>NW_027397078.1:28283140-28479638 GCF_003265705.2 Callorhinus ursinus
TGTGTGTGTGTGTGTGTGTGTGTGTGTGTGTGTGTGTGTGTGTGTGTCTGTCTCTGGGTGTCTCTGTTAATCCGAGTCCATCTGTGTGTATGTGTCTGCAGGTCTGTCTCTGGGTCTGTGTCTGTCTGTATGTCTATGCCTCTGGAGGTCTGTGTGGGGGTCTTTCTGTCTTACTGTCCTGGAGTAAATGGGCTGCTCCAGGAATTCTCATCAGGCAGACTGGGCTGGACCGGGTTGCTGCCGCATCTGGTTTCTGACCAGTGCAGAGATGCTACAAGCAGACAGAAATAGGTGCACCGCAAAGCCCCATGCAGTGAGCAGGTTCCCTCATGGTCATGTGATACCTGTCACAAGGGTAGGGGAGATGAGGAAGGGAGAACTGGAAGTTTTGGAATTGTGTTTAATTTTGGGCTTCCATCCTCTGCCCCACTCTCTGCCTAACAAACCACCCACGCATTTCTCATTTGGCATTACTTTCACCCTTGCCCATCTCCTTGGGATATTCCCAGAATGCTGGATGCTTCCTTTTGACTTTCTCTTGTGCAGAAACCATTCCTCCCGGGAGTCATTATTATAGCTCCCGTTAATTTTCATGTTCAGTGTTCAGTGCTGCAAAGGAGAGGAAATGAGGGAGTGTGGGTGGTGACTCAGGAACCTGGGGAAATATCCCTTATTATGTCTAGAATTTTCCCCTTGAATATTTAAAAACTGGCCCCGAGCTATTCTGGCCTTAATTTCTGATTGCTGTCTTTCCTTTGACCTCTCTCATTCCATTTCTTCTTCCTTGTTGTCTTGTTTTTTCTCTTGCTTCTGCCTTGAGGGTCCTGAAGCTTCCCAAAGCTGTTAGAGGTGACTGGTAACTCCCTTTATGAAAGATTGCTCTTCGACTGTTTGAGCTTGCTGCCAGCAATGGATTCCTCCTAATGTCACACCCAGAAGCCGAAGGGACTCTCTTACATCTCGGTAATAGCTTTGAGTTTTAAAAAGGACACTCTCATCCACAATTGTTTAAATAGCTTTCCTAAGCTATTTTCCTTCTTTTTCTTTTCCACTTGAATCAGTGTTTTGAACCTCTTTATTATTTTTTTTTTACCATGAACGCAGGTATTTTCTTTCTTAGATAATATAAGTATTTAAAATTTATAAAACGAAGAAGGGAACATGAGATGAAAGTAATGTCATCCCATTCTCTAGAGATGACCAGAATTTACTTTCTAGCTTTCCAGTCATTTGTCTTAAGCATGGATAGGTATTTATTACTTTTCTACAAGAATGGGATCATACTGTAGGTGGTGTTTTGTAACCATTTTTTTTTTGAGTTTTAATTGTGGAAAAATACACATAACAAAATTGTAACCAATTTTTTGTAACCAATTTTTAAAGTATTCAATGACTATTAATATTTTTATTTTTGGAATAAGTAAAACTAAAATAAAACTGATGTCTAGCAAAGGATAAAAATGAAAAAATGGTGCACTAAAAATATGCATTCTTAAACCTCATTTTATGTGGGTACTGAGTCTTCACTGTAACCAATTCTTAAGTTTAATCTTCTATAACAGTGTAATGTTTTGCAAGCTTTGTAAAGTTGCAGAGCCGTCTCCTCAAAGGCAAGACAGAGAGAGCAGAGCCCTACTAATTGAGGCAGGATTGGAGAGCCCAGACCTATCCTCTCAAGGCCATGGTCCAGGGTCAACCTCCCCACAGCCTTGAGGCCCCTGAGGCATCCCCGCGACTCTCAGTAGTCCCCTTTGAAAACACACAGCCCTACCTTGTAGCAGCTCAATTGTTAATATCTTAGATTGCTCTAATTTTCTCAGAAAGAACAATTGTGAACATCCTTTCAGTCCACTGTGGAGCATATCTGTGGTTTACCTTCCTTGGATAAGTGCCTATAAGTTGAGGTCCTGGGTTTAGAGTATGAGTGTTTTTGTTTTTGTTTTTAAGATGTGTGATCCCTATTGTCAACTGGCCTTCCCCAAAGCATGCCAACTTGGACTGTTACCAGTGGTTTAGGAGAAGGCTCCCTTCCCCCTTCCCTGGGTAGGCTCTCCCTTAAAAATTCAGTGTGTCCCACCATGTGTCTCATTGTTTGATATTTACATCTCTGGTTACTACTAAGTTTATATTTTCATGTATCTGTTGACCTTAGGTATGTAGTTATTCTTTGGTGAACTATCTATTCGTAACCTTTGCCCATTTTAAAATTTAGGTGTTTGTTCACGAATCCCAGGGTAAGAGCCCTTGGTCTGTGAGTTGTGTGTATACATTTTAAATGGGAGAGGATTGTGGGCCAAGATTCTCGTAGTCAGATTTCAACATGAGAACTTGGAAAGGATAAAACTCTGGATTTTGATCTCTGATTATATCATACTGGATGTCTTCTCTGTTGTTTAGAAATGCTCCATAATATTTGTTAGAGAGAAGGTTAAAGCCAACAGTTACATTAAGTTTGGAGACATTTCTAGGGTTTTACTTATCTGTATTATTCTAGTACCCAAACTGGAATGTGTAAGTATGATCTTTTGGCTTATTACAAGTGCACACTGCATTAAACATCTTCTACTTGAGAAAACCCGCCGTGCCCCATGTGCTTTTTGGCACTTATGTCATGAGTCACATCAGCCTTACAAATAGCACTGTAGCTTTGGGTGTCTGTGCCTGGAAAATAGTTGACTTTTTTTTTTCCTTCCACTTGCCAAGTGATGCTAAATCAATAACAATATTGATTTGAAAAGGAGAAAAACATGTGGTGAGTATTTGCCATGAAAATAAATTACAGGGACGCCTGGGTGGCTTAGTCGGTTGGGCGTCTGCCTTCAGCTCAGGTCGTGATCCCAGGCTCCTGGGATGGAGCCCACGTCTGGCTCCCTGCTCAGTGGGGAGCCTGCTTCTCCCTCTCCCTCTGCTACCCCACCCTCTGCTCTCCCTCTGCTCTCTCCCGTTCATTCTCTCCCTCTCTCAAATAAAATCTTAAAAAAAGAAAATAAATCATAATGCAGGTTTAAAATAATATCATTCAATATAATATAAATAAAGTTGAAAGCCTCTTTTAACTTCACAGGTTTCACTATTTCAAGATAAGAAACTTTACGTGGATCTTACTAATTAAAAAAAATATGTGCTGATCTTAGGTAGACAGGAAAACAAGATGCAGAATGTCAAGTTCTCTTTCTTTTCAACCTCAGTACCTCCAACAGTTGCATCCAGGTTTTTGTGGATGTAGGAAACGTCTTCAGTAGTTAATGTACTCACATGTTGACTCATAAATCAGACCATGGGATGACTCATCCCCAAATGCAGAATTGGGGATCAGTCGTGGAAAATTTTGACTTCGTTTTAATCTTCCTATTGTGAACATCCATTTCATTCTGAAAACTCAGCATATTCTATTTCTCCCAAACAGACACCACAAATGAGTATTTTGTATCTGTTTCTTTTCCTTCAAGGAGAACTCAGTTCTTTGCTCATACTCTCTAAGATCCAAGACAAATGCCTGCCAAAATTGCTTGGTGTGTCCAGGAATGCCCATGGTACATGCTCTGTTTGGTTATGTGGCTGAGTCAGTCACATTAGATGGATTTTAGCTTCACCCTGAGTGGTTACTGGGGTTGTGGATAACATGTATTGATTTACATCTCTCATTTACAAGGCAGGGTAGGCATTATAAAGTGATGCTTTTAATTTTGGTCAAACCCCAGGTATTACTGTGTGGGGTTTTTTTGTTTTTGTTTTTGTTTTTCCCCTTCAACGTATCATGGAGCCTTAGAGTCACCAGCATATCCTTTCTGTATTTAACCTTTGAGGTATGCTTCTCATTGCTGAGCTGGGGTGGTTATAGCTGACTGGCCCAAATGGGACAGAGAGCAACAAGATAGCTCAGGATGATAGTAAATCCTGTGATTCTCTTCATCTGTGTTTGTGGCTGGGTAAAAATCTCATCAGTTGCACCTAGCATGTGTGTTTTGTGTGTCTGCATGTTGTATGTGTGATTGTAGTTGATGGGAAAATTGATACCAGTGCAGTGCATTGTTATCAGCACACCTCCTGTGTGTGACCCGAAGCCACACTACTCATCTATTCAGCCACACTGGGTGCTCCCCAGTGTGCTCTGGGTTCTGAGCAAATTAACCTCCAAGTCAGAACTGCCCAAACTCTGCAGGAGCTGAAGCTAAGCGGCTCTGTTGGTGTGGGGGCAGGGAGTAGGCTTACCAGGAGAGGACAAGGGCAAGTTGAGAAGTTGTTCTACATCTCTGCCAGTTAATTATTGCAGCTTCCCAGCATGTATGAAAGGAACAATGTGAATAACATCAATAGTGATTATTTTCCTTCATTATTCTGTCCACCTGCTATTTACTGTGAACATTCCAGGGAGAAGAGATAAGCCAAGGCTACATTTTAAAAATCCAGAGTCTCAAAGCATGCTTTGTCTGTCTTTCTGGTGCTGATGGGTGAGGATGGGGCAGGGCTGTCATCAGATTTTGAGACCTATTTTTAAACTTTGAGGACAAATTTTATAAATATGAGCTGCTGCTGCTGCTTTTTAAAAAATCCCTTTCTACTCTAAAAATAATTTGCTGGGAAAAAGTTTGTGAATTGTTTATTAAAGAGAGACTCAGAGATTCAGCTGAGTGTTTCCTTGTAAATAAAGGAAAAAAATCACCTCGCAGCTACTGTCTGAAAGCAGATGTGGCTTCTTGGGAAAGATTTCTGAGATGTAAATGCCAATGTAAGAATGTGGAAGAAAATTCAGAATTTTTCCTTCTGGCCTCCCTTTTCAGACCCTCCAAATCCTACTCATTTCTTATCACTGAATTGGTGTAGTTTCCCTTTTGGGAAGGTGTTTCATTCTCCCCTGTGGTATAAATGCCCCCGGCTTCTGCTCTTACCAGTCCCCTTCGTCACACTCACGTCTCCTGTAACACTTGGTGTTGTGCTATCATGATCACTGGCATTTACCATAGGCCATTCACTGTTCTAACTCAGTTCAGATTTTATTTTATTTAGTTGTCTTAATAACCCTTGAGTTAGGTGTCACCAACATTCTCATTTTAAAGAGGAACTAGGCTGAGTATGGCTCCCCAAAGATGCCCACATTCTAATCCCCAGGACCCGTGAAGTATGTTATAGATAGATTATGTGGCAAAAGGGACTTTGCAGCTTTGCTTAAGTTAAGGCTCTTAAGATGGGGAGTTGATAATCACCAGGGTCCTTATGAGAGGGAGGCATACAGGCAACAAAAATAAAAATAGCTAAGTCAGAGTACATGAAAATTAAGAAGTCCTGTGCATCAAAAGACATAATCAACAGAGTGAAAAAACAATGGAATGGGAGAAAGACTCTATAAGTCATGTATCAGAATAATAACTCTTGTAACTTAACAGCAACAAAAACAACCTGATTAAAAATGGGCAAAGGACCTAAAGAGACATCGCCCCCCCCCATGAAGATTTACTGTTGATAAACAAGCACATGAAAAGATGCTCAGCATCACTCATTATCCGGGGAATGCAAATCAAAACCACAGTGAGATATCACCTCACTCCCATTAGAACGGCTACTATTAAAACCAACAACAACAACACAGAAAATAACAAGTGTTGGCAAGGATGCGGAGAAATTGGAACCCTCGTGCACTGTTGGTGGGAAAGCAAACTGGTGCAGCCACTGTGGAAAACAGTGTGGAGGTTCTTCAAAAGGTTAAAAATAGAACTACCCTGTGACCCAGCAATTCTACATTCAAAAGAATTGAAAGCATGTTCTCAAAAAGATATTTGTACACCCACGTTCATAGCAGCATTATTCACAGTAGCCAAAAGGTGGAAGCAACCCAAGTGTCCAGTAATGGATGAGTGAATAAACAAAATGTGGTATATACATACAATAGAATATTATTCAGCCTTAAAAAGGAAGAAAATTCTGACACGCGCTACAACATGGATGAACCCTGAAGACCTTATGCTAAGTAAAATAAGCCTGTCACAGAAAGGAAGATACCATGTGATTTCATTTATATGAGATACTAGAGTAGCCAGACTCAGAGACAGAAGGTTAGGATAGTGGTTACCAGGAGCTGGGAAGAGGTTGGAGTGGGTTGTTATTTAATGGGTAAAGAGTTTCAGTTTTGTAACCTGTGAATCTGTTAATGAATATTATTTATCTTTAGTCTTAATGCTAAATAAAGGCAGATATTTCCAGGCACAAATGAAGAGACTCCTGTCTTAGCTGCCATCAGTGGGCAGTTTCCCACTACAAAATACTTCTTCAGCTTCAAACCCAAGCTTTGGAAACCAGGCACCTTAAATCAGGGCTTTGTACTTCCCAGAATGAGTTATTTTTTTTAAAGATTTTATTTTTATGTACTCTCTACACCCAATGTGGGGCTCAAACCTACAACTCTGAGATCAAGAGTCACATGCTCCACTGACTGAGCCAGCTAGGGGCCCCGGAATGAGTTATTCTAAGCTGAGGTTTTGGATGTTTCTTTTTTCTTTGGGGGATGAAGGTGGGAAGTGAGACACCTTTCAATAATATGCATTAACTTTTGCCATAAAATTATTAGAAAAAATGAGTGGTTTTTTCCTTTTAAAACAATCTTTCAATGGACAAGGTCTTTGTAATCATGTCACACCTCTAAGAAGACCTCAGGGAAAAGAGTAGATTTTGCCAAAAACATTTAGAAACATCTGGATGGAAAGAAATAGAATTGACAGAGTAAATAGACAAATGACAAATGGGGGAAATTCTCTGACATATGAAAGACCAAGGGACAATTCTTTAATATTCAGAGAGCTCTTAGAAATGAAAAGGAAAGGGGCAAAGTGCTTCGTAGTGAAACTGACAAAAGACACGAGCAGGCAGATCACCGGAAAAGAAAGCCAAATAGACGGTAAGTTTATGAAAAGCTGATCAACCTTAATTTGTACTAATTAAAGAAATGTAAATTAGATTTCATTTTCTGTTATCAGATTGGCAAAAATTAAGAAGTTTAAAGATACGGAATACAGGGAAGTTGGCACTCGTTCATGTTGTTAGTGAGACTATAATGGAGAAAAACTGTTCGGAGGCTAATCTTGTTTGTCTGTTAAAAGTAAGGATGCACCAGACTGCAAAGTGAAATAAAGAAATTTCACTTTCAGAATTTGTTCCCCAGTTAAACACGTGTATATGTGCAGAGTCGGAGACACGGTGATGCTCACTGTAGAGTTTGTAATTGCTGAAGATTTAAGACCACTAGATAGTGTCATGGGGGCTATGACTTGGAGGGAAGAGGACAGCTCCTCTCCAGCCCCAGATTATAGTAAGTTATCCATTTTAACCAAAGATACAGAAATTTAGCAGAAGGGGGATGGCCTCGGGGCAGGAGCAGATGAAGTATATATCAGGGTGTGTTTCATGCACCCGCCTCCGCCCCCAGATTCCAATGGTCTACACAGCATCGGAGATTCTGCCAGATCTCAGAAACAGCCAGTTGGCTGTGCCACGAGTTTTCTCCATCAGCATTCCAGAAGAGCCAGCAATGACAGCTGGTGTACTTCCGTTTATGGTATGGTGAGAAACATGCAGCTCCCATGGTTCGGGAACCAAACTCCACTCCAGCAAGCCCATGTGTTCCTCCAGGGGAGTGGAAGGCAGAGACAGTAGCCACATGTCCCTGAGGAGGTATCTCTGCTCTGATTTTCTATCCTCTCATTTTCCTACACCCACCCCCACCCCGCCCCATCTCCAGCTCTGACTTAGCACTCTTCATACTGGGTGGTTCTGATTGGTCAGACTTCCTAGTTCTGAAATCTCCTTTCCTGCACAACCAAATCATCCCCTCAGACACTGGCAAATCCTACAGTTGGATTCTGTGCAGCCATGGGGAAGAGAGGCAGAGCTCTGATAGCAGAAGAGGTCCAAGAGACGTCACCAAATGGAAGAAAGCAAGATGCAAATACCACATACTGTATGAGTCCATTTGTGTTAAGAACAAGTAGGGACACAACACACACACACACACACACACACACACAACACACACACACACACACACGACTCATTAATAGTTCCTAAGGGAGCAGGGCTGGAATTTCACTGGGGAATGGGTATACTGTTACCTTTTGCTTTATATCCTCTTCTGTTTATTTTGTGGAGCAAGCATGTATGCCTTTAGAATGATGAACTTTCAAAATCAAAGTGATATATAGGTACATAGATTAAAAACTCGTATTGAAAGACATGTGAGGAACCAGCAGCTCTGTGTCCCTTCTCATGTTCTTGTCTTCTAGGAGACACTTTTCAGTTCAAGCTGCTGCTTCTAGTATTCGCTTCTGTACTTCTGAGTAATATGCATGCACTTCGGTCTCTTGGTTTGTCAATTCTAGATATTATCTGTTACCTGTTATGGTAGTTAAGGATTTCAGCTCACTTATGCGCTTCCCCCCCACCTTACCCCATCCTCCCTATATGCTTGCAGCTCAGCTTTTGGTCTAATCTATATTTAATATGTCCATTACTATAGCAATGTTGATATTGAGTATTGAAACAAGAATATAATTCTTTTATATGACTTCCTGTTTTACCTACAGATAACAATTCTTTGTGTGTTGAGTTATCCCTGGACATGCAAATCTTTTCATACCTTGAACTAAACAACTCTGTAAAATGTTTCTTTGATCCACCCCCGCCCCCACCCCCCACAAAAATACCAGCACCTTCCAACGGGAGCCGGTTGCTCTTGAAGCTGCTGCCCAGAAGTCAGCCAGGTAATTCCCACCGCCTCTGTTTCATTTTTGACTGCCTTGGGTCCTGGCTCCTTCACTCTCTTGTTTTACTCACCAGATTTGGTGGGACACACCCTCCGGTAGCTCTCCTAGAAGAGTGCATGGAAGTACAGTTTTTGAGACTTCTGCTAGACCCACCACAGTAGGGGTCAGATACTGGGAAGTTTCTCCCTTTTAATACTCACCACTCCTTAGGGCCTGGCCTGTGTCTGTTGGCAGGTGGGGCCCCCACTCCTGCTGATGGAGCCTGGCACCTCTGGGATCCAGAGGCTGTGCCTTCCTCTGCAAGATCTCATTCAATCTTCAAAATATACTAATTGCCCATTTTACAGCCAACAAAAGTGAGGCACCGTGGTCACACCTGCTGCAATGTCAGGGCCACAACTTGAGCTGAAGAATCAGCTGTGTGAGCCAGTGCTCCTGCCTTTCCAAACCCAGCTGCTCCTTACTGGAAGGAGAATTAACAGTAGTGTGCCCTGAGTGGTAAGTGCCAAACGCACAGTCACGGATACAGGGCGAGTCTAATTATGAGTGCCCGTCTGTGTCTGCTTCTTGAGTACTTCAGCTCGAGTTAGCTATCATTTACTAGAAGTATCTTCCAGTCTTATTGACTGTGCATGTGTGTGAGCATGTATAGGAGTGTGAGAGAGGGATTGATTTATAGTTATGCTTCTAGCTCCTTGCGATAATTAAAATGCTCTGCCTATCATTCATATGAGCTCAGTATGATTATTTTTATTGCTCCAGTATCTAGTCCCAAGCAATGCAAGACTTTCACCCCCTCTTCCCGCTCCTTTTGTGATCTGAAATGCCTCATTACTTAGCAGTTTTCTGCTGATTGCACAGTTTAGCATTTGATCTTTTTGTTAACCATAGTCAGGTGACCACACATAGGGTAATTAGATTAACCTGCCCCTCCTCTTCTTTACTGAAACAATATAAAATCTGGTATTCTGTTGGCACATGCTTTCCTTAGATTAATGATCTTGGAGCTGCTGTGTGGAAATTTGCATAGCTCCCTACAGCTCTGAGAAATGAAAATGCCCAGCTGTCTAAAAGCTTTAATCAGGAAATGAGCATGAAATGGCATTGTTTTGTTATGGGCTTGGAATAATTTATTCTTGACAATCGAGTTATCCGGGGTGGAAATGTATGTAAACATTCTTTCAACAACCAGTAAACAGGTGCTTTTTTGTTAAAAATTCAAGAATTTCTTTACTTGGGAGTGGCTTTCAAATCGTTGGTCCTCATACTACTCACTTCTTAAAGTCTATTCTATGGTCATACTCCTTGTCTCTCCTCTTAAAAATGTAAGTTTATGGAAGTTGGCCTTTCAGAGCAAGTGAAGAGAGCATACATGTGTAGGTGGGATGTGGTGTGACCACAGGAGTGCAGGCTTGGCCACGGGACTGCTTGGGCCTCAGTCCTCAGTCAGCCCTTTGACTGTGTTGCCCACCTTGGGATCCACTTCCCCATCTGTCAAAGAGAAATAATAATGCTCCCTACTTATTAGCGTGGCGGTGAGTGTTAAATGAGTTACTCCATGCAAACCCTAGAACAGTACCTTGCTCATAGCATATTCTTCATAATTGCAGGCGAATTCCAAAGATTTTTAGATCTGGGGAAATGAAGGATAGATTCGGTTTCTGTTTATATGTAAGAGATCCTAGTGCATTTAGATCCTTTCCATTAGCTTATTAGTCTTAGCAGCGGTTGTGATCGTGAAAATTCACACTGGGTTAGATGCATGTACTGCTGCCATTTATATCAGAAGAATGGTAGAGCTCATGATGATGGCCACCATTTACTGAGTGTCTGGGGATGAAAGATGACTGAGACCTCTTCCTTACCCCTGAGGCCCTCACAGAGTAGCCGAGAGAGAGACCTAGATAGAGTCCAGGGGTTGGTGCTGTGACAGGGATTCCCAGCAAGGGCCACAGGGGCCCGGGCTCTTTATCAAAGCTGTTAAAAAGATGGCAGAAATGGCTGTTAGACCTTGGATGGCCCTTTTTTTTGTCTAAGAGCAGGCTGTTTAGCTAGCACGTGATGCACCAATTCCTGTGTTTCAGGTTGTACTGGGTCATGGAGTAGGTATGATGTTATCAAAGCATTTAAGAATTTTTCCAGAAGGGGCTTTGGAGAAAGTGCCCACCCCTCAGGGAGCTCAATTTGAGATCGTGTAATGAACTTTTTTGAGCATAATTAACCAATACCACACTGTTTAAGTCTTGTTGTACTTGGGGCGCCTGGGTGGCTCAGTCGGTTAGGCGGCTGCCTTCAGCTCAGGTCATGATCCTAGGGTCCTGGGATTGAGTCCTGCATCGGGTTCCCTGCTCGGCGGGGAGCCTGCTTCTCCCTCTCTCTCTCTGCCTGCCACTCTGCCTACTTGTGTTCTCTCTCTCTGTCAAATAAATAAATAAAATCTTAAAAAAAAAAGTCTTGTTGTACTTCTATTCTGGGTACCAAAGCAAACTGTATTCTGCCTATGGTAAAACTACAAATAAGGTTTAATATTGCCTTTTTATATGCATTTTATTTGGTTTTCTGGGTTGTTGTCATACCATTGATTATTCTTGTATTTCCAAAATTTTGAATTTTATATCATATTCATTGAATAAAACAATTGATTATTGGGCCGGGTATGATTTTCCCCACATCTTAACTTTCTTTCTTTCTTTTTTTTTTTTTTTAAGATTTTATTTATTTATTTGACAGAGAGAGACACAGTGAGAGAGGGAACACAAGCAGGGGGAGTGGGAGAGGGAGAAGCAGGCTTCCCGCCGAGCAGGGAGCCCAAAGTGGGGCTCGATCCCAGGACCCTGGGATCATGACCTGAGCTGAAGGCAGACGCTTAACGACTGAGCCACCCAGGCACCCCACATCTTAACTTTCTTATCTCCCCTTCTTGATGAGGTAGATGGACTGAGGGCTTTCTTTTGAGCGTTGTATCTGTTCTTATGTTGGGACCCAGCAACACTGGGATCATTACACTAGTAGTGGAAAGGATATAACTGAACTGTATGAGGGGGCAGTGGCAACTTCTTCCTTGTTTGCAGAAAAAGTAGCAGTCGATAGTCTAATGATTGGGAAATAGTAAACACATTTCAAAGATTACTTTTTATTTAGTTATTTAAAGATTTTATTTATTTATTTGACAGAGAGTAAAAGAGAGTGTGAGAGAGCACAAGCAGGGGGAGGGTCAGAGAGAAAGGGAGAAGCAGACTCCCCGCTGAGCAGGGAGCCCGACGCTGGGCTCAATCTAAGGACCCCGGGATCATGACCTGAGCTGAAGGCAGTTGCTTAACCGACTGAGCCACCCAGGTGCCCCTCAGTGATGACTTTTTAAATTAAAGTTTTGTTTGGCTAACACAGGTACACGGTACCAATTAAAAGGGACAAAAATGCTCTCCCTGTCTCTCAGCCACCCTGTTCCCCGCCCTGGAAGAAGTCTCAGTTATCAGTTTGTTCTGTATTACACAATGAGGCATGCGCACACTTTTGCAGAAATGCTAGCATACATTATTAGGCTTTTTTACCTAGTAACATGTCTTAGCAATTATCCTTATTGGTGCTTAGAGACCTGCGTCATTCTTGGAGAGAGTTGCATGGGATGGATTTACTGTAATTCATGTAACCAGTTCTCTACTGACACTCATTTACATTCTTTCAGTCTTGCTAATTTAAGCAGTGTTGTAATGATTAACCTTGTACATACACCATTTTGCACGTGTGCGAGTATACTTGTAGTTTAAATTCCTAGGAGTGGAAATACTGAGTCAAAAGGCATGGACATTTAAATTTTTGATAGATAAATGCCACATTGCTTCCCACAGAGGTTGTCCCGATTTATCTATCAATTTATACTCTCATTGGAGAGTATGGAAGGGTATTTTTCTCTACACCACAGCTAAAATTATATTGTTTCAATTGTTGCCAATCAGACAGACAAAAAAATGATTTTTTGCATCAGTAACACTAATAAAGTCACTGGGTATCAGAGAGATCCATTGAGAAGCTTTATGGTATTTGATACCACGGCAAAAAAGAGATCTCATCATAGTAAAAATTATATACATCCTTGTCTATCTAGACTAATCACTTCTGGAGAGTTTTGGGCTAACTGCACTCTATACTTACTACTCTTTGCACGGATACCAGCTGTGTGCTGGGCATGTGCTATGTGCTGTGAGAATAGACAGTACTCTGAGAGGGTCCGGACCCTCAAAGACTGGTGTGAACATGGTAAGACAGTAGGTGTAAATGCTACACTTTTATTTTATTTTATTTTATTATTTTTAAAAGATGTTATTTATTTATTTGACGAGAGAGAGAGCACAGATAGGCAGAGGGGCAGGCAGAGGGAGAGGGAGAAGCAGGCTTCCTGCTGAGCAGGGAGCCCGACTCGGGACTTGATCCCAGGACCCTGGGATCACGACCTGAACCGAAGGCAGCCGCTTAACTGACTGAACCACCCAGGCGCCCCTATGCTACACTTTTAGTATAAGGACACAGCCAAAATGATTCAGGTCTTTCTGTCCAGTGAGCACTGCAAAGATATTGTCAAGTGAATTCCGCCGTAATTTGCATTTTTCTTATGAGTGTGGGTAAGCATCTTTTCATGGGTTTGAGTCATTTTTTTTCCCTATGAATTGTCCTTTGCTCTTTTTTGTTGGGTTATTGATCTCTTTGCCAACACCTTGTAGAAGGTGTTCTCTCCAACAGGCAGCATTCCCCCACTTGGACTTTTGTTGATGAATTTTCTTTCTTTTATTCTTTTGTCTATTTTGTGGTTGTAGTTTTCTGTAATTCATCAGTCCTTTCTTTTGCAGCTTCTGGATTCTGTGGCAGAGTGTCAAATACTCTTTCCCACTCTGAGATCGTTAAATATTTCTCTCATGTTTTCTTCTAGTGCTTTTTTTTTTTTTGGATTTTATTTATTTATTCATGAGAGACAGAGAGAGAGAGAGAGAGAGAGAGAGGCAGAGGGAGAAGCAGGCTCCCAAGGAGCAGGGAGCCCGATGTGGGACTCGATCCCAGGACCCTGGGATCATGACCTGAGCCGAAGGCAGACGCTTAACCATCTGAGCCACCCAGGCGCCCTCTTCTAGTGCTTTTAAGGTTTCATTTTTGAACGAGTAAATTTATTTTCAATGTCTAACATTCCCAGTTTAATAAAGAACTAGGTATTGCTTGTTTAAGGAAAATGAGGTAGCGTGTGAATTTTCTTACTGTATCTTCTTCCTACTGCTCTTAAACCAGATCTGCATCCTGGCAGGTGAGAAGTTGGTTGTGATCCAGCGAATGCTAGCTGGGTCATTGTAGGGATGATACAGATTTCCATGTTGTCATAGCTTTGGGCTGAACTGGAAATAATACCCCTCGTCTGTAATAGGTGTCCTGCCCATAACACTCTGCTAAATTGGCCATTCATTTGACAGATAGTTATTTTTTTAAAGATTTTATTCATTCATTTGAAAGAGAAAGACACGGTGAGAGAGGGAACACAAGCAGGGGGAGTGGGAGAGGGAGAAGCAGGCTTCCCGCGGAGCCGGGAGCCCGATGCAGGGCTCGATCCCAGGACCCTGGGGTCATGACCTGAGCTGAAGGCAGACGCTTAACTGACTGAGCCACCCAGGTGCCCCTTGACAGATAGTTATTAAGTGCTTACTAAAGCATGTCCAAACAACTGGTTGGTATTGACACCCTTTGATCCACTAGTAATAATCTAGATGTTTAGCAGGGCATGGGCAGATATAAAGGCACCAGCTATCATGCCAGTAATCGCTTTGTGCCTGTATCAGGAAGCTGTGTTACCTCTTTGGGACACGAAGGTAACTGTTCTTATCTTTGTCCAGCCTGTAGCACTTCCCGAACTCCTCTCAGCATTTATTCCCATCCTGCCGGGCAAGAGCTTCTTGCCTGGGCTTGTGTTATCAGTGATTCTTGGGAGATAATACCGCAAATGTACGATATTGCAAATATGTAGCTGAAGATTTACATAGAAACATGACAATAGGTATCCTGTTACTTTTTTAAAAACCTTGTTAGCTTTGAGCTGAAAATATCGTAGATCAATGATATGTCAGAGCACTTTTCTAAGTGGCAATGTATTTTGTTAAGTATAAGAAAGCCACTGTGGTATGAGATATTGGCATGGGTTCACTATGTAATTTTTAGGGGAAATGATGAAATATTTCAAGCATTAGAAAAAGACAGAAACTGAATAGCAAATGCCAGTGTGTCCACCCCCGATTTATCAAATCCTCGTATTTTTTGCCATATTTTCAGATGTTTTATGTGTGTGTGTTTGTGTGTGTGTGTGTGTGTGTGTGTGTGTGTATGTATTCTTTATAAGTCTTTCCAATGAAGTTGGTGCATTTCATGATTCAACAGCATGGGTATTTTTTAAATTGTGATAATGAGATATATCTTTTTTAGAGAAACAGAATCTTACAGCTGAAACTCCCCTGGTGCTCTGCTATTGCTTTCAAGATACTTGTTGCATCTTCCCAGGTGTCTTGAGATTGACTAGCCTTTTCTGAAGGGAGCCAAATGCTGGGAAAGCACAGTCTCTGCAAGCAGCCAATGTTCATGGGGCGGCTGCTCCTCAAATTTGCCTTTTATGTGGGGGGCAGGCAGGAAGAGATTATGCTTGTGGGGGGTGGGCAATGTGCTATTTTAGGATTCTGTATCTATTCAAAACTCTCTTGCAGTAGATTTGGTGTAAGGGTTTGTTTTAGTGATTTCCTTTTATCTCCTGCCAGTGGTAATTTTGCAAAAATGTTTTCCATGAACTGGCATAGGGGGCACAGCTGTGATCTCACAGCTACACCTGGCCCTAAAGGGAGCCTTACCTGCAGAAAGAAACAGACCAGGTTTGAGGGCAGGCTGATGAATGACTACTTTTTTCCCCTGCCCCTGCTTCTACCCTGAGCTGAGGGGGCCCTGCCCAGCCTCACACTAACGCAGAGGGAAGCCCAGGACCAGCATTTTGTGCAGGTCAGGGCAGCACCGAGCTCCCCCTGGTGTCAGCGGCACCAGCCCGCTCCGTGGGCCTGTACTGTTGGTGGCAGGAGAGAAGAAAATATTTTAAGATGTGAGGAAAGCAGCTGAGGTGGAGAAGAAGGACCCCGTGGAGGGAGGAGATCCACACGGCTGATTGTGTCAATTAGATGAGTCACCCCTTGGCTCACCCACTTGGTAAGCAGCATCTGGCACATTCCGACCACTCGGACCCTTAACGTTGATCCCAGGAAGCTTCCCCCTGAGATGAATATTAAGACACCCAAGCTCTAGCTTTTCATGTTTTTGGCCTTCTAGGATGAAATACTAGCACATTTCAATTTAAAAGAATCTGTTGTCTTCTGGCTTAAGCATTCGTATTGTTACTTTAAGTGGAAATAGCATACGGTGAAGTGTGGAGATCTTATACACAAACACAGTTCCATGAAGTTGTAGGAGTGTATGCACCTGTGCACCCATCACGCAGACTAGTTTATAGAACCTCTTCATCCTCCCTGTCATTACTTTCCCAAGGGCAACTGCCCTTTGGAGATGTCTCACCATTGATAAGCTCTGTCTCTTGTTAAACTTCACATAACAGAATTGTACAGCTTGTGGTCTTCTTGGTCTGGCTTCTTTCACTCAGCATTCTGACGGCAAAGTTCATCTGTTTTGTTAGGTGTTGTTCTTTTTTATAGCACTTGCTATTTAATGATGACATTAGTAATGACAAGAAAAAAATCTGTATACTGCTCCCCAATTTACTCTTTGACCCTGAAGACACCTTTGTGATGGTGCCAAAACATTTAGCGTTAGACTTCTTTTTAGAGATGACAAAAGAGCTGCATAGAGGCTTTCAGTATTGCCCCCAGGTCACCCACCTAATAAATGATGACAACAACACTAATTGTTTTTTGTTTGGTTTGGTTTGGTTTGACTCACAGCATCATTCTCCCCATTTACTGTGAGGCGTGCATTTTAACTTGTGTCAAGGTTGGTGGTAGGATGAGAGGAGGGAGGGACCCCCAGACCAGACCTTCACTAGTGTTTTACTGGGGAGTATTTCAGTTAATTGAAAGAAGTGAAGGTTCAACCAAGCCAACCCCCCAGCACCTGTATAGTATGTAATGCATGTGGAGGCTGAGGAGAAAAGCGGGAAAGCCAGCTTGGCTCAGCAGCCAAGGCAACATCTAGGCAACTCCACTTACCACAAGTTAGACTCTGCTCGTCTGGTTCCCAGTTGTGTACAAATTATGCGTTTGCTCAGTGAGGCTGTTGTTTGCAGGCTGCTAAATGTGTCATGGCAAATTTTTGCTAGAGTGGCATTATTGAGGCTTTTTGGCCTCCAGATATGGGTGAGCCATCTTGGGCTCTGATCAGCATAGTGCTCTGGGAAGCAGGAATGCTACAAGTTCACCTCTCCCTTCACTCACGTTGCTCTTGTGACATAGCTCGAGTGTTATCACAGCATTGATATTCTTACTGATGGCCTCAGTTTTGCTGTACATGATGAGTTTCCACTGTTGAGGCATCAGATTTGGGATAAAGAGAAGCCAGGTTTCCTTTACCTTCTAAAGAGATTTGCCAATACCCTGATGGTTTTGTAGGGTTTTAAAGCAAGCACAGTCGTTGCCAACCTATATTATGTGGGGATATATGAATTTCTATAAGCCCCGATGGCCCACAATTCTGGCCCGAGGTGTGGCCTCTACCACTGGGATAGTAGGATCCAGGTTCTTAACAATGGTTAAAAATATAGTGTTAGAAAATGGAAATTGAGCGTTGGGGTCTAGGAACACTCAGACCCACGAAATCCAGAGTCCCATGACCTGGATCAGAACCTCGGAGAGCTCCAGGTAACCAGATGCGGGCAGCTGTAGGCAGGCAGGACTTACTCCAGTGCCAAGCCCACCCTCCTCTGCAGCAAAGAGCTTTTATGTGTACGGGAGAAAGGACTTCAAGGATTGGGGTCTCAGTACTGGTAGATTTATGGATAAAGCAGTACCTTATATTCTTCAGCTGGGGAGGGAAGTGAAGGGTCCCACTGGAGACCCGGGTGGGGTCATTTTGAGTCTCCCCTCTATAGCCATGGCCTAGTTCTTCCTTTGAGGTGAAGTGTAGCAGGACAGCCCTGCCCAGAAGGCCCAGAGGTGGGTCCCACGGCTCACTATGCCCCTGACTAGCTTTGTGGCCTTTGGCTGCTCTTGCATCCTCTCTGACTGGGTCTCAGGGTTCTTGAATGCAAAAACCTATCAGTCTGGCAGAATCAGGGTTCTATCATTTTTTCTTTCAATAACACAATGATATTGTTACTGTGAGGAGCAAGTGAAGAAATATCTGCTAAAACACTTTAGTTTCTCTAAGCCTTTGCCCGTGTAAGGTTGTGTCATTGCCAGCATCGTCACCTATTTTTAGAGCCTACCAATAGGAGTCCATGACATCAGATGTCTGTGAAAGTCAAGGTGTTGTTAGAGATGTTCACTCCCTGTGTTACACGTGCACGGTAATGGGCACCATGGGGCCAGTGTGCATGGCCGATAGTTTGAGCTAGCATCCAGTAAACGGGCATGTATGGTTGTTATGCAATTTAAAAAGTTTTAAATGAAAGGGTTTGTCCTGTGGTCTTTTGGAAGTAACTGGGGGGTTTCTGTAGGGAGTGACAAGAGCATACATTTGTTTTCGGAGTGTGGAGGCAGGGAGACATTATTGCCGCTCGGGCAAGAGTGGTTGACAGAGACGCTCTGAAGCCAGACGGCTGGGGTTCTGATTCTGACTCCTGCTTGTTTGGCAGGCTTGCTCAGTGCTCCGTGTCTTAGTGTGTGGGGAACGGGGTTGGCGTGCAGGCTACAAGCTGCCATCCAGGGGAAGCTCTGAGAGCAGCTTCGGCTCGTGACAAGCACTCCCCTGTTAGCTGCTGTTCATGTGTATGTTTTCTTGTGGTCAAATATATATAACAGAAAAGTTGCCATTGTAACCATTCAAAATGTACAGTCCACTGGCATTAGCTACATTAACAGGGTTGTGCAACCATCGTCCTTATCTCTGTCCAAAACTTTTTCATTGCTCCAAACAGAAACTTTGTAACCATTAAACATTGACTCCCATTCTCCCTCCCACTCCCTGGTAACCTCCAGTCTTTCTGTCTCTATGAATTTGCCTAGTCTAGCTGCAATATATAAGTGGAATCATACAATATTTGTCCTTTTATGTCTGGCTTAATTTCACTTAGTATAATGGTTTCTAGGCTCATTCCTGTTATAGCATGTCTCAAAATTTGGCTCCTTTTTGAGGCTGAATAATATTCTGTTGTATGTATAGACCACATCTTGTTTATCCATACATCTGTTGCTGGACACTTAGGTTGTTTCTACCTTTTGGCTACTGCAGTAGATGTTGGCATACAAGTATCTCTTTGAGTCCCTGATTTCAGTATTTTAGGGTTTATACCTATGAGTGGAATTGCTTGGTCACACAGTGGTTCTATGTTTAGCTCTGAGGAACTACCATACTGTTTTCCACAGGGGTTACCTCATTTTCCATTCCCACCAGCAGTGCACAATGGTTCTAATTCCTCCACATCCTCATCAGCACTGTTTTCCTTTTTAAAAAAATTCTAGGCATTTTAGTGGGTATGAAGGAGTATCTCATTATGGTTTTGATTTACATTTCCCTAAAATGACTAATGATATTGGGCATCTGGTCATGTACTTATTGGCTATATGTATATCTTTTTGGAGAAGCATCTCTTTGAGTTCTTTGCCTGGTATTCATGGTTTCAAGGCAGCATAGGAAGAATGGAGAGAAACCGAAAGGTTGAGGAAGTAGATAGAGCCCAACTGGGTGACTGGTTAGGTATGGGGGTTAACACTGAGTTTTCCAGCCTGAGTAAGTGGGTAGATGATGGGCTCTCTAGCAAGGTATCTCCCTCTCTTCCAGAAAAGAGGCAGGTCAGAGGGAAGATGTTGAGTTTGGGGGGGGTGGGGACCGCATTGAGCCTGTGTACCCAGGTGTTGTGCAGGTGGAGAGTCTACACGGGACACTGCCATACCCGTGTGTCTGATTTCTCTGGAAAAATACAGGGCATATTTTAAGTTTTGTCTCCTCCCTGCTTCCATCTAAGAAGGAGCTTAAGAAATGTGGTCACTGTTAGGCTTCTCTGTGTGGCAAATATAAGCAGTCATTGAGGGGACAATGGAATCTGGGATTTATGAACCAACCTCTCTCTGGCGCTGCTGTCTTAGCCCTTAAGCCCTTGCTTGATCAGGTCAGTCCTTCCAACCTCACAGGGTGCTGCTCTGAAGCCTTGGGCTTGAGTATTCTTAACAATCATGGCTTCTAGGGGTGCCTGGCTGGCTCAGTCACTGGAGGGTGTGACTCTTGATCTCGGGGTCTTGAGTTTGAGCCCCACGCTGGATGTAGAGATTACTTAAAGACAGACAAACAAACAAACAGAAACCAATCACACTTCTAAAGTTCTCTCCAGTGATCACTTCGGTCTATCAAACATTTTTCCCTCCCTCACCATTCCCCAACTGCGTGCCTTTCACTGTTAGTGCTAAGCAAATGCTTGACATGTTGCCCACAACCCGCTGAATTTCTCTGAATTAGCCCTTGGTGACCTTGGGTGTTGAATCACCATGGATGTTGTGTCCAGCTGGGAAATTTGTGTGTGCACAGTCATATCCACACTGCAGTGGAAAGAGAGGTTTGAGCAACTGTTCTACCCCCAAAGAAGCAAGCTCTGGGGAATGAGCCCCCATGGTGGCTTGTTTTCTTGACTTCTCAAGCCATAGCAGCCTGGCAGTCATCACTAAGAAAGCATCCCGTCATGTGGCTCAGGCGGGCAGTGTTTGCAGATTGTCCCCTGATGCCATCTGCCTGTGAGGCTACAGAAACCCCCGGCAACTGCTGTTCTCGCAGGTGCCATGGCTGTTGAGGTGGGAGTCCGTGTTGCATACACACACGTGCACACAGCTTTGTGCTGGGTTGGCCTGAGACGCCAGCTGAAACTCTCAACCCAGCAAAGTGCCAGCCACAGTTACTGATTTCCGGTGGGGCCCTGGTGAGGGAGGGAGGGCGAGGCTGTTGTGAACTGAGCCAGCAATTGGAGAACTGGATACGGTAACTAAGACCCAGGTGTGTAGGAAGCTGCTGGCCAGTGGCTATGTTTTGACAAGCTTTTTCGTTCCTTTCTTTCTGCCTCTGCCCTCTGCCCAGGCTGAATCTCAGCCCCCTACCTAATTTGCTGTCTTGTTTATTCCATAGAAGGAACTCATCCTCATTTCTTGCCCCGTGATCTTCCTAAAGAACACATTGCCCTTCCTGCCACTCAGCCATGCTCTGGGTCTAGCCCCTTAGCTTTCGCTTTTTCCCGCATTGGTGTAATTAATCATGGGTTCAGACAAGCCCAGTAACTCTCTGCTCCAGACCTGAAGTTTGTGAGTTACTATCATTTCGAGCTATTGATGCTTTTTTGAAAGTAATTATGTAAATTATCAGAGTAATTTGAAGTTATTATCTCAGCCACTAGGTTTTTAAGTTCTGTATCTTTTTTAAAAAAACATTTTATATATTTATTTATTTGAGAGAGAGAACGTGCACAGGCAAGGGTAGGGGCAGAAGCAGAGGGAAAAGCAGGCTCCCTGCTGAGTGGGGAGCCCTATGCAATGCAGGGGCTCCATCCCAGGACCCTGAGATCATGACCTGAGCCGAAGGCAGACGCTTAACCGACTGAGCCACCCAATCTCCCCTAAATTCTGTATCTTAATGGATCTTCTTTTTTAAAAAAAGATTTTATTTTTTTATTTGAGATAGAGCGAGCGAGCACACAAGCAGCGGGGAGGGGCAGGGGACAGGGAGAAGCAGGCTCCCCACTGAGCAGGGACCTGGAGGCGGGCCTCGATCCCAGGATCCTGAGATCATGACCTGAGCCGAAGGCAGACATTTAACCAACCGAGCCCCCCAGGCGCCCCCTTAATGGATCTTTGATAAGAGACCAGCTAGAGTAAACTTTTTCCGTAAAGGGTCAGGTATTTTATGCTTTGATGTCTGTTCAAATACTCAGCTCTGCCGTCATAACAGCCTTAGAAAATTCTTCAATGAATGAAGGTGGTCATGTTGTAATGAAACTTTATTTATAAAAACATGTGGTGGGTTGTAGTTTGCTGACCCCTGGCCTAGAATGATGGTCTTTATCTCTGTCATCCTTACATTTTTGTCAAGAGCTAAATAGAGAGCCAGAGGAACTTGATGAGTGTAAATGAACTTAAGTCCCCTTCTTTTGGGTTTAACATAATTTTGGGACAATGGTGATTTGAGAATATATTTCTCTAAACCCCTGTTGGGAAGGATAGAAACCAGAAGGCTTTTACGCAGTGACTCTCCTTGGCCAAACCTTGTTATCATTCAAAAAGTAAGACAGGTTGTCACTTCGAGCTGTGCGGTGGCCTTCATTATCTATCACTCATTCTCTTTCTGGTCACTTGGAATGGTCATAGTCACATAAGGTCATGTCACCATGTTGGACATCATTTTACTTTACAGGAGCAAGTGCTTCAGTGATAAATGTAAGGAAAATAAGCCACAACAACAAAAGAAATGGTGTTTTTCATACATCATGTTACACTGAGTTGAGGTCATTAGAGTTCATTTCCAGAAAGTTGAAGCTTAAAATAGCCAAAGAGCCATTTTAAAATTTCAAACAACAGTCTTGTTTTCCTTTTATCCTCACAGGAAATAAAGAAAGAAATGAAGAAAGACCTTCTCTCCAGCAAAGCTCCAGAAAAGCCCATGCACGAAGTATCCAGTGGAAATGCTTTGCTATCTTCTGAAACAATTCTAAGAACCAATAAGAGAGGTATGGAGAAGAAGAACAAGCCCCCTCCCCACACACAAACCCAAACTGGAAACTTCCCGGTGAACTGTGTCAAATTCTGAATTGCTGAAAAACTGAATGGCATTTGCCCTTTTGTTTTTTTGTATAAATTTGGACACACATGCACACACACACACACACACACAGTGAGCAACAATGTAATAACTGTAATAAAGGGAATGAATACAATTTTTTCACAATGAGTAAGTAGACTAAATTTGCAAATGATGATTTTTCTAGGACATTAGCTTTCACTTTCACATCTATTTTTATGGATGAAAGGTAACTTTAGAGAATGCTATGGTGCACGCTGAGATATGTGCATCTGGCCATGCTCTCTTTTTATTTTTAAGGGCAGTCTTTATCAGGGTCTTTCTCTCTACCTGCTGGGCTCCCAAACACAAACCTTGTCTCTCTTGGTTTAGGAGGCAGTGTGTGCACAGAAAGAGCTCATACCTGCCTCCAACCAAGGGAACTTTAACCATCTTGTTTGCCTATTTTGAGACCTCAAGGCAGATTTTCAGGTATTAGCTTGTTGGGATCTTGTTTTCTCCCATATCCATCCTTTGTGACACCGTTGTTTGAGATTAGAGGAGAGACAATGTAAGATCGCAGAGAGGACTCGACTCACTTCTACCGTGGTTGCACTAGATTTCCTCGGTTTTTCCTGCCCCTGCGCTCACCGCGCATCGGGGCCAGGCTCACGTGGAGCATGCCCAGGGCAGGTTAGCGTTCAGCGGCCGGCTTTTCACTGGCTGATTACTTCCTTAAAGAGAAATATAGAGCTGTTCAAAAGCAGCAGCAGGAAATGTATTAGCAAAGAGTTCCATTAAGAAGAAAAAAGAAGGCAAGTTTACATAACCACAGGGAAGAACAGCTAATCTTTCATAAAATTTAGACAGCATAAGAATTTGTCCAATAAACTGTCCATTGATCATAGTGCTTGAGACATTAGCTTTGTGTCTCTCTTCCTTCCTGCTTCTTCCTCTGCACCCTCCAGCTGCCCTGGGTTACATTTCCTTTTTTGAATTATTCAGATTAAGTATTGGCTGGAGGCCCACGCTGGTTAGCAGCTATAGGATTTTCTTTCTTTTCTTGTTTTCTTTCTTTCTTTCTTTTTTTTTTTTTTAAAGCCCATCCTACCAATGCAGTGGGTTTCCCATTTTAAGAATGAAGCATACTTTGCTGGAAAACTATAGTCGTCCCCTGAAGTGCCTCCTGCGTTCTTGCAAATAAGTTCCAGAACTCCTGAGGCCTGCCCTCCTGGGTGTCATAGAGCTAGAAGTCAGTGGGTCTGTCTATATTCCCAACCCTTGCTTGCGCTCCGAGCCCCTCTTGCTCCTCCTCATGCTTCTTGGGTCGGTGAGCCAAGGAAGGGCACACACATGGGGACCAGTGGCAAGGCTTCCCCCGCCAGCCCAGCTTTTATAAAGTAAATAAGAGAATTAAGGTAATTAATTAACTTAATAAGATAAGGAATTAATTAAATTAAGGAATTAAGGTAATTATCCAGATGAGTTGGGTAAAAATTATCTGAGAACTTTAAATCAAAGAAGGAATCCAACTTTTCAGATAATTGCCTCTTTACAACTAAAAATCTGGCCTCTGAGGTCCTCCCCGGAATTTGTCATGGTCCAGAAAAAGGTACTAACGGGGGGGGGGGCATACTGAGGGGCGTTCCTTTCTTAAGTGTCCACCTTAGGCCCACAGCCTGACTATGACCAGTGGATCTGAGACCTTAGCATATTGGAGGCATTCTCTAAATACGAAACACATAAAATACCATCTTCATTCTGTCCCAGGCTTCACACTGACCCCCAGGTCACCTGGGCCAAACATCAATTTCCAGTTGAAGGGAAGCATTGTGTACCCAGGGCCAGTGCCGTGGTTGGCCCTGCCCCCACCCGTCAATACTAACAGTATCCTACTACTCCTTATAATAAACAGCGGGGTGGATTGATTGGCCTTGTCAGGCCAGATAAATAGTTCATTGTGCTGGGCTCAAAAGCTACATTTTTTTCCCACCCCAGATCAATGAAAAACCACTTTTTTCCCCCTTAAAACAAGGATCAGAGGCTAAATCTGTGGGATGATTCTGGTTACTTGTAAACACTTCCATCCAACTAATTTTTCAAGTTTTATGCATTATTGTAAATGACCCAGGTCATCTCCTTTTCTTTGTTTCCACCAAGCTTTGTCCCTAGAAATTTCTTGATGTTTTTGTCTGTTGCTGTTATGAATGGAAGTTTCTTTTTAGAGTTTAGTAATAGTCTGCTTTGTTTCATTAACACGGGATCCCTTGTGGGGTATATGAGTCCACCTTGTGAGTCAGCCTTGGACCCTGTGAGAATTTAATAGAAATAACACAGGTTCTTTTTCTTTTAATAAAGAAAGATCAAAATCTGTTATGGGTCTGAAATTGAACTACTTCACTGGGTCCTGAACTTGAGATAGACTTAGCTGAAGAAGTTTGCCCAGTTGTGGCCAGAGGCTTGGGGACATGCCTCACTTTGCAGCAATGGCAAGTGGGTGGTACTACCTCACAGTGTGGGATGAGCTTGCCCTCCCCAGGCCCCTAAATAAGGTCAGGAACCACCCTAGGTTTGAAGGAAGCTACTAATAGCCCTGAGAAAAGGCCAGGACCATGGAAACCGTTTGGGGACTGATTAGTTTCAGTTTTCAACTTTAACCTTTGCAAATTTCTACAGAGTTGATTTAGGGAGGTACTGGAATGATTCCATGTGCTTTTCATCTGAGAAAAAGATGTGACTGAAATTGAGAAAGACAGGCAGAGAGCGAGAGAGAGAACAGCTCCTCCAGATGGCCTGGCTGCCGTCAGCTATACGTTCCAGGCATTAGGGCTGTAAGGACATCTGTGTCTGCTCGCACCCCTGGCCATGTCTCTGGGCTTTACCCTAGTCCCAGTGAAGGAGATTTCCGTTTTTTTTTGTTTTTGTTTTTTTTTTTTAGGAGATTTCCGTTTAAAACAAGCTTTTCCCAAGGAGTAAGAAGTCATTTTTTCATTTACGCTTGCAGCATGGATGTTGTGTATCCTGCAGTTATCCCAGACTCCAGAATGTTGACAAATTGTAGCCAGAAAATCTGAAAATTTTTCTTGGAGCCAAATGACATTCTCATGAACCAGATAGAAAAAGGTTGTCTGTTTCCTTCTGAGAATGATTTATTCTTTTGTTTCTTCTCTCATTAAACCCATATAGAAGAACGATGCAGACTCCTAAATTGAAATATTGATATATGGAAGAATTTTTTTTGAAAAAACATTCAAACCTTGAGTTTAAAAGAAAAACTGAACAAAGTGGACATTTTAACGGTTAATAGCAAATACATTAAATACATACTTGAAAATGAGCAAGGAGGATTTTGTCCATTTCTACTTGAATTAAAGGAAAGAAAAAATCATTTGGTTTCATCCTCAGAAGGGTTTCCCAACCAACTTTCTTTATGTGAGAGGTTCAGCGTCCTGGCTATAACCGATACCACATTGGCCTTTGTAAGGACCAGCTTCTATTTTGGGGCTCTAGTTCCTCAGTTTTTGCATCCTTAACAGACCTCGCGGGGAAGCTGTCTCTCTCAGAACCCCCCCTGCCGCCCAGGATTTGGGATATTTTTCCTTCCTCACTTTCACGTGCATCCTAATGAACATTCAACAGTGCACGTTTACTGTGTGCCTGCGGCAGGCCTGGCCCTGTGCTTGGTACTGGGACAGATAGAAGCCTAGAAGAACACTAGCCTGTCCTCCTGCAAGCCCTTGCAGTCTGTTGTATCCCTTGGGAAATGTTAAGAAAGTGGTGTACATTTCTTAAATCTTTTTTATGGCAAGATGGGGATATGTCTCTTATTTATTTCTGTCATTCTGAATGTGAAGCCACTCCACAGGTTTCTGGTTGGCTTTATGTGTCCTTATTTCTATTTCCAGTTTGTCATGAATTCAGTGTTTGGTAAGTCTCTATTGTATTTTGCACATTTATTATTCTTTGCTATTATTATTATTATTATTATTATTATTATTATTGTTATGCTCTCCTGATATAAAATGTCTTTTATAATCATCTTTTTAAGTCGCTCTGCTACTTTGGCATCTGCCTTCTGAAAGATAAACTGCTTTTACCATCTTTATTTAAGGTTTGTTGTGCATTTGCATTTTACTGCCCCTTCCAGGGATTAATGCAGGAAGATCTGATGCTCTCAAAGATGTTGTTTGTAACAGGCCTAGCCCTGATGCTACAAGATGAGATTCAAGTTGAGCTGGGGGAGGTTTGCTCTCGGAGTTGCTATGTGGATATGACTTGGATTGTAGAACATGACTCTGTGGCCTCATTTCGCGTGTATTTAGTCCTTCAGACAGGTTTCATTCAAAAGTTGTCCTTAACAGAGGGACCAACAGCTGCTCTGCCTCTGGCGACACACTGTTGCTTTAAAAGTTAATGCAGAAATTCTTCAGAATTCATTCTGTGTGTGGATGGGTGATATATACATGCCCCCCCCCCAGCATAATATGGGCCCCGTGTTTGCCGCACGGAAGGGCTCTCCATTTTGGTCTGCTGCCTGTAGCTGTCAGAAGAATTGTACCGAATGTTTATCTTTCTTTTCTCCCAGCACCAGTCATTCCAATCCCTGAACAGATCTGGCCATAGTGACCTCCCTCCCTTGTCTCTACTGAAGGGGAAACATTTTTTTAAGCTGTCATTTCTTTAGCATTTACTTGGCTCTTCAGAGTAACGTTCTTGAGGTATGTGTTGGCTTGTTTGTCAGGACATGAGTGCGTGTGCGCACAAACACGCACGTGCTGCCATGGAACTCTGGGTTGGCTCCAAGGAGGTGGCCTGGTTCCCTTGATAGGCTGTGGGCTCTTTGTTTGAAATGAAACTGTAAACAAAGGATGGAAAAAGTGGGTCTTTAATAAAGAAAATGTCAACGACTTTGGTTTTCCAGGGCTTTGTTGTTTAAGGTGGATGCAAGATCTGGGAATTTGTTTATAGAAACAAGACTTTTTTCCTTTCAAATTTCCTTTTGGAGAAACAAATGTGGATTACCCTGGTTACCTAGGGATCTGAAAATGTGGCATGTTGGGTCAGATTTTCTTCAACTCTCTGCATTACCTGTTGACCTTACCTAAATTGCTGGCTTTTATGGGCAGATAGAAGAGTAAGAAGTTAAGAGGTGGCGTTACTGTTGCGTGGAAGCTCTTGGCTATTTCCTGAGCTGGTCTTTCCCATGGGGAGATGAAAATAAAGCTGGCCACCTGGCAGCAAACCTGGATGGATATAATATTATAGCCGTTCAATAATACATACATCCATGTAAATGTGTCTTTGTGTGTGCATTTATCATCTTCTTTCTCAGGGGGCCTTCATTCTTGAAAGTTTGAGAGTAAAGGGACCATAAAGAGATTTTGTAAAGTAACTGATCCCTGGCTGCATTACTGACGGGTTCTCTTGGGAGCCTGTGTTATTGGCTCCGTGGGACCAGCAGTTGATGTTAGAGTATGTTACCCCTATTTACTTTCTTATCAGAGTAATACTGCCTCTTGGATCTAGGGATGGTGGTGAAATGGGTGGAAAAGGCCATTCCAAGCGGGTGTTGCCATTGTCCATTTTCCATACATTTTTGCATGTGGGTCATTGACAAACTTGGTTTGAAGAAATTTTCTTGTATTATATTTATCTCCTTTCAATCTCTGTGTCCTGGTTCCAAGGTGTTAACACTAGAGGAATTAGTGTCCCCTGGAATAATCACTGATTTAGACCTCTATGGTGTTCCTGCTGGGTTTCCACCCAAGTTCATCCAGAGGACAGCCACGGAGTGCTTTGGGGTGGTGGCTCCACCTGGTGGCTCTCCTAGGAAACCCCTCCTCCTGCCCACCTTTTCTCCCTGGGGGAAATGCCTTTGGTTCCTCTGAATTTTAGTGTTCTCCGTTCCTGCCATTCCATCGTAGACCCACAGCTTCTCACATTACATGTGTGTTCTCCTTAGCTCCTTTCCTTTCTCTTCTAATTTTTCTTCATTGAACTCATAGAATCCGTTTCCCCATCCTTGTCGCATCTGTTACACCCCCACTGACCAGGATCATTGTTGATATGCGTGGAAAAAAAAAAAGGACTCCTGTAGGCATGACTCTAGGTGTAGATATTAATGTGAACACAATGAAGAAGTCCACTAAAATTCCTGTAGGTAAGCCAGAGTCTTACGAGATAGCTCCAGGTACCCCTAACTACTACTTTACATCTTGTTGAACCCAGTTTTTCTGAAAGGAGTACTATTTTGTGACTGATGTTGTTTTCAGTTGTCAGCAGGTGGTGAAATAAAGAGCCTACTGGCTTTGCTGGCTTCATTATCATTTGTCAGTTCTCTACAGGAAGCCCCTTCTTGCCTTGGCCTGGGCCGCCCACCCCTACCCCACCACGCTACCCCCTCCGGGTATTCCACTGAGCATTAGTATTCTTGATAAATAAAAATGTTTCTTCTTTAATTTCATTGTTTTTTGGGTTTTGTTAGTTGATGACATTGCAGATGTGTTTTAGCTACATTGTGGGTTAGTCTGAGAACTTAATCACCACTTATGACTTTGTTTCTATGAGAAAAAGCATTTGGAATTTCAAACAGTGCATAGTGCATAACCCACTTTGTAAAGCTGACTTTTTTCTTTGATTTTTACATTGCTGGCCTGAAGCCTTAAGTACCTTTTAAAAGCAGAGAGTCCATATAATCGGGATGACTGCAGTTTTCTCATGTTACAGAGTCGTTTACAATTCACTTGGTACAGAATGCTAGAATTATGCAGCCTCCCTCCAACACACCAGGCTCCGAGGACAGTGCTGACCAACCACATAGCCCCATTGTACGTAGTGCTTATTTTCACCAATTCTGAGTTGGACCTTGGGGGCCCAAGTTTGTCTGTCGAAGGCATGTTCTAAACGGGATACTATTGTATATTTTCACCTACTAGAGAGGAAGCCATGCAACGCGTGTGACATGCTCAGATAGACACCAGGCCAGTGTTTCCCAGTGTTTGTTGCACAGAATTATGGCCCTGCAAAATATTCACAAAAGGGGGACGGAGAGAGAGAGAGGAGACAAAAAGGGAGAGAAAATTGGCTCTCTGGACACATGAATTTTGGCTATGACCACCGGCACTAACACCCTCTTAGAAGACTGACAAGCACTGTAGTGTGTCACAGGCTCTCAGAGGTCCTCTGCTAAGGAAACCTGCTTCTGTTTGATCGGCGGACCGCATTTTACTGAATACTAGTTAGGATGCGCAGGACTTGAAAATGCAGGGCAAGGAGCTGTCTGAGCATCTCTGGGACCATCTTCGGATCCACCCTTGCCAGAGAATGTTCAAGTGAGTGTGTGGCAGTGGCCTGCTGGCGCTGTGAGAGAGACTCATGAAGACTCTAAAGCCCATGGCCTTTCGTGAAAACACAAGTTGGGTGATGCTGGGAGAACATTCCCCGAATCTAAAACTTGAAAAACAGTCCTTTTGGGAGGTTTTCAAGTGACAAGCTGAAAGGGATTTTTTTTTCTCTTGATCATTTCTTGGGTCCTTGTGTCAAAGAGTGCCTAGGCTGGGCTTTGGCAGGAAAAGTGGGCTGAGGGGGCCGGCCCAGGGAACGCAAGTCCAGCTCTACCTGGGACTTGGGTCAGGACGGAACTGGGATTCCAGGGGAGGATTTTATGATGATGAAACAGTAGTCCCACATGGTCAGGAGAGTCCCCTCGCCTTCTCTACCTGCTTCGATTGCTGACGGGAATCTTAGCTCTCTTTGATACCTTTAAAGCCCTGATTGGGCATAAAGAAGAGGTTTGGTCGCTCTCTCCTCCTATTAGTGAAAGAGGCTGCCATTTTGAGTTCAGGTAATGAACCCACTTGTGGAGCTGTGAGGAAAACCCACATAGCCTGCCATTTAGAGTTCTGGAATCTAGGATTCCTGCAGTGGCTGAGGTCCCTGGAAGTGTCCCAGCCTTCAACCTGGTGCAGGGACCCTCTTGTTGACATGCCAGGAAGGAGGACATGGAACCTCTGCCCAGGGGGCCTGAAAGGATACCCCTCCAATCTGGGGGACTGAACTTAGCTAAGGCCCACATGGGATTCTCTTTTCCAAGGAGAGATTATTCCAGGTAGAGAGCTGGTAGATTAATTAAAGGTAATTAATTAGAGGCGTTGTATTGGGACAGCAACTGTCTTCACTTGTAGAAAGCCCTGGAAAAGGAGCCTTTTCTTCTGTAGTTTCCTCAGTTTCTTCTAATTACACTTTTTGGTCTGTTGTCACAGCCTGGTCCCCCTGATGTTACCTGTAGCTTCAATTTAGTCTTTGGATTCATGGCTTTTTTGTGCTTCTGAGGCCCTGGGACTGTTGTGCCCTGAACAATGAAGACATTTCCTGGCCTACCTCCCTAACCCATGGTCAGGCGGACAGAGGGCCCATCTGCAGTGGCAGGTGGACCACCGTCATGGTCCCCAACCAGGAAGGGAAAGAGAGAACAAGTCAGAAACTTCCTGTGTGTGCGTGTGTGTGTGTGTTGGGTGCACACACTCACTCAAGGAAGCACATTTGAGGACTGAACTGCTTGTTCCATTTGTAGTTTCCTGGAGACCTGAATAAGCTCAGTGGTAGTATGGCCTTGTTGCAGGAAGAATGTCTGTTGGCGGGCTCCAGTCCCCACTTGTGCTGCACCCCCAAAGTTTCTGTGGGCCTTTAGGCAAGTCTCATACTGTTTTCCCATCTGTAAAATAAGGAGGCTACTCGTGTTAATTCCCTCAGGGAAATTATCAGGATAAAAATGAGGAAAGAGAATGAAGCTTGGGGCAGAGGGTGGTGAGAGAGTGAACCAGGAGTCACTGAATACAGTAGTAGTTGTTATTAAAAGTGCTGATAAGTGTTATTAAACTGCTGATAAGACCCCAGAACGTTGGGAAGAAATTACAGATTTATGGACAATAATAATGAAGTGTTGTTTCCATGAAGCCACCAGTGATCAGATGCACATGGACCAGTCTCCAGGATAGACCATATGTTAGGCCATAAAAGAAGGCTCAGTAAATTTCAAAGGATTAAAATTATACAGAGTATGTTCTTCAACCATACTGGAATTAAATTAGAAATCAACGACAGAAGGAGATTTGGGAAATTCACAAATATATGGAAATTAAACAATATACTCCTAAACAACCAGTGGGTCAAAGAATCCCCAAGGGAAATTTTGAAATATGTAGAAATGAATGAAAATGAAAGCAAAATCTCCAGCAATCAACTGCATATAGCTAAAGCAATGCTTAGAGCAAAATCATAGCTGTACATGCCTGTATTCAAAAAGAAAACATTTCAAATCAATACCCCAACTTTCTCTTCTTTCCCCAGCTTCACTGAGAGATAATATATATATATACGTATATATATATAACATTGTGTAGATGTGGGTTTAAGGTATAGAGTGTGATGATTTGATACATGTATGTATTGTGAAATGATTTCTACAATAAGGTTAGTTAACACATCCCTCACCTCCCATAATTACCTTTTTTTTAGTTCTTATTGTGAGAACATACAAAATTTGTCTTTCTCTATCGTATTTTACTTAGCATAATGCCCTCAAGTTTCGTTCATATTGTCACAAATGGCAGGATTTCCTTATTTTTATGGGTAAATAATATTCCATTGTGTGTGTGTGTGTGTGTGTGTGTGTGCGTGCGCGCGTGCGCTATGCGCACGCACATGTATGACATTTTCCTTATTCATTCATCCATCGCTTGCTGGATGCTTAGGTTGTTTCCATGTATTGGCTATGGTGAATAATGCTGCAGTGAACATGGGGATACAGGTATCTCTTTGAGATAGTGATCTCATTAACTTTGGGTATCTGCCCGAAGTGGGATTGTCAGTGACCTAACTTTCTACCTTAAGAAACTAGAAAAAGAGGGACACTGGCCAGCTCAGTTGGTGGAGCGTGTGACTCTTGATCTCAAGGTTGTGAGTTCAAGCCCCATGCTGGGCATAGAGATTACTTAATAAAAACTATTTTAAAAAGAAACTAGAAAAAGAAGAGCAAACTAAACTTGAAGCAAGCAAAAAGAAGGAAATAATGATTAGAGCGGAAATAAGTGAAATAGAGAATAGGAAAATACAGAAAATTACTGAAATCAAAACTCGGTTCTTTGAAATAGTCAACAAATTGATAAACTTTAGCTAACCCTGACTAAGAAAAAAAAAGAGAGGTTTAAAAATCCTAATATGAGGAATTAAAAAGGGGACCTCACTGCCAATCCTTGAGAAATTAAAAAACTTGTGAGGGAATACTATGAACAACTTATACACTCCTTGTGGGGATGTGAACTGGTGCAGCTGATGTGGAAAAGTCTGGCCGTGCCTTAGGCTGTTAAGTAGAGAGTTAGCACGTGGCCCAGCATTCCATACCCAAGAGAAATGAAAACATATGGCCACATACAAACCTCTATACTAATGTTCACAGCAGCATGATTCATAATGGCCCCCAAATGGATACAACCCAGATGTCCATCGACTGAACAGATGAACAAAATATGGTTTATCCACACAGTGGAATATTATTCGGCAATAAAAGGGAGTGAAGTACCAATACATGCCACCACATGGATGGGCCTTGAAAACATGATGCTAAATTAAAGAAGCCAGACACTAAAGATCACATGTTGTATGATGCCATTTATATGAAGTATCCACAATGGGCAAATCCATAGAGATGGAAAGTAGGTTAGTGCTTGCCCAGAGCTAGGTGTCAGAATGGAAAGTGACTGCTCATGGGCAAGAGGTTCCTTTTTGGGGTGATGAAAGTGTTCCAAAATTACACTGCTGTGATGGTCACACAATTCTGTAACTCTAGAAAAATCATTTAATCACACACCTAAAATGGGTGAACTTTATGACATGTAAATTATATCTCAATAAAGCTTTTTTTTTTTTTAAAGATCACCACACAAAGTGGTGTTAAAATGCACTATCTGGCTGTGCCTGTCTGTCTGTTTGTCTCTTTCCCTTTCACATCCCCTACCACCCCCCCTCCCAGCTGAAGGACAAGATGTGTCATTCTGTTTATTCAAGTCTTTAAAAATTATATGTCTCTCAGTGAAGCTTTATATTTTTCTTCAATCAGTTGCCTAGGAGATAGTGAGTCTGAGGGATCAAAAAAATACTGTTTTGCTGGGATGACCTAAATATTAGACAATCGATTTGAGAAGGGTAGAAAACTGACTGTGGCATTCTATTGTTCATTTCTTGAGAAGAAAGGAGAGAGTCCCTGTAAATCAAAAGGCAAACCTCTCATATTCTAAATTCTGTGCTTCATAGAGAGAGCCTTTGCTGAAAAGGAAAGAATCCATTTAGGGTTCCAATTTTTCTTGCCATTGTAACTCGGTGCTGGCTATTTTTGCTCATAAATCTTTTCTGCAGCTCTGATGATTTCTTCACGAAAGATTCTTAGATGTCGAATTACTGGACAAAAGCATGTATATATTTTATGGCACTTTAAAGCCATTATTATGAAGTTGATTTCTTGAAGGGTTGTGCCAATTTACATCACCACTAGAAGTGGGAAGAGTGCTTATTAGTGTTTCAAGCTTGAATTTCTTTGATTAACAGAGTTCTTGCACATTTTCTTTCCTCTGTCATTTGTTTGTATTCTTTGCTCTCTTATTGAGGTCTTTATATTTTTCTTACTGATTAGTGTATTATTCCTTTGTCATTTCTGGCAAAATGTGCTTCCCACTTGGTTGGCTTTTCATTTTGTTTACAGCTGATTTTGAGGTACAGAAATAGTACTTTTTTACACAGATTCATGTGTTGGATTTTTTTCATTATTTCCCTGAATAAATTCTCACCTAATTTTTCTTCTGCTTTATACTGGCCTCATTTTTATACTTCTAATTTTTAATCTATGGAATTTTAATGTATAGTATACAGTTAGTATGCAAATTGATTTTTATTTTAAAATAGCCACTTTTTCGGGACCATTTATTGAATAATCCAGCCCTTCTCCCATTGATTGTGATATCTCATTTATCATATGTTATTGTATATATTAGGACATTTTTTTCTGGACTTTTGCTTCTGTCCCATTAATTTGTCTTACCTTATATCAATATAGTTAACTCTGGTGGCTTTTTTTTTTTGTAGTTTCTTTTTAAAAATTTTTTTTAATTAACATATAAGGTATTATTTGTTTCAGGGGTACAAGTCTGTGATTCATCAGTCTTACCCAATTCACAGTGCTCACCATAGTATCTACCCTCCCCAGTGTCCATCACCCAGCCACCCCATCCCTCCCACGCCCCACCACTCCAGCAACCCTCAGTTTGTTTCCTGAGATTAAGAGTCTCTTTTTTTTTTTTTTAAAGATTTTATTTATTTATTTGAGAGAGAGAGAATGAGAGATAGAAAGCACGAGAGGGAGAGGGTCAGAGGGAGAAGCAGACTCCCTGCTGAGCAGGGAGCCCGATGCGGGACTCGATCCCGGGACTCCAGGATCATGACCTGAGCCGAAGGCAGTCGCTTAACCAACTGAGGCACCCAGGCGCCCGAGATTAAGAGTTTCTTATGGTTTGTCTCCCTCTCTGATTTCATCTTGTTTCATTTTTCCCTCCCTTCCCCTATGATCCTCTGTCTTGTTTCTCAAATTCCTCATATCAGTGAGATCATATGATACTTGTCTTTCTCTGATTGACTTATTTCACTCAGCATAATACCCTCTAGTTCCATCCACGTTGTTGCAAATGGCAAGATTTCACTTTTTTTGATGGCTGCATAATATCCCATTGTATATATATACCACATCTTTATCCATTCATCTGTTGGTGGACATCTAGGCTCTTTCTATAGTTTGGCTATTGTGGACATTGCTGCTATAAACACTTCGGATCCCTACATTAGTATCTTTGGGGTAAATACCCAGTAGTGCAATTACTGGGTCGTAGGGTAACTATATTTTCAACTTTTTGAGGAACCTCCATACTGTTTTCCAGAGTGGCTGCACCAGCTTGCGTTTATTGTGGCTTTATAGTACATTTTAGTATGTGGTATGGCTTTTGTCCTTCTGTTATCACTTCCCATTTTCAAAAATATTTTAGCTATTCTCACTTGTTTATTTTAAAATTACATTATCAAATTTTAATTTTTAAAGTTTTAAAGTTTTATTTATAGATTTTAGAGTGAGAGGGGGCGGGGGAAGAGGGAGAGGGAAAGAGAGAATCTTCAAGCAGACTCCCTTCTGAGTGCAGAGGCCGGGCTCAATCCCAGGACCCTGAGATCATGACCTGAGCTGAAATCAAGAGTTGGCCGTTTAACTGACTGAGCCACCCAGCCACCCCTGTTACCAAGTTTTTAAAAATCCCACTGGGATTGGGAATTGAATTACATTAAAATTGCACATCAATTTAGAAAGAATTGACATTTCCCCAACTTCTTTTTTTTAAGTTTTGCATTGTGTCATATAAAATGTCGTTACGTACAATGTGTAAATGAAACCCTTTTCTCTCCCTTGCCTCTCTTCTGCAGACATTATAGTGGACCAATTCTTGCAACTATATCACCAAATTAAAATGTACATCCCTCGGGTGCCTGGGTGGCTCAGTTAGTTAAGCCACTGCCTTCCGCTCAGGTCACGATCCAGGAGTCCCTGGATCGAGTCCCGCATCGGGCTCCCTGCTTGGCAGGGAGTCTGCTTCTCCCTCTGACCCTCCCCCCTCTCATGTGCTCTCTCTCTCTCATTCTCTCTCTCAAATAAATAAAACCTTTAAAAAAATAAAAAATAAATAAAATGTACATCCCTCCTGAATACTAAACAGCTCATTCTAGTGATCCAGTGACATAGGGCATTACCCTGTTTAGTCAGTGTCAGTTAATGTTGTATTTGCGCAGTCTTGCTTAGTCCTTATGTCATTCCTACATAGATTGAGGTTATTGTTGGCTTTTGCAAATAGAATCTTTTCCCCCTCTTGTTTTTTTTCTTATCACTGATCCACAGAAGAATTTAACTTTTGAATATTTATGTTATAACAGCTCTTAGTGGAACACTCTTGTTAATTGAAAAATGTTCCCCTTTAATACTGAGGGAATTGATAGTATTTATCAGTCCGTAGCTTTCAGAAGGTGGATGAGAGGAAATTACAAAATGGTATATTTGAACAAATGACATTTTATTTTTATTTTTTTAAAGATTTACTTATTTATTTGAGAGAAAAAGAGAGAGCGGGGGGTGGGGAGGGGGAGAGGAAGAGGGAGAATCTCAAGCCGACTGAGTGTGGAGCCTGATGCCGGGCTCAGTCTCACGACCCTGAGATCATGACCTAAGCCGAAACCAAGAGTCAGACGCTCAACTGACTGAGCCAGCCAGGCGCCCCACGGATGACATTTTATAAACAAAAATTCCTCAGCTTGGATAGAGCTTTGCAGTTTGTATATGTAGAGAGGGACTGAAAGGCTCATTTGCATCTTGGGCTGACCATGAATTGTGGGGCAGGGGGAGAAGCATCGTCATAGGTCCGTTTTAAATATGAGGGAACGAAGGTGGGAAGAAATGAAATGACTCACTGGCTGCAGCTGTAAAGGCAGACATGGAAGGTCTCTTGCTGCCTTCACCTCAGAAAAACATAAGCAGTAATATGAATAATAGCATTCCAGAAAGCCTTAGTGAATGGCTGATCTGAAATTAGACACTTGTAGGTGCATTTTATTCTATTAATACACTTATATTCTTGTGTGTGTGTGTGTATGTATCCATGTTTATTTATTTTTAAGATTTTATTTATTTATTTGAGAGAGAGAGAGAGAGAGAGAGAGAAACAGCATGAGAGGGAAGAGGGTCAGAGGGAGAAGCAGGCTCCCCGCTGAGCAGGGAGCCCGATGTGGGACCCGATCCAGGGACTCCAGGATCATGACCTGAGCCGAAGGCAGTCGCTCAACCAACTGAGCCACCCAGGCGCCCTGTATCCACGTTTAAGATTTAGATTTTTTTTTTTTTACTAGATTATAAGCTCCTTGAAGGAAGAGGACATATTGTATTCATGTTGGAGCCGACTTTAATTCTCGGATGGAAGTATGTACTTGGACTCAAACACCCTAGCTCTTTGAGAAGGGAGTTACTGGAAAGAAAAGTACCAGAGGGAGAATAGCTTTATATTAAGTTATGTATTTAAGGAAAAGCTGTTAAAATTCTGTGATTCAGAGAAATTGTCTTGGTTACTGAGTGCCGAGGGAGAGAGAAGACTTATTAAGGGTCTGTTTTGGAAAGTGGATTATGAAAATAACTACTAAATCTAGCTCTCAGCCTGGTAATGGGCCATTAGTGGAGAGTGAGAAAGCCAAATAGGTTTCCAGTGGAGGCGATTTGAACTAGTTTGAAAGGAGAATTAAGTTATGAGGGTAACTGTGTTTGAGAGAAGGCGCCGAAATTTTTCCAATTTCCTAGTAAAACATGAGCTGAAAGTAGGGGAATATTTCTAGGGTAAGAGCAGCTTTCATTTTTGTTATCATTTTTCTGTATTTGGTTTGTCACCCTTGCCCAAGGTTTTCTAGATAGAAGTGTAGCGTTCAGCTTATTCTACATCAGCAGTGTGCTCTTCCCTTGTCGTTAGAGTACATGGGCCAGATTTAGCTTTCCCTTCCTTTCTGGGTTTCTTCCTCTCTGATATTTGATTGCTTATCATCACTATCATCAGAGCCAGGGAGAGAACACGAAGATATTAATCAAAAGAGATGGTTGGATTATGTGATTATATGTTAATTTTGCTCATCAGGAACCCATTATTATGAATTATCAGTGATTAGTACTGTGTTTTCAGATTTCAGTTTAAGTAAGACTTGTCTGTGTAGCCACCTCCAGGTGGGTTGCTGGAGATGCTGCAAGTCTGGAGCAGTCTTTCTCCCCACCCCCACCCAGCCCTCTCGTACATGCTCTGTCTTGCTTGCTTCTTTCCCTTCTCCCCACTGCCAGCTTGGATGGATTCTCTGGTATTGTCATTCCTTCCAAAGGAAAATCAGATTTCCAGAATGTTTTGCTATTGAATTTTTCCCCTTATTCTTTTTGACCCTTTTCTAGGCCATGTTATTTTGACAGATTAAAGCAAACAAATGAACACAAGCATGCAGTTAATAGTTATCTTTTAAAAAAAAACCACATTGTTTAGGGAAAAAAATGACATCAGTTTTATGTTTGACTTTTCAAAAGCTTTAAAGCAACTCTTTGATAGTATCACTGGGAGTAGCTTGTTTCTTTTGAAGAAGTTAGCTTCCTTTGTAATTTACTTTTGACAAAATCACTGAGATAAAAGATAAGACATATCTAAACAAAGAGAAAAAGTAACCGAGTTACTGACGTGTCTGACAACACTGTGGACAGGCACAGGCAGACTAAAAGGAGGCAGGAATGGAAATTCTCTATCTGTTTTGTGCATAGATGTATGCTTAAAAAAATACTTCACCCTTTCCTCTTAAACTTTGGCCCTATGGCTCTGACTTTTTTTTTCATGGAATTCGAGTGCAACTCACAGTCATGTTAAAGAGCCTCCTTCCCTCTTTTGTTTCCTCCTTTCCTCTCTCCCTGGCTCCTTCTCCATCTGTCTCCCTGTGATGACTTACTCTAAGCTCCATCCCATCCTGGATCGGGTCCCTAGGCTATGTCCGTGTGTGTCATTTGCTTTTATTTACATTTGTGCAGGCTTGACAGGAATAACATAGATCACTGAAATCCAGGGATGACCCATAGAAACCGTTTTTGCAGTTTAACTGTAAATCTTTTATTAGCAAAGCTTATGTAGGATGCAATTTAATTTTTCTCACTCCCTGCAGACCCTCGCGGGTGGGGGTGTTAATGCATTGAAAAATGACCAAACCCGGGCAGCAAGAAGGAAGAGAGGGAGAAGAGATGCAGGCATCGGTTGGGTGGGTCTGTAGGATCAATCTCTCCCTCCCTCCACATCTTCATAAATTATGAACTGTATCGATCTATTCATATTGATGTCTGAACTCATTCTATCAAAAGCCCAGGTTGAAGTAGAAAATGGAGAGTGATCATGTATTAGGCCTGAGTGTCAGTTTTATGCTGAAACAAAACAAAACAAACAAAACCATGCAGGCCTGAATGGCCTCCCTTTCAACCCTTGGCTTGTGTGTGGCCGGAGGCAGATAGGGCCTGGGCCACCAGCAAGACTTGATAATAGTTGACAAATTTCCTGTCTGTTTTCAGTGGCTTAGAACTTGACTTTCAGTTCGTAGAGGCTGGAAAACCATTGTGTTTCTTTTTCTCCCTCATACTTCTGCCCAGATGATTCAGAGGCCCTCGTTGGAAGGACCCCTGAGACATCCCTGCCCTTCTCAGCTCTCCCAGCCCGTAACCATTTGGGGAAGGTCATTTCACCTTTCGAAGCCTCTGTTTCTTTTTCTGCAAGTTGAAAGATTGAGAAGTTTCCAATATTTTTCAAAAAGGTTTTATTTATTTATTTGAGAGATAGAGAGAGTGAGCACAAGTGGGGTGAGAGGCAGAGAGAGAAGCAGACTCCCCGCCAAGCAGGGAGCCCAATGGTGGGACTCGATCCTAGAATTCCGGGATCATGACCTGAGCCGAAGGCAGACGCTTAACTGACTGAGCCATCCAGGTGCCTGTTTCCAGTATTTTTTAATCTGGGGACCCTTTCTAAAAGTGTTTGACCCTTTGGATGACAAATTTCTGTGTCTTCATTAGCACATAACTAGTTCTTCAGATTAGGGTCAAGGTGCTGTTTATAGATAGTCCTGCGAAGCATTTTAACCTGTACGCTCATTTTGGCTAATAAGCCTTTTGGACTATTGAAAAACTTAAGGATACCACTCTTTTCTTTCAAACCCTTTCCAGGGTCCCCAGGAAGGATTACTGTGGTCCATGCTTCATACTCTGTGCAGCCCATTTGAGCTCCTGTAGCCAACAAACATTTATTGGATGAATCAGCTTTCCACATGATCTGTCAGAAGCTTTGGGAGAACTTGAGAGGATTCTGGCTCTTTGCTGAGAAAGCCCTATGGTGATTTTATTGAGTAGTGAAGTTAAAACAGGGTTTTGCCTTCGGGAAACCACCCATTCTTGCCCACCGCATGGCATTGCGGGCTCTTTACTCTGCTTGGTTGCGTGGGGTTGAGTGGGTGGTGAGCTGTGTATTCATTTTGCATTCAGCTCAGCATGCTTCAGAATCCTGTCTCCTCCCAAAGCTTTTCATTTCATCGCCATGTTTATTTCAGTGGGTGTATGATTAAATCATTCATGGTAAATTGCATTGAATTGCAGACTCTAGGTACCAGTCCCATCCTCTCAACTTTGTTAGGTAATGCCTGAAGACTGCTAGCTAAGTGACGACATTTTTTTTTAAGATTTTATTTTTAAGTAATCTGTATACCCAACGTGGGGCTCAAACTCATGACCCCGAGATCAAGAGTGGCACGGTCCACCGAGTGAGCCAGCCAGGCATCCCAGGGATGAGTTTCTTTTAGTATGTTTGAAGTTTCACAATAGGGTTTTAATAAAGATATATAGAACGGATCAAGAAGGGATATGAATGGATATTTGTACACCCACGTTCATTGCAGCATTATTTACAATAGGCAAAAAGTGGAAGCAACCCAGGTGTCCATCAGTGGATGAATAGATAAACAAAATGTGGTATCCATACAGTGAGATAGTATTCAGCCTTAAGAAGGAAGAAATTCTTACACATGCTTCGACATGGATGAACCTTGAGAACATTATTGTAAGTAAAATAAGCCAGTCATAAAAGGACAGATACTGTAGGATTCCATCTGTATGAGGTACCTGGAATAGTCATAGTCACAGAGACAGAAAGCCGAGCGGCGTTACCCGGGGATGGGGTGAGGAGGGGGAAGTGGGGACTTAGTGTTTAATGGATATGGAGTTCGGGCTTGGGAAGATGAAAGAGGGAGATGGATAGTGATGATGGTTGTACAATAATGTGAATGTGCTTAATGCCACTGCAGTGTACATTTAGAAGTGGTTAAAATGGTAAATTGGATATTATATATGTTTTACCACAATAAAAAAATGATCAAGAATAATATGACAAATACCCAATACCCTTCTACCCACTATCAGCTGAGATATTGTAAAAATGAAGAATTGCAGTTGGTGTGTCACCTCTGTAACCGTGTCTCAATTTCATTGTGTGTATTTCGAGGAGTGAATGATGACTTGGGTGAGAGACTTCTGTGTCAGGAGAGCTTTCCTTCTGCTTTATTTTCCGTTTGCACTTGTTAGCTAAAGATAAACATGCTACAACAAGTAGGAAATGAATAAACTTGCTGTCCTTTAAAATTAGTGTTTCTAGAAACTTCTAAAAGGAAAATTTTTTCACAAATGTCTTTTGCCCTCTGGGCCTCGATGAATATGGAGAAACAGTCGAAGGAAATAACACTCAACTTACCAGGACAGGAGACTGAGACAATAGATTTTCAGCCATTAACCTCCCTGCATGTGTGTTTTAAAAACATTCTTTGAGGTTCTCCTCTGTGCCAGGCATTGTATCAGTTATCTCTTGCCACAGTCATACTGCATGACAAACAACCACAAAACCTCAGCGGCATACAACAGTAAGCATTTATTGCTTCTGAATCTGGGGTCAGCTGGAAGCGAGCTGGGTGGCTTTTCTGATTTGGGGGTTCCTCCCATGTTTGGAGGTCAGCTAGCGTTTGGCTTGCCTTCGGCCGCATGCCTCGGGCGACAGCACTGCCCTGTGTGTCTCGCATGCTCCAGTATTGCAATGTGGAGGTGTGGCAGAGCAGATGGAAACATCCGAGTTCTCTAGAGACCTGAGCTGCCAACTGGTGCACGGCTACTTCCTTTTCACTTGGTTTTCCGAGACAAGTCACATGGCTTGGGGAAACCTACTCTGTCTTTCAGGGAAGCACTCTAAAGTCAGGTGACAAATGGCAAGGTGAGGAGAGGGGTGGTGAAGAATTTGAGCTAAATGCGGTCAGCTCACCCCACCCTGTGCACAGTGTTGTAGCAGAGACATCTAGGCAATCCTCTTAACAGCCCTGAGCCAAAGGTAGCATTGGCCTCGTGTTACAGTCAGAAAAGCCGAGGGTCGGAGAGGTTCTGTGACTTACCAAGGCCACTCTTCTAGTGAGAGGCATAGTTAGGATTTGTACCTGGACCTGTCCAACCTCTTCCTCTATGCTGCCTCTGGCTGACTCCACGCAGCATGTTGGATTACTGCCTCTTTCTGGAAACATCTGTCTTGCCTTCTGTGCCTTCTTTGCCCCCCTCACCCCCACTATACTTCTTTATCTTGCTGTCTCCTCTTCTCCAACTTCTTAAATGTAAGCTGCTTTTATGGTTCTGTGTTTGACCATCTTCTGTGTGTCTACTCGCCCCTGGGCTCAGCCAGTGCCACAAAGCACACAAGCCCCAAAGCTGACCTCTGGGCCAGCCCTCCCTCCTTGCTTCCCTCACCCCTCACCTCCACTCTCAGACACCCTGTGCCAGTTAACAGTCTCTCGGCCACAGGCTGCACTCACCCTGGCTTAACCTGCCTTAGGTCATAAAGAAATGTCCGTCCTGCACAGCAGAGGTCCGGAGGCAAGGCAGGCTCCTTGGGGCCAGGTTTCTTGTCACACTGAGTTGGCTTCATGCTGTGGGCAGTGAGCAGAGCGATGGGCTTCCCTGGTTACACCTAGTGGGGGAAAAGGGCAGGAGGCTTCTCTTCTCTGAGAGGCCCTGGGTGGATGCATCTTCGTCTCTCACTGCGCCACCCTGGCTTAGGGCGGCCTGCCCGTCCCCGTTCCCGTCCCTGGCTGGGCCTCGTAGACCAGGTTTGGTGGTCTGCCGTCGAGTGGCCGCCGGGGGGTGGGGCACTACTGTGTCCCTAGCTGTCCCTGTGTGATTGAGCAGTGGACTCTCCTGCCTGTCAGACTCCTGCATTTTAGCTGGTGGCGTCCCCACCTTCAGTTCTTCCCATCAGCGCTTGAGAGTCATTTTTAGCTTGTCCTTTTTTTCATCCCCTTTGCCATTTGTTGTTTCTCCCTTTGTTTTTGAGATAATTCCTGAGGAACTGTGTGGGGCCAGGCTCTGGGGGAGCCTCTACTAAGCCGCAAGGAGGCTAGCTCAGGTCTGCCTGCAGGAGCCTAGGATTTGCGAATCTGAGTCCCGGGCAGCATGGGCAGGGCGAGGAGGGTGCTGTACCGTCCCGCGGTGGTGGTGGTGGTAGGGCCCCTAACGCTGCCTCAAAGCCAGTCAGGGACAGTGTCCAGGAGCGCATCACTGTGACGCTGATGATTCCACCTTAGCAAGGTCTCTCATTCTTCCTTCACACAACAGAATCATCCCTGGTCTCTGATTTAGACCCTTACCACTTCTCATAGACCAGAGCTTGGCAAACCACAGCCTAGGGGCCAAATCTGGTACTGCTTGTTTTTGCAAATAATGTTTAATTGCCCCAGAGCCATCCCCCTTCGTGTATGCGTGATCTGTGGCTGCTTTTGCTGCCCCCCAGCAGAGCCACAGATGTGCCACGGCGAGGGGGGCGGCTGGCTTGCAGAGCCAAAAATATGTATTCTTTGGCCCCTTACAGACCAGCTTTGCCAACCCCTGCTGTAGGTGGGCAGAAGAACCCCGTTCCTGCCCTCTAGGAGGTTTCATCTCACAAAAGGACACTTGCTTATGTGTAATCTGTAGAAACCTTTATAACGAAGTCTGTTGGGGAAAAGACTTTTAAGTGCTGGGGCAAGCAGTACAGACAAAACTTGGTGTTGTTGGAGGGATTCATGCGCATTTATTTCTCTCTCCTTCCCTCTGCTGTTCCTTTCTGTAGTACACGAATGAATCCACTTTCATTTTCTTTCTTCTTCTTCTTTTTTTTTTTAAGAGAGGGCGAGCCTGCACGCACACCTGCACCCAGGAGTGGGGGTGGGGGCGGGGCAGACGGAGAGAGAGAGTTTTAAGCAGGCTCCATGCCCAACACAGAGCCTGACATGGAGCTGAGTGTGGGGCTCGATCTCACAACCCTGAGATCATGACCTGAGCTGAAATCAAGAGTTGGTCACTCAACTGACTGAGCCACCTAGGAGCCCCTCCACATTCATTTTCTTGCTTCAAGATTTCTAGATTGACATTTTCTAGATTTACAATTTCTAAATTTATACTTTTCATGACACTCAGTTCCCTCTCTCTGAGGGGGAGAGTAAAGGCACACAGCAGTTTGGGAAATGAAAAGTCTGAGTATGAGATACCATCTTTTAAATGTACCTTTGCCACTCTCCCATACTTAAAAAGAATGTAGGACTTGCTTAAATAAATGAGGAAAACCTTTATTTGTTTTGAACAAAGAGCTAACATATACATTACTAATCTATTTGCTTGAAAAAAAAGCCTGCTGAGAAACCTTCCCTCACAGTAGCCTGGTCCCTTTATTTGCACTGCTCATTCATTCCTAGAAACCTGTCCTTTTCTGGATGACACCCCTCCAGAAGAACCTTAGCCTCAAAACCATTTGCAGTGCCTAGAGGAAGCCCTCCCACCCCGTGATGGGCTTTGTTGTTCTGAGGACCACAGACTTGCCCCGTCAGAAGGCAGCTTGTGTGCTGGTTGTGTTGTGTAGACCTCCCTGCTCTTGTTTTTTTTTTTTAAGATCTGACTTGTAATTTTCTTTTAGACTTGGCCTAAGTTTTCTTAGTTAGACTTAGTATTAAAATAATATGTGGTTAGTGTAAACTCTTAATACAGGGGCACCTGGGCAGCTCAGTGGTTTAAGTGTCCAACTCTTGATTTCAGCTCAGGTCATGATCTCAGGGTCGTGAGATCGAGCCCCCCATTGGGTTCCACCCTGGGTGTGGAGCCTGCTTAAGATCCTCTCTCTGCTTCTCCCTCTGCCCCTCCCCCCCTTTCTCAAAAAAACAAAACAAAATAAAACAAAACAAAAACTTAATACAGGAAAGTCAGAGGATGAAGAGTCACATAAACCCCGCCCCCCATGCACACTCCCCGGAGAAGACCTAGCTTATGGTTATCTCCTTGGATCTCCACATACATACATTTGGATGAATCAGAAGATATTACAGATACTCGACCATAAAATGTCAATTTCAGATAGTATGACCTAATCCAAACACATAGTAATACAGACATATTGGTATTTAAAAAAATACTGATGGGATCATAGTGTTTATTAAAAATAAATAATATTATTTATTATTCTGTGTCATAATTCGTTATGTTAGATTGAAGAGAATTTTGGAGATCTTGCCATACCAGTTCATTTAGAGCTATGCCCCTCGTTAATAGTCCACGTGTTACACCACGAGTAGACTAACCAGTCCCCTAGTTGAAGGACATTTAGGCTGATTCTCATTTTTCACTATTATGAATAATGTAGCATCGAACATTTTGATATATCTTTGTACGTTTCATGTAAATTTTCTAAAGTATAACTTTCTAAAAGTGGAACTGCTGGGTTTTTTTTAAGATTTTATTTATCTGAGAGAGAGAGACAGAGAGAGTGAGAGAGAAACACGAGCGGGGTGAGGGGCAGGAGGAGAAGCACTGAGCAGGGAGCCCGACGTGGGGCTCAATCCCAGGACCCTGGGATCATGACCTGAGCCAAAGGCAGATGCTTAACTGACTGAGCCACCCAGGCGCCCCGCTGGGTTTTTTATTGAAAAAATTTTGGGGGAAGGATTGGTCAGATGCCTCCCATCTCAGTTGGACTTGCTGATCTTACATCCTCTAGGGATACCACAAAGATGGGACCGCAGTGGAAGTCAGGCAGCCCTTCCAGGCAAACCCTGTGCAGTTACAAGCACTGGCACCAACTTCCCTCTCCCTTCATGGAACATTTGTGCACTCGCCACCCAGCAAGCACCAGGGACTTGCAGGCAAGGAATGACAGCTCAGCTGACGAGGGCTGGGAGGAAGGGCTGTATGTGAAACTGTGGGTACGGGGAAGCCCAAGTGACCACTTTATCCCTGGTGGGGGGGACCTTGTTGTGCCTTTCGTAAGTTCACTAGCTAGCAAAGGGAGAGAAATGCAGGGCTCGGTTGGAGTGGGGACACTGAGGTGGTGGCAGGCGTCAACCTGCAAATGAGCTGTCCTGGCCTTCGTGGAAGGGAGTGTGGGCACTGAGCTCAGCTGAGCCAAGGCGCCAGTTGACAGAGCTCTAGCCAGCCGCTGACCTGGGTAGTAAGAGGGCCCTTGGCAAGCAGCCTCCTGAGGGCTGTGCCAAACGGCTACTCATGGATCAGGACCTCTGATGTTGCCTCGTGTGGTTCTTTTGTCATGATGTGCTGCTCCAAAGCCTGTGAAACATTCCAACAGACAGAGTCAAAATGTCATGTTTACTGCTCTATTTTGTATACATAATTCCCCTCTTGCACCTTTGAGTTTCCTTGCAAACCATAGTCTTGAAAACAGGGATTAGGAGTTCCTAGCTTTTTTTTGTTTTTAACTGCTGTGAAATCTGTTTGTCAGCCTGGTGAAGCCTGTGACCTCTTCTTAGAATAATGTTTGTACATGAATAAAATAAAATCCATAGGAGGGGCGCCTGGGTGGCTCAGTCGGTTAAGCGTCTGCCTTCGGTTCGGGTCATGATCCCGGGGTCCTGGGATCGAGCCCTGCGTCGGGCTCCTTGCTCAGTGGGAGGCCTACTTCTCCCTCTCCCACTCTCCCTGCTTGTGTTCCTGCTCTCACTATCTCTTTCTCTGTCGAATAAATAAATCTTAAAAAAAATAAAATCCATAGAATTGCAAAGGAAACCAATTATACTGCAATACAGTTATCAAAATACTGCAAAAACATAAATAATACATTTTCTGTATGGATGCATTAAATAGCAAGATCCAGCAGTGGGTCTAGAAGCTATCATAATTTTGAAGTAAGGGTGATTATAAATGATATTTCATGATCACTGCAGTGACCGGGATGAGAAATGAAAAGATCTGCCCACATGGTAGCAGATCAGTGAAATCCACAGGTGCTGCCCATACCAGTATGGTTGTTGCTTCACATGCATAGTGCAAAGAAAGGCCAGATTTCAGTTAGAGGACAAATTAAAGATATGATTTTCTTCCCACCCATGTTCAGACCCCCGAATTAACTCTGTCCACGAACCCCTGTTAAGAATCTCTGCTTTTAGATACAGAAGGAGGAATTGTGGGGATGCAAACCCCCCTTTGCATCAAGAAAATTCATAAAATACCCAGGCTGCCCCCCTCTTGATTCTGATGGGGATGAGAAGGGGCAAATCGTATTAAAAACAAGTAAAAATAAGAAAAAAAAACCCCACCATTTAGACTAGCTGCAATAAAGATATTTCCCCTTCTGCCTCAAGAGAGAAATGTGGAATTTTCTGTCATTCCCTAAGTCTCCCAGGACAATGGCTGTTTGGGGTACTGATTTTAAGACCTGGGAAACTAGATTTGTTTGTGCTAGGTACTTTCCCCTTAGGATTCTCTTAGCATAGGCGAGGGAGATAGATGACCCCCAGCTGAGGGTCTCTCAGATTTTCTACACCTTTGCTACACCTCCTAGTGGGCATGTGCTCATGGGCACTGCCCCCTCCCTCCTCTTATTCCCGCCCTCACTCCCCCCTTAATTGTAAAAGTTAGGGGTCTGATCTATTCGTCAGCAGCAAAGTTTGAGAATGCCTTTAAAAATAGATGCATTAGAGGGAGTGTGTTGGATAGAAGGGAGAAATCTTGTTTATGCTCAACAAATAACTTATATTTAGAATCTTCCTTCAGTTTTTCCTTTGAAAATCTGTATTCTCATTTCACTTGAATGACTCTGCATGGAGCATTTAAAAGTAGATCAAACAAAACTCTATAAATATGTTGAGTTCTTTTGGGCATTTTGCCAAAATAAGCCTTGCTAAACCCGAGAAAAGCAGTGTACTTTATGTATCGGATTTTCTCTTCTGAACATCCAGACTCCATCCCCCAGACACATGGGGGCCTGGACTGGGGAAGTGTCCCCCTGCTATGGTCTCCTGTGAGTTGGCTCATTTAGATTAATGGGCATCCTGAAAGGCCAAACCCATCCCCTGGGACCAGCCTAGGGAAAGGGGAAGACCCGAAGGTTGTTTAGAGACGTCACTGGCTGTTTTTTCCGTCAGATTCCTTTCTCTTGCTCTGATGGGAAAGGAAGGATGGTGAAAAGAAAATTAGTTGCACTGGCATAAATCATTAACAAGGCTGCCTTTTAACAAGTTCACGAATGACAAGATAAGTGGAGAAGAGGGAGGGCATCAGGCGGCCGCAAACCCTTCTGTGAAGTAGGCCTGAACACATTGTTCCAGTGGGAGAGGTAAGAAAACTGTGGTCAAGGCCACAAAGTGGCAAAGAGCATGAGGCAGTCACAGAGCTGGGTCCACTAGGTTGGGTGTCTCTCCTGTGTCGTGAGGCCCCAGATGCTCTTCCCGTGCCTTAGTGCTACCCGTGCGGACCCCGGGTACATGGGCTGTAAATCCGAACTCATGTGTCCTCTCCGTGGCCTAATTCATGTACCATTTATATAAGATGGTTGAGCACAGGGACATTATGGTGGTAGAAGTTCTTCATGCCCGTGATACCCAAATTATAGATGTGGCTTCTCAGGGAATATCAGGTATTAACATTGAAAATATCCAGAGGCAGCATCTCTTTGCAGAAGCTGTTTATTTAATGGATGGCCCCTTTCTATATTGCACTAGCATTAGAAAGTCGATGTCTTTGATCATATGTTAATTGACTGACTTTAAGACTATCTTCAGTGGCTTCTTTAAAACAGGGCATTAGACTCCGAAGCCTGTAGGCCCGAGGGAGGACTAGATCAGGGATTGGTGTCCCACCCTCTGCTTCTGCATCAGTGAGAGAGAGTGGGCCTTTGTGATGAAATGGCATCCTCATAACCATCATGAGGAGTGTGTGGGTGTGGGGAGATGAGTGGCATTTGTTGAAGAAGGTATGCATGAGAGAGCGGAGAGGTGTCAGAGCTGAAGGGACAGGAGGCAAACAGACATGGCCGCTCAGCAGGGGTTCACATCTGCTGGGATGAGGGCGGGGCTGAGGGACAGCAGTGGCTGGTCGGGGAGCGCAGACCAGGCCGGTGGCTGGGTGTGTGCATGTGAGCGAGTGAGCGTGAGCAAGCTCAGAAGACGGACACAGAGCCCCCTGGCCACCATGCGCCCCTGCCGCTGGGAGGGAGACGGCCCGTCTGGGCTGTGTGGTCTGCGCCGTCAGGCCAGGAAAAATGAGCTTGCATCCATAACCAATAGGATGTGATGGGGCTCCTTGCTTTTGTACCAGCATCTGATCAGAGTAGTAAGTAGTGAGGGCTATAGGTATGGAGCCATTTCTCTGGCTCACACCTCCTGTTGTCTCCACAGACCAGCCGCAACCAGTTGAGACCCCCCCCCTTGACATTCAGCCTGTGACACCACCTTTCTGTCTGATTCAACTGGTATTTATTTATTTACTTGGAGAATAGGAACTAACTTTACTATTAATGTCATCAAAGCATCATCAGAAAAATGTAAGTTTCATAATGCACGATCATTATTTTAATGGGCGACTGTAATGATTTTTGAAAAATTATTACAGTGTATTATTACATGCTCTTTATAAAAACAAATTGATGTACAGAAACATTTATGTGATTCTCTCTTTACACTCTCCTAATCCCCCTTTCCAAAAATACCACTGTTAATTTGGGGCATACCCTTCCATACCCTTTTCTGTGCTTGCACCACTGTGTTGTTGTACACACACTCCTTCTTTCTTTCATTTATTTAATTCTGTCAGGCCTTCACATATTAATCGAATGTTGGATGACTCCATTTATTCATTAATAAACATTTCTTGAGCCCATACTCCGTAACTGGGTTCTGGGTGATAGGAGTAAATCAGAGTCCAGGGTGGAGGTTATAGAGGGAAGGCGGGAGTGTGTATGTGTTTACAATGTTGGGAGCATATTGCACACATTATGTGATTTGCTTTTTTAATTTAACATATTATGGACACCTCTTACATATCAGTACATGCAGAACTGCTTGCTCGATTTAAAAGGCTGCTTAGTTTCCCGTGGCCTGGATATACGATGCGGCCATCCCCTCTCAGTGGACATTCAGGATGCTTCCTGTATAGATCTCTGGGCATATATGCATTTGCCGTGAGAAACACTGCTGCCCTCAGCCTTCTTAAATATATCTCTCTCTCCCTACTTAGCTATTTTCTCTCTTCAAATGGGACTAAATTTAAAATCAAATATACGTAATTTCTTGCTCAGATATATCTTGCTCTGTCATTTGGTATGGATGGTTGACCGTGGACCATAAACTTAGAAGAAAGCATTTAGGAGTGTATCAGGCATTGTTTAGTAATATCACAGATGCTTCAGACTGCAGTGTTGGAGAATGCGACACTTTTGACACCATGGCAAGATGATGGGCCACCATCTCTCTCTCTCCCTAAAGCTGCAACAATTCAAGGTGGCGTCGGCCTTTTAAAAAATTGTGGTGAAAGACACATAATGTAAAATTAACATCTTAACCATTTCGGCATAGGCTTTTAAGCATATGTGGGTGGGTGCCCTGTTTAACAACAGGTTGAGGCTTTAACTCTTTCCCTCCACCCTTTCTCTCCTTCTCCAGCATCCTTCTGACTGTCTAAAACAATTTTCGTTCCCAAAACAGTGACCCACAGACAGAACGTGGAACAGGTACTCGTTAGTTCATTCATCCATCGATCCATCAAGAATGGATTGAGGGTCTGCTCTAACAGGCCCTGTGCTCGGGGCTGGGGATCAAAGACAAGTGAAAGAGGGTCAGTGGCCCCCAAAGGGAGCAACTGAAACACATCAACTGATGATGAGAATGTGTATCTGCCTCTCCTTCCCTGTGTATATGATTCCTTCCCTCATGTTCTTCAGACTTTTGTCTCTCATTGTCTTCTTTTGGGCTATCTGCCTGCTTCTAGGCTCCCTCGCCCAAGCCCACCTGCACCCCTGACAGCAGCCGCTTCTCCCTACAGCACCGTTCTCATCACATCTTGTAGTCATTTCTCTGTCCAGAAACCTCCTCTGGGTAAGTTCTCATCCTTAGCTTGTCATCCAGAGTCCCCCAGAAAAGCACCCCTAATCTGCCTTCCTGGTATTACCCTGGATTCATGGAAGAAGAGGGCTGCATGGGCCTCATACAAGTTATCCAGCTTTTCTGTGCCCATTCATAAAGATGGGACCAACATCCCTCACCTCACAGGGTTGGTCAAGAACTTGAGGGAAGGCATATAACATGCCTACCTCGGTTCTTGGCACATGGCAGACACCTCGTCAGTGTTTGGCTCCATCTCCAGCTGGCTCGGTGGATTTTCCTTATGTGGCTTTTGACTTTACCTGCCTCCCTTCCCAGCCCCCATGGCTCTGAGGCCCTCATAAATGGTTCCCTACTGATTGTGCATTTTCCTCCTGTATTCTGGTGGGATTGGGAGCAAATGAGCACTGGCGTAGCTATAACCTCTTTCCAGATGAACCTTCCCTTCGAAGTAGCAGGCAGATGGGTTTACTGTTTTCTGCCCCTACAAAGACGTTGATTATATGCAGCCCTAAGAGAATCAAGGAGGCTCATCTCCAGGGACCAAACAGTGCTGCTTAATTGAATACCGTACATTTCCACTGTAAGAGGCCAGCCACAGCCAGAGGGGTTTGGCAAGAAACACCCACAAGTTCCTCGTTTTTCTGGCATGCCATCAGCCCCTGAAGTGTCCTCCTCTTCCTCTGAGTTACGTTACATTGAAACAGGATGAGGAGTGGGAATTGTCCCAGCAAACGGTGTGATGCTGGGTCCGGCAAGGTCAGTCATTCAACTTTCTCTCTTCCCCAAATCCACTGGATGTTTCGAGTAAAAGGGGTGATTCTCCACAGTTATTTAGTTTACTTTGTATTGTCTTTCCATCTTGAAATAGGAAACCTGGCCCTTTGCCCAAATTGAGGTTTCTGACTCAAGAACAGCCTCTTCAGGCATCTGGAATGTGCTCAGTAAGTTGGGGAGTTGCTGCACCCCCAGCAGTGGTGGCTAATGAATCATAGGAGAGACCGCCATCTTTTCCATCCCCCACTCTCCCAAGAGCACACTTTCAGAGCTAGAGGCTGTTTGGTATGACTTTTCTGAAGTTCTGTGAAGCAAAAATCACAGCATGGCACCATTCCCCTGGGTTATGTATTAGTCTAATATTGCCAGATGAGAAGAAGCTGAATGTAGAACCCATATAGCATGTTCCTGGAAAATCCATTTTTGGACAGCGATCTGTCTAGATGTCTTCTGACCCTGACCGTTTGTTAGATTGGCCTGAGGAGCTCTTAAAATACAGATGCCCAGACCATTGCTCCCCAGACCATTGATAAGGGGTGGGGCCTGGGCATCTGTATTTTTCCTCCCCTCCTAAAATTTTTATTTAGAAAAATTTCAAATGTACAGGAAAGTTGTAACAGTATTACAATGAACACCCATCTAGATTCCCCCATTAGTTTTCTCACCCTCTCTGTTTACGTATATGAACACACACGCACATGCACGCACACATGCATGCACACTCCTTTTTTCCGTAAACAATTTGAAAGTAAGTTACAGATATCGGGAGGCTTGATCCCTAAATACTTTGGAACAAGGACATTCTTCTCTGTAACTGCAATAGAGTGAGCACATGCAGGAAATGTAACGTTAATAAAATGCTATTATCTAGTGTTGGTCCATATTCAGATTTCCCCAGTTCTCCCAACCTTATAACCTTTTAAAAAGCCCAGTGCAATTAAGGATCATATTATATTTAGTTGTATCTCTTTACTGTTTTTAAATCTAAACAGTTTCCTAGCCTTTAAAAAATTGTATGTGATAGTGACTTAAGAAAGTTTTTTTTTAATCAGGTCAATTTCTGTAGACTGTCATCATTTCGGATTTGCATGATTGTTTTCTCACAGTCAGATGTAGGTGAAATGTTTGGGGTGGGAGCATTCTACAGGTGATGTTTAGTCTTTCTTCACGTGTAACATGAGGAGCGTCATTATTGACAATGAGAGCTTTTTAAGACTGTGTCTGTCTGGTTTCTCCATTCTAGGAGGACCATCTTCCTTTTGTAATTAATAAATAATCTGTGGGGAGATACTCTGAGACTCTTTACATATCCTAATCCCCGACAAGCTTTCACCCAGTGATTTTAGCAACCATTGATTCTAATCACTGGTTGCTATGATGCTTATAAAATGGTGATGGTCTGTTTCCATCATTTCTCTATTTATCTGCAGACATTCTTTTTTTTTTTTAAGAGTTTACTTATTTATTCGAGAGAGTGAGAGAGGGAGAGAGAGAGAGAGCACGAGGTGGGGAGGGATGACAGAGGGAGAAGCAGACTCCCCACTGAGCAGGGAGCCCGATGCGGGACTCGATCCCAGGACCCTGGGATCATGACCTGAGCCAAAGGCAGACGCCTAACCGACTGAGCCACCCGGGTGCCCCTGACATTCTTTTTCTAAAGGAGAGCTTTGGCTTCTATCTCTCTACTCTTACCCGTTCACCTAACTAGGTACCTATCAGCCTAGCTACCTACTGAACTTACCAATCTGGGCTCGTGAATTATTTTGGAAATGACTAAGTGATAATACAACCCTCAGTACAAGCTGTTACTGTCCCAGATTTGGCCAGTGGAAGCCCCATCAGGCTGATCTCTGTGGGCTTTTGAAATTACCCCTGAAGTGTTTGAGCACTTCACTGATGTTAGCATTAGTGGATATTCTGTTCTCACTTTGTGTTCTCTTTGCCCCAGCCCTAGAAGAAGCCACAATTCTGTGGAGACCTAGTTCTTCAGAGACTGCTATTTAGATTAGGAAAGCTCCCCCAGGTGATATCAATATGCAGCCAAGATTGAGAATCACTGGTTAGAGGCCTCTGAAGGGAGATCACCTGTTCCCACAAGGTGTTTTCTCCTTGTTATCCTCTGTCACCAGTTATTACCTGTAATTAGTGGCACCGATTTGTTACTGAGGTTTAGAGTTTTGTGGCTAGCGTCCCTTGGTGATTTAGACCCTTGTAGTTGTACTGGTGTTCCATCATAGGGAATATGAGATGTAAAAAAAAAAAGGTTGTGTGAGTGTTCAAAGTTTTCAGTTGACCCAAAGACTTTTTTCCACCACTGCATTATTTGTTGTTACATTTTTGTGGTCACTGAATAAATTGGCCTAGTAAAGTTTTCACACGCTATAAGACCCTAGAAGGCACTAAAATATAGACGAGTGTGCTGTTTCTAAGGATGGGTCACGGCACCCTTTTCAGTTTCTGCTCTGTCATTTTTAGAGAGTGTGAGTGTGCTTCCAGCCAGTTTTCTTTCATTAAAATATCCAGCAGCTGTAAGGAAACGCTCCTGATTTGTGGTTTTTCACTTCCTGGTTTCACATCTTAACCGTGTCCCACGTTGGCCCAGTGAGTCCTTTCTGCAGTCTCAAGACCCATAGCTGAGAGTTCTTCAGGACAGTCAGACATGGGAGGCAGTGGCTCCGGACTTGCACCCACTTTCGAGCTGTAAGGCCTCTGGTAAAACACTCAATCTCTGTGTCTCTCCTTGCCTGTAAAAAGGGGGTTTGGCGTGAGGATTCGGTGGGGTCATATATATATACGGTACTCAGCAGTCTCTGGCACACAATAAGTGCTCAATAAATGCTAGCTGTTACTATTTTATTACACAAAGCTGGTCACGAAAGTAAGGGCAGGAATGAACGAGGCCTAGTGTGGGCATTGTGAGCATGCACCTTGGTGTCCGTGTGCCCGTGTTTTGACGTGTAATGCATGGCCAGGCATGTGTAGTGTGCGGCCATCGTACAGTATGGCAATGGAGACACGTGTTAGGTATGCCCTGGGAAGTCTGCCTTGTCCATACATTTTTTGGTGGGCCGTGTGTGCATATGCATTAGCATGTATGTCCATAAAACCTGTGTGTGTTATGTCTCGTGATTATGTCTTGGGAGGTAAGTGGTCCCACCTAGAAAACACACAGAGTGACAAAGGATGGTGGCAATGGCCCTGACATGAAGGAGGAAGAACATATGTTCTCTTCTCTTTCTAGTAGTTCTGATATCAATTTGTATTGTTGGCCATGATCAGCAAATGCATTTAAATTTCTTTCAAGGCTCAGTTTATTCCATAGAAAAAAAGCCCAAAGTAATGTGTGAAAACGAGTTCAAGTGGACTAGGCTCTGGGTATGAAGATGGTGGCTCAAATTCAGTGTTGCTAAGCCATGGCCTTGGGCAAGTCATTCTTATTTTTCTCCGGTTTATACCAGCTATTGAAAGGAGATGACATTGTTGTCTATGCACCTCCTCAAGGAAGGTCAAGACTGAGTAGTAAACATCAGTGAAATGCCAGCAGGGGGGAAAATGGCCAATGATATCCTTACACTCCCTTAAATTTCGGATGGACAGAGGCACCTGAAACGCAGTGTCTCCTGATGTCGGCCACTCACCTTGAACTGGGTTTTAGATTGGGTAGATCTGGCAGACAAGACTGGAACAGTGATGTGCAGAAGTTGAGGCCTGGAAAAGCAGTGGTCCGGGAATTTGGGTGAAAACCTGAGGCTGTGTTAAACAGTGGCGCAAGAAGCAGTTAAGTACAGATTGCAGAGAATGTGGGACGAGATGTGAACAGAATTGGCTCATCCAGCATTGGAGGAAAGCTCTGAACTCAGGCGGAGGAGATACTGCCGCTCATCGGCTCAGTGTCCTTGCATAAGTCACTGAGCCCCAATGTTCTCATTTGCAAAATGGTTGCTCATTCTGGCTCCTTTCTTTTTCTTTTTAATTCATGTGGTTGGCAGGATGAGATTGGATGATGGATACCAGAAGTGCTTTAGAAAAGACCGCAAAGCTATCCCAGTGCCACAGGAAATCACTGTTTCTGCCCGGCGTCAGGTCAGGTGGCCTTTACCGTCAGCAACATCTGTATACCTTGCTGTGGGACTCACTTTTCTTGGTCCTGTATGTTGGTGATGTGTTTGATAGGACTTCATGCCATCAGTGAATTAACCTTCTTAGAGGCGTTTAAGAACTATTGATTAGCCTGACAGACAGAAACTAGTAAACGTGTCATTCTTCCTGATACCAGACAGGGCTTTATAGAAGTCTGAGGCAGAGATTTGGTTCAAGAGAAATCTGATAATCCTGTTCCAGGTCCTGAGTCTGCGGTGTTAGTCTATCCTTGAAGAATACATCACTCTCTCTTTCACCATTTGTGTAGCATCAGGTTAGATGCTGCTTTTTACAGAGGGTTTTGTGCAGACACGAACTTATGTATAACTGCGTTTTATGATTTCAGCCAACCCTGGGGCTTCAGATGTTATTTTCAAGTCACTTTGGTCAGGACTGGTGGCTTCTGTGCTTGTGAATGTTAGGTTTCAGAGATTTGTCATGTTTACTTGTTCTGTCTTCGGATTGTACGTGCAGAGTTTGCTTTTAATGTAACACCTAGCAAATAAAGCTCTTCACAATTTAGAATAGAACTTCGTCTTAAGGGGCGCCTGGGTGGCTCAGCTGTTAAGCGCCTGCCTTTGGCTCAGGTCATGATCCCGGGATCCTGGGATCGAGCCCCACGTCAAGCTCCCTGCTCCGTGGGAAGCCTGCTTCTCCCTCTCCCACTCGCCCTGCTTGTGTTCCTGCTCTCGCTGTCTCTCTCTCTCTCTCTCTGTCAAATAAATAAATAAATAAAAGAACTTCGTCTTAAGAGGTGTATGTGGGGGCGGGGGAGTCACAGTGGGTGCCGAGATCGCCTCATCGTCATCTTGACCTTCGGAGCTAGAACGAGGAATCTGCACCCTTTACAACAGAGTGCTGGATTTGCCTCCCGTTGCATCGAATGCCATGGAATCACGGTAGAGTTCTTGGCCCCGGACTGCCACTCTTCCTCACTCCCCACCGGGGAGAAGCCAGCTGGGATGCGCCCTCAGTGCCCGGGAGAGCTGGGCCTTCCATGGGTCGCCCTGTGCCACCTGCGGACAGTGCAGTTGGCACCTGGCAGTTGGCCCGAGAGTTCTGCATTTGTTCTCATCAGGCCCAGGTGGCTTGTGGTTTTGCACGAAGCGGTGGAGTGTATTTGTATAGTCGCCAAAGATGTGATCAGACAAGCTATTGATTTTGAACTTCTGCCCCCTTTCTTCCGTTCGACTCGGTTCTTCCATAGTGAGGTTCAGGCAGAGAAAAATGGAGCGGAGTGAACTAGGCCACTGGCTTTTGAAACATATTGATCAGTGAGCCCATCAGATGTAGCAAAGACCTTCCCCTTTGTATGATGTCATGCTGCACGGGGGCCTTAATGCGGCCTGTGATCACTCCTGCAGGGATTTGCTTTCTCAGGGAAAAGACTAGAAAAGGAAAAGAATCACTGTAGGCAGTACCCAAAAATAATGTCAGCATTTCTAAATGTGTTTCCTTGAAGTCGTTGATCCCTTTGGTTTTCTAGGCCATGTGGTAGCAGGAGGGAACAATGTGAGGTGGTCCGCCTTGAGCCACAAACTTCGGAGCAATGCGGGTCTTAACTTCTTCTCTGCTATCCACCTCTCCCCGGCTTGGGCCTCTGCTGCTGCCTGTCTGTCTCCCTACCCCACCCCTATCTCACATACCACATGCATGTTCTTTCTGCCCACAGTGCATGTCTGTGGTGTGGACAATTGCATCTGTACTTGAACCAGCTCTAAGCCAGGGCCTCCCAGTTGGGCCGCTCTGGGTGAGTGAGATGCTGTGACCTTGAGTGTCCTCTGGTCAAGTGAAATGTGGTCCTGGCTTTTATCTTGATTTGCCTGGGTTGGTTCTGTGTGAGCAGCCAGGGACCCTGCTAATGGGTCCCCTGGACAGAGGGAAGAGGACCGAAGAGGATTTGTTGAACCCCTTTGGGGCATTTGAAATGGCACCAAGGGCAGGCTGAAATCTAACTAGCCTTTGCTCATCAGGCCTGAGTTCCAGCATGTTGAAAGGGTGATGATTAGTCAGAAAAAGGCCAGGCTACTTTATCTTTTCCTTTGCACATTTGGGAAAAATTTCCTCTGCCTTGCTAGCATTGGAAGCAGACCATTCTTTTTATTCTACCACATCACATCAGCTTTCATCAAAAATCAACAGCAACAAATACAAAGCCCCATCCGTGGAAAAGTGTTTAAGGCAACACTGCTCCAGCGCTTCAGGGGTGGGGTTTTTGCCTTCTGCACCAACGGATCGGTTTCTCATATCCATGCCTTTCTGACCCAGCAGCTTTTAAAAGACCAAGAAGCATTGCTCTGCTTTCTACTGCCTCTCTCTGAGACCAGGGCTGCCGTGCCTCTAGCCATGTCCCAGAGAGCATATCTGAGACAAGTCAGCTTAATTTGCCTGCATGCCTAGGAAGCCTCACTTTAAAATCGAATTTTGAGACAAGAGCTGCATCTCAATATTTTGCTTTCCCCATTCAGGCGAGCGAAGGAGGCGCCGCTGCCAGGTGGCATTCAGCTACCTGCCCCAGAACGACGACGAGCTTGAGCTGAAGGTCGGCGACATCATAGAGGTGGTAGGAGAGGTAAGTGTGCCAGGCGGGTGGGTGGGTGGCCTCGCACGGGTGGTCAGGACCCACCCCTGCTTGGCCTTGCTGTGGCGGATGTTTGAGCTTAGGGAGACCTTAGACACTATCTGGTTTCTCAGAGACAGGAATGCGGCCAAGCCATTAGGAGCAGGTGTGGGCCATCTGAAATTACAGTCTTTTTCACACAGTGTACAAGGGCTTCAGAGGTCCCAGCCCACTGCCACAGCTTTTCTCCTCTGCTTCAATTGCCGGTAGACTCTGGCTCTCCAGAGTGACCCTGAGCCATCTCTAGAGGGTGAATTCAGTATTCATCGTGGGGGACACTGTGGATTCAAAGGGAAGGAAAAGAAGGGACATTTATAGAAGACTAGTATGTGACAGGCATGATAAGGTTCTTTACACATTGGCCCATTGGGTGGCCCATCACAAGCACTTTGTTTTGTAGATGAGAAAAGAGGCTCAAGAGACCCTAGAAGGAAAAAAAAAAAGAGACAGACCCTAGAAGAGTCAGGGCTGAGGGTTGGAGCCAGGTCTACCTGGCTGGAGACCGACTGTTCTCTCCACTGCCCCGCATTCCCTTATTGCTGCTCGGTCCTGGCTACTCGGGGCCAGCCCTGCTGGTGGAGTGTCCCACCATGCACTGGCACGGGCCTCTCGGGCTCTGCTCCCCCGTCCTGGGCAATCCTGGGCTTCAGACTTAGAACCTGATCATTCATCCTGATTCAACACTTGTGTCTGTATATAGAAATACAGTTCTCCGATAGCTTTGGTTTCCTGAGTACCATTTGGCCTTACAGAAACCCATGGTTTACCAAAAAAGGAAGCTAGAAGTCGAGGAGGGGATTAAGTGAACTGTGACGTGGGTCCAAGTAGCAGGGCTGATGCTAGCCACCAGGTTCTCTGATGCTCATACAAACATAAAGTGAGCATGCATCAAAGTTTTATTTAACTCATTAACGAGGGGATCTCGTTATGTGACTAATTTAAAGAAAAGTTAAAATTTTGGTATAATTTGAAGCGACTTTAGCCAAAAAAAAACACAGAACAACAAATAAACATTTTGCAATAAATGATCATGGAAAGTTGTAATATATATCACATATGAAATTATACTAGGAAGGTATTGTAACAACAATAAATGGTAGATAAATCTGCCATAAACACAAATCCCACAAAGGGAAAGAAAAATCTTTACCATGAGGAAATGTTCCACACTGCTATTAATTAAATAAATGCAAATTAAGACAATAATCGGTCCTGCTTTTGAGAATCCTAAGAAAACATTTTACATTAAGACTGTTGGTAATACCGAGAAGTGGTGACTTCGTATATCTTTATGATCCTAGTATGAAGCTATTTAGCAGAGTATGGCAAGAGCTGTAAAAATCTGAATTAACATCCTTTGAGCCAGTAATCTCACTCCCAGGAATTTATCCAAAGAAAATGGTTAACAGAAAAAAAAATAAATGAAACACGTTAATTGCTTGTGATAATGAAAAATAATCAAGAGAGAGAACAGTTACATGAATTAAGTGATATTCAGCTAGAAGATTGTGAAGACATTAAGATGGTAAACCCAGAGGTCTTTAAATCTGTATTTATTACAATACTGTGCGATGTAATTTTCTGTTAAATTCTGCTAAACCTGAGAGCTTTTCAACAGCAGGGATCTGGTTTTGATCTATCTTTACTTATGTGGTACCTAGAAGAGTGCCTGAAACCTAATATGTACTTAAATTAACGCTTGCCGAATAAGTAAGCGAATAAATGGAAGTATGAAAAGATTTTTTTGCAAAATAAATGAACAGATCAGGACACAAAATTGCATATACTAGGATACAGCCACGTAAAATACATCTCCGCGCGTGTGATTGAAGACCGGAAGGGAACGAGGATTGAAAATGGTTGTGTCACAGAAGATAGGTTTTCCTTTAATGTTGTAATAATGTTTTATGAAATACAAATCAAGATAAGGAAAATTATTAACACATTTCTGGGAGATAGTGGCCACCCTCACCTGCCCGTTGGCTATAGGGAAAGCGGGCATGGGTTGCTGAAGGAGAGGAGGGATCGCAGGTGTTACTCTTCGCGCCGAGATGACGTAGGATGTCCCCGCCACCAGCAGGACCAGTGTCCTGTTCACTCACCGCCAGTTCAGTGCCAGGCTTCAGGATGGGCTTGCTTCCCACAGGAAAAAGGAAAACTATGTAGCCTAGGATATTTATGTAAAACAAAACATAAAGGTTGGCCTTTTATTATATTATCAAAAATGAGTTTTCCCATTATGTCTGTTTACTTATAATATTGCAGATATTGGGCCATTGTCACTGCATAATATAAAATATGCCTTTTTATAATGGATGTATAAACGCCAGTGGGTATTTTGTCATTCCACTGAAAACTAAAAATAAACATCCCAAATCAATAAAAACTCTTCAATCACAGGGACAGATTGAGGTAAGACCATTGTATTAGCTTTGCAAGACTATGAAACCAATCAATCTTTTGGGCAATAAAACTATAATAGGTGATATCATGTATGTGTGTATAAATATATTCTTATTGATTGATTGATAGATTGATCCTACAGTATTGCAAAGCTGTACACACACACAAATGCACACACGCCCCCTACCCCAAAGGAACAAAAAAACCCAGACAACTCTTAGGAGGATTTTGGAGGTGTGGACTGGTTTTTTGAAAAAGGTTGAATCAAGCAGAGAATCTTAAAACATATTTTATATATATTAATTAAATTAGATATTATCTTATTTAAGATAATTAAGATAATTTTTTAAAGACTTTATTTATTTATTTGACAGAGAGATACACAGAGAGACAGGGAACACAAGCAGGGGGAGTAGGGGAGGGAGAAGCAGATTCCCCGCTGAGCAGGGAGCCCGATGTGGGGCTTGATCCCAGGACCCTGGGACCATGACCTGCGCTGAAGGTAGATGCTTAACGACTGAGCCACCCAGGCGCCCCTAATTAAGATCGTTTATATCTTATTTAATTTTGTAAATGTCCTTTGTAAACCTAAAGGAACCGGGCTGCCAGTTTGAAAGGAAAAATAGCAGACTGAGTTATTGGGGGTTTTTTTGTTTTGTTTTAAGAAAATCACTGTAAATACACACTTGTATCACTTTTGTCCAGAGTGGAGAGGACTGATCGATGCAGGTGAAATGGTAATCATAAGACCAGAGATGGCATATAGACAAGTTCGTCAGGAGTAATGGCATTTAAGGGCCTCTGGAGTTTCAAACCTGGCTTGTTGGCCTATTTTTTTTGAAAAGTGCATTGAAGCCTCTTTGTTTTCCGGTCTGTTTTATCTAGAGCCTGGGAAAGGGGCCACTTTTCTTCTTGTGTTGGCTGAGCTTGGTCTCAACCAGTCTCTCTGAGTGGCAACCCAAGGAATATTCAGAGATTCTTGCTTTTATTTGTTCCTTGTGGTTTGTTTTTGAGGTATTTTTCAATGGTCCCTAGTCAGGCTCACTGGAGATCAATGGCGAAATTTCAGATTTAAAGCCTGACCTGGTCTTAAGAGTTTGCAAAGGTGGTAACTTGCTCTTTTAAGAAACTTAGGCATCTTCTTGTACCCACAAGAGCAGATTTGGTTCGCTCAGCTCGAGTTAAATGAGCTGTTTAACTCAATCAGATAACCTTTGTGGATACAGATGGGCAGTTATGATATTGTGAATTATATTAAGAACTATATATATCTGGTCTCCATCCCATTTCTGACACAGAGCTCCTAAAACTCTTGGAATTTCCTGAAAGAGTGATAAAGGTGTCTTTCCTTAGGATAATGGGGTAACTTTCAAAACACCTAAGCAGAGGGGTCGGTTGCCAGTGGAGCCGATGGTGTGGTTAGAGGGTTGGAACTTTCAGTCCCACCCACTGACCTTGGGGAGGGGAGAGGGGCTGGAGGTCGAATCAGTTGCCAGTGGCCAGTGAGTTAATCAACCATGCCTATGTAATGAAGCCTTCATAAAACCCCCAGAGGACAGGATTCAGAGAGCTTCTGGGTTGGTGAACATGTGGAGGTGCGTGGAGAGTGGTGCCTGGAGAGGGTATGGAAGCTCCACGCCCTTTCCCCGTGCCTTGACCTGTGCATCTCTTCCATCGGACTGTTCCTGAGTTATATCCTTTTCTAATAAATCAGTGATCTGGTAAGTAAAATGTTTCTCTGAGTTCTCCGAGCTGCTCTAGGAAATTAGTTGAACCCGAGGAGGGGATCCTGGGAACCTCTGATTTATAGCCAGCGGGTCAGAAGGATAGGTGACAACCTGGACTTGCAACTGGCATCTGCAGTGGGGGCAGGGAACGGAGCGATCTCGCAGGCCTGAGCTCTTAACCTGTGGGATACGCAGCTGTCTCTGGGTAGAGAGCGCTAGAACTGAGTTAAATGGTAGGACACCCAGCTAATGTCTGAAGAATTGCTTGTTGATGTGGGGAAACCTCCCTTGCCCCCCACACACATTGAAACTGGGTCCAGGGACCCCAAATAGCAGGTAATCCTCATTTCATTCTTCGTGTAAGAACTTCAAAGACTTGCCTTTTGTTTTATGCTTGCCCATGAGAAGTCAAATTCATTTAAAAGCTAATTAGTTAATAGGTAATCCAAGCATACCTAAATTCTTACCCATCAAGGCACCCCTTGCTTTAGAAGGGTTTGTTATCTTTTCAAAAAAAGAGATAACATTAATATAAAAATTTGTTTATTAGAATGTGATAATCCAAAGAGCTTGGGCTGCTCTACAGTCATTTCTTCCGGTGATTTTGGGTAGACATGTCTGATGATGTAATTTGCAGAGGTGACAGAGCATGTTAAGGAGAGGGAAGCCACGATTAGAAGAAAAGGTGATTAGATTAGCATCATCAGCCCACAAAGCAGACTACAACTGTATAAAAGCAACATATTTGCAAGTTGAAATGTATTTATAAGAGATTTGCATAACTATGGAATTTATCAAATATTTGAGTGCTTACTCTGTGACAGAAACTGGGTTCATGGAGATTCAGAGATTTATTGAATGGAATCCGTCTTGAAACATGTTCAGTGTAGTTAAGGAGGGCAAGATACGCAGAGCTAAGCAGCTAAGTAAGAACCCTAGACGGTACGAGAGTGACAAACGATGGCATTGACAAATGAGGAAGGAATTTAGAAACAAGGGCACTCAGTGAAGGTGAAGAAGACGCTTCCTAGAACAGGAAGAATTTCATCTGCAGGCACGTGGAAGGTGAGAAGTATTTGGATTCATTCAGCAAGCACAGGGTATATTGTGTCAGGGGCCAGGCTAGTCTGGAGGGGGGAGGACAGGGTGTTGGTACAGCACTGCTCTGGAGTCAGGGATGACCTGCGAAGCTTCCGTGGCAGGTGTGGAGTATGGGAAGGAGAAGCTGGCCCCAGCAATGAAATGTGAATGAGATAAGTGCCAGTACCTCCTACACTGAACTTTTTTATTTTTAAAGATATTTTATTTATTTGTCAGGGGGAGAGAGAGAGAGAGAGAGAGAGAGAGCGCACAAGCAGGGAGAGCTGCAGTCAGAGGGAGAGGGAGAGGCAGGCTCCCCCAGAGCAGGGAGCCCGATGTGGGACTTGATCCCAGGACCTGGGATGCTTAACCGACTGAGCCACCCAGGCGCCCCTCCTACACTGAACTTTTAAAGGAATACCCCCATTTGAAGGTTTCTTCCAAATGGGTTTTCTAAGATTAACACAACCCTCATGGATAATTTTCTCACCTGTGAATAGTGGCGGGACAATGCTTCAGGATCTTGATTCATCAGAAAAGTTATCTTGTTGGCTTGATTTACTCTTTGCTCAGATTTTCAGGTTGGAGTGAGAGTAAGGCCTTAGCATAGAGTCATTTAGGAATTTGGGGACCTGTAGACTAGCCTGTAGCAATTTTGAAGGACAGGGCTGTCAAGCGTTGCTGAAGGATGTCGAGAAGGGCCCTATCAAAAACCCTTTCCACTGTGAGGCAAATCATGGATGTAGCTCTGTCTCATTGGGCAGAGTTTGCTGAAGTCTTAAATAGAAATTGTATATGTTTTCTTCAATCATTTCCCTTTGAATTACTCTGCAGATTTCTCTTTTGAGGGGCCCCTTTCATGTGGAATAGGCTTATTCTCAGAAGAACGAGGGATTAAAAAATCACTTTCCTATGTATATGGAATGTTGTGGCCTTGCCAAAAAGAGGTAATCAGACAATGAACTGCACAGGAGTTGGGGGAAGATATTGGCCCCGGCATTTAGGACCTAGATAACACTTGTCTGTTTGGCACAACCAGCTTTCATGTCCCCAAATCAACAGGGATGGTTATTTAAAGCAACTAAAATGGAAAATAATGTAGGTGTTTATGCCTTTAGGGAGTGGTTCCCTTAAAAATATTTTTTCACTAATTCCACTAATAGAAAAAGATGTTTTCTAGAAACAATTTTATTTTTTCAGCAGTATTCAAAAGGTAAAACTATATGTTAGAACATTTACATGAAGTTCTAGAAAAGGTAAAATCAATCATAGGTGGTAGAGATCAGATGAGTGGTTGCTTGTGGCGGTGGATTGACTAGGAGGGGTACAGGGAATTTTCTGGAGTGATGGAAACTTTCTGTATATTGATAGAGGTGTGGGTTACACAGGTGCATATGTGAAAACTGATTGACTTGTACTGTTAAGACGTGTGCATTTTATGAATTATACCTCAATTTTAAAAACTTTAAAAAACTAAGTATTTCTCTGGCATTCAAAAAATTTTGAAAATACTTTCCCTTACCTCTCAAAGATGGGAAAAAGGGCCAGTTTGGAAATTCTCATTTAATTACTTCTGAATAAATTTTTTATTGAGATATAATTGAAATAAAACACTGTATTAGCTTTAGGCATACAGCATAATGATTTGATACATGTATAGTATATATTGTGATGTGATTATAGCAGTGGGTTTAGTTACCATCTATCACCACACATAGTTAGAAATTTTTTTAAGATCTACTCTCTGACCAACTTACAAATATACAATACACTACTATTAACTGTGGTCACCGTGCTATACATTACATCCCCGGGATTTATTTATCTTATAACTAGAATTTTGTACCTTTTGACCCCCTTCACCTCTTTCACCTACCCCCCAGCCCCTGCCTCTGGCAACTACCACCAGTCTGTTCTCTGCATCCATGAGTTTGATTTTTTTTTTTTTTTAGATTCCACATAGAAGTGAGATTATATAGTACTTGTCTTGCTCTGACTTATTTCACTTAGCATAATACCCTCAAGGAACTAGAAAAAGGAACAAATGAACTGCAAGATTGGCAGAAGGGGGCGCCTGGGTGGCTCAGTCATTAAGCGTCTGCCTTCGGCTCGGGTCATGGTCCCAGGGTCCTGGGATCGAGCCCCGCATCGGGCTCCCTGCTCCACGGGAAGCCTGCTTCTCCCTCTCCCACTCCCCCTGCCTGTGTTCCCTCTCTCGCTGTGTCTCTCTCTGTCAAATAAATAAATAAAATCTTTAAAGAAAAGATTGGTAGAAAGAAGGAAATAACAAAGGTTGGAGTGTAAGTAAATGAAATCGAGTCTAAGACAATAATAGAAAAGATCAGTGAAACTAAGAGTTGGTCTTCCAAAAAGATAAACAAAATAGACAGATCTTTAGCTAGTCTCACCGAGAAAAAAAGGGGACTCAAATAAATAAAATCAGAAATGAAAGAGGAGAGGTTATGAATGATAAGACAGAATGACAAGGGATTGAAGGAGACTAGTATGAGCAATTAATTATTCACCAACAAGTTGGACAGCCTAGAGGAAATGGATAAATTCCTAGAAACATACAACCTATAAAGTCTGAATACATTTTGAGGAAATTTTTAGTAATGTTAAGGTGTGGGCCTTTCCTTAAAGCTTGACTTTTCCGTTTTCATTTCTGGAAAGAATGGTAAAACAGCTCTGGGAACAATGAGGCTGACCTCATTTGCCCATGTGCCTCTCCCTCCCCCATGCTTCCCTCAGTGCCCCCTCCAGTGTGCTTCTGACTGAGGTTTGGGCAACAAAGGGTCAGTTGTATGTAGAAAGCTATAGCAGCCCTTAAATGGGTTTTTCTGTCATGCTACTCCCACCTTGAGGTAGACTTTAGACTTGGTAAAGCTGTTGTTCCCTTTCTCAGTACAGTTTAACAGGTAAAACTTTAACGCTGTTAAGTCGAGACTATTCTGAATAGCTGTGTACCTAGGACAGCATGGTTATCTTTGTATCCACAGGCATCCTCTCTGTAGTGCCTTACAAATGTAGATAATGTGTGTAGAATTGGGTGGAAGTGTTGAAATGCACCCAGCTGCTTCCCCAACTTCCAACAGGGCTAAATAGCTAGAGATGAGCTCCTTGGGCCCTGAACCTACTTAGATGCTGATGATTGTGAAGACATGGCAATTGCAGGGCCCCCAGCACAAGCTGCTGAAGTGGTTTTACCGTGTCTTTCTTTCTCGGACACTGCCAGGTGTAAACTACCCTGTTCCCAGCTCTGGGCCGGAGGTAGGATTCTCTCTCGGGATGGAGCCCTGGGCTCGAGAGCTGGCTGGGTTGGGCCCAGGGGCTCAGGGTGGGGGCTGTTCTCGGCCTAGAGGCACTGCCTGCAGCAGGCTGTGGATGAGTGTGTGTGGTGCGGGAGAAGGTGGGCGTCGATTCCCCTTTATTACTCTCCTTGGGGCAGAAGTGGTAAGCCCTTGGTAACATCCATAATCCACAGTTTATTACAGAGGGACGCATCTCTTTCTCTCTTTTAAATATAGAAACAAGCATAAGCAAGCTTGATTTTCCAAGCAGGGGGTGCACAGGCTCTGTATGTTCCTTTCTTTGTTGCAGGAGCTTCTCAAGCACACTGTCTTTGTCTGTTTTGTTCACCAGTGAATCTGCCCCAGGGTCCTAGAGCAGTGCGGGATAGGTGCTTATTAACTGTTGGTCGAATAGGGAGGGGCACATAGACCTGGGCATGGTGGTACTTAACTGAGCACAGAGGCTAACATCATCCTGTCTCTTGGTCCCATTTGCTCCTCAAAGTGAGGCAGATCCTTTTGTGGGGGAATCGGGCCTTCAGAGACCCCCATCGAGGGTTTGCCCCAGTGATTTCCCTGCTTTTCATTCTTATTCATTCAGAGTGTGAGGTACTATGTTTTACTTTTTGAATGAATGAGGCTAGGCCTCAGTGTCCTCCTCTTAATGCAGAAGGTTGAACTCCAGAGTATTGCTGAAGAAGGGTACTAGGAGAGTGAGGATCATTTTTTCCCGTCATATCTCTAGCCCGAATCTTACAATGAAAGCAGACGTCTGTAGGAAGAAATAGTACTGAACGGTTCTCACTGGTACAGGGGCCAGACACCACCCCCCACCGCCATGACACCTGTCATGAGAAATGTACCCCCCAGGCAATGAGTGGTGGTTTCACTGCCTGACCCTCCACTCACCGTGTGGCTAATGATAGACTTCTGCTGCTTCCCTGTTGGCCACTCCTCTCAGACTGTGCTGTGACATTGATACAGGCATCTGGGGGTGTGGTAGGGTAAAGACACCCCTGTTTTCCCAGCAGGCAGCTAAGCAATCCCACACATCAGGAGTATTTTCTTCAGGGATCTCAGGCTGGAGTCGCTTATTACTGGAAACAGGAATGTTTTAGATACTGTCAAACTGAATCAAATGGAATTGGCCCAGCTGCCCCGCACGGTTGGGGATTACGCCAGGGACTGCTCATTTGCGGTCTGTGCCCTTGGTTTTTCCCTCTTGCCCCATGATTCTTGGAGAAAGACGGTCATTTTATGGTTCCTTATTCAGGACAAGCACAAAGGATCCCCCACCACAAATCCGGTGACTATTTGTATTCAGGCTCATGGCGAATTTTCCCAACTGTCCTAATCCTATAAAAAGCTCCTTGAAAGAATAACACATATCAGTTGAGTTGGCATAGAAACATGGAATGGTTTCAAGTGAAGTGCTGTTAAATGCCACGATGTGGTATTGAGTAGTCACTGGGACAGTTGTGCATGGACGTCTGGACTCTTTCCCAAAGATTCTGTGATCACGCAGATATAATTGCCACAGTGCAAGCCTGCATCTCGTGAGTTCCCTAAAAAATGCTCCAAACACCGTTCTGATTGTCTCCATTCTACAGGTTCTGTCAGCTTCCCCCTTTCTGGAGTGTCTCACACCCCCCTGCCCTACTTATATATATCTACCGTTTCTCCTCTTCAAGGCCAACCTTAATTTTTGATTTCTTTTTTTCTCAGAGCCTTCCTGTAGCATCCCCAATCTGGGTGAGCTCGACTTTGTGTAACAAGTTTGTTTGTACTGAGTCATGGCATTTTCCCATCTATTTACCTCCCACTGCTAGTTTTTATTCATGCCCCTCCTCTCCCCTCTTTCAACCACGTGCCCTTTCTACCTTGGTAATTGTCAACTGCTTCGGGGAAGAAAAAAAAGCCATGTCCTGTACAGTTCTCTGTCCCTAGCCCCTAGTGTAGAACCATAATACATCTGTCTCTAACACTGATCGAGTGTATCCATTATCCCCATTGTACAGAGAGGAACCAGGGTTCAGTTTGGTAGGAAATTTGAATGAGGTCATATAACTGCTGAGCTTCAGTAGGATTTGAACTGGACTTTTTACTTTAATATTCTTTATCTTTTTTGTTTTAGTTGTTTTAGCTGTTAAATTGTATTTATCAGTTTGAGTTGGTGTTATATGCATGTAGTAAAAAAAAAAAGTCCAAAGGTTCAGGGTCTCTTTCTGTTCTATTGCACTGGGTGAGTAACTTAATACATGCTTGTTCTCAGAATGTCCTGCTATTTTCCTTCAAGACGCCACCTTGCTGTTCTGACTTCGGACTTCTGCTGTTCTGTTAGTGGCTCCATCACAAAATCTTGGGATGGCTTTTTACCTTCCCCTTGCTTGCCCCAGCTAATTGGTGGCTCAAGACCAGCTGCTACTTCAAAGGGCCTTCAAATCTATACCCGCCTTCTCCCTTGTCACTGCTCCCCCAGATCCGGCCCTCACTCCCCTACCCAGAGGACTACAGTCTGGCTGCCCTCCCTACCTCCCTTCACCCTGTTGCACTCCATTTCAGGGTACTCTAGAACCGTTCAGAAACCTGCAGGGAGTCCTTCTACCTTCCGATTGAGTTCTTAGCTCAGGGCTTCTTAGCTGTTTTTGTTTGGCCGTCTAGTTAGTTTGGATAATCTGGGGAAGCCACTGTCCCTTGTTAAATAATGGTTTTAAATGCTTAAAATGAAACATAAGTTTACAAAGGGAACCATTGAAATAGCTATCAAGCTATTTTAAAAGCAAATTTTTATATGAGAGTCTGTGTAATTTCTTATTATAATTAATAAATAATTCTGTAATGAACACATTAGATAACAAGGTCCCCAGCAGGTGTGGTAACTACCACCATTTCATAGTAGTCATGGGTGCAAGCGATATCTTGAGATACCCACAGCTTCTGTGCTGTGATAAGAAAATGTCCATGATTTGTTTGGTGACGAGTCACGGGTCCTTCTACGATTACTGTCTTACCTACATTTTGTGACCAAAGGAAATGTCAAATTTCAGTCTGAGGTTAGTGAAAATAAATTGCTAATCCCTTTCCACTTGTGTTTTTGGCCCCCAGGTTCAGCACCCCCTTCCTGAGTGTGAATCTCAAGACTCTGTGAGGTCTGCAATCTCATTCCCTGTTAACTCCTTCCGCTCTCCCTGTGTGGGCTCTGCACTGTGCACCATACAGATGGGAGAGAAAACTGGGAGCCACATTGTCTAACCTGAGCCCTGCATCTCTGTTCTTCTGTTTGCATCTGTGCAGGTAGAAGAAGGATGGTGGGAAGGCGTTCTCAATGGGAAGACCGGAATGTTTCCTTCCAACTTCATCAAGGAGCTGTCGGGGGAGTCAGATGACCTGGGCATTTCTCAGGATGAGCAGCTCTCCAAGTCAAGTAAGGAAGTCCCCCATGTGGGAGGGGGTGGGGGCACCGGCGGGTGCTGCTCCAGCCTCCCCGCTTTTCTGTAGCCTGTGCCGAGGGACAGTGACAGAAGCTCACGAGTACGCTTCTGCTTGTGCTGCCTTCACCCCTGCGGTGTAGTAGCTTATCCTCGTAAAGGTGTGAACCGCACACCTTCATGTGTGCGCAGGCGCACGCTGTCCATCTCTGGATAGGTGACCGTCAGCCTCCGTGCCATTTTAATATTCTCCTACGGCTCATATTACTGTGCTTCCATATACTTGTCTCACTGCAAGTTGGTCCTTATTTTTTAAATGAACCAAATGAGACTGTATTTCTCAGCGTCCTTGGAGGAACTTGGAGAAAACTGGCACATGCACACACACACAAACCATTGGTGGTGGGAAGGGCTGTGTTCGGGAAGACTGCACGCCAGTTTCCTTACCAGTATGACAAGACAGCCCAGAGGCCAGCCCCACTTTGGGTGAGCATGCATGTCTATCTGCGATGGTGAGAATGGACTCCAGATCTTTCTTTCTCCAGGGCCTGAAGCTCTCCTCCCTCCAGCTTCTCTGCTGCCCTTTCCAGCTCACGGAGCAAAAGGTCAGGACCGGGAAGCTTTGTTCTCCCAGTCGCTAACCCAACCTCCCACATGGGCGTCTGTGTATCTCTTGTGCCCCGTCTTGAGCCAAGGTCATGGCGTGAATGTCGTAAGAGGCTTGACTGTGTCATGGTGGTGCGGCACTACCTGGGGTTGCAGACCTCCCTTTCTAAACTCCGCCCTGTCAAAATGATACTTAAACATCTTTCTTTTCCACTGGGAAAAATCTGATTTTAGTGGTGTTCTCAAGTTAGTCATGTCTCTTTTATTTAACCAGTAATCGGATGGACAGACTCCCAGTTTGGAGGTAACGCCACTTCTGGAAAAGTGCTCAGGCAACCTTCTTCACTTGGTCTCTCAGCAGCTCGGGCTCATTACAGCTTCTCATACATAGAAACAGCAGCTCTGGCTGGTTGGCTGATAAACTTCAGCTATACCCTTTCCCTCTGCTGCCAATGCCAGGGACCCCAGCGCACCCCTGAACTCCATTCCATCCTAGGGTCTATGGTAGGAAATATGGGAGGTGATTTTGGAGCAAGCGAAACATCTTGGAGCTCCTGTTGCCTTCTCTGGCTTGGGGTGAGGCAAATCTCTGCTAACATGGCCCGGCTAGTGAGTAAAGCTGGGAGGGCAGTGAATGTCCTTGACCCCATGATAGTGGGAGTTGCTATAGGTCCTGAACTGCACATCAATTCTAACCTCCTTGGGGTCTCCTTTTATATATGGGAATAGTGTTGTACCTGGTAATTGGGTCCTATGATCACAATACTGTACCTCAGGGATGTTGTGGATTAAATGGGCTTTCTTGGAGAGAGGACCAAATCAGGTCATCATACCATTATTTCTGTGGGGAAGTGTATTATGAGTTCTAATAGCAATAATATATATAAATCACCTCACCCATATAAGGCTGTCCATAAACAGTCACTTTCATTGTTAATCATGATAAACTCTTGGCATATAACCAGTTTGTCTGTTGAGGCTGACGCACACTGATTGGTACCATGCTCACTGAAGCATTCTGTCTCTGCATGTGGAAATTACTCTGGGATTCCTTTACTGATGCAGAGAAGGAGATCTGGAGGGGTATTGCACAACCTCTCTGGGAGAACCTTGACTTCTGGGTATCCTGCCATGTTAGTTATGCTTTCACAGCTGGAGGGGCAGAGAAGCAATGCCTTTTGTATTTTTGGAGCTATTGAAATAAACTGTCTCCTCTTGCTCTAACTTAATAGTATGGACATTTGACCCTGCCTGACCCCCTCAGCTCAAAGTGCATGGTGCTGGAATTTCTGGGGCAGGAGGTTCGGAGACTGAGTGGAATGGTCTCTCTGGGCACTTAGCCTTCCTTCACATGATCAGAAGGGGCTGTTTCTCTTGGAGAGGTTGTTCTCCCCAACACTCATTCAGTTAAAAGCCCTCCATTTCAGAACTAGGAGAGCCCCAAAGTTTCAGCAGCCATGTTTAGTTACCACAGAATTTGTCCCTTATTGAGGGGTTTTGAGGTCCCTGAAGAGGCATGGTCTCCTAACAAGGATGGATGATTCTGAAAGAACTACATGGCCTTGGCAATCTTCCTGTATGTACAGTTAAGGACAAGAGGGCCCATCTATCTATCTCTCCATCTGTCCACCCATATCCATCCATCCTTCCTTCCTTCTTTCCTCCCTTCCTTCCTTCCTTCCTTCCTTCCTTCCTTCCTTCTTTTTCTTCTATTCCTCATTCATTCAACCCTTGCTGAGCCCCTGTTGTTACTGAGACACTGCACAAGACACTGAAGATACACAGAGTCCCTGCCATCAGTCAGCTCACATTGTAGAAAGGGGAGTACACAAGCTGGTAGTTCATGAAGGTGCCCCAGGTGCTCCATGAGTGTCTGAGGAAAAAGGTGGAAAGGCCAGTCCTATTGGGATGTGGGGACAATGGTGGTCACAAAGGACTTCATACAAAAGCTGATGTGATGATAATGTCCCTGTGGCTTGCTGAATTGAAGTAATCCCCTGAAAGAGAAATATCATCTCTCAGCATTCTGACAGGCTTTTCCGTAGCTGTTTACACTCTGATGATACAATGGCTATCAGATGGTAAAATGTATAAAATGTAGCCCAGACCACATACAGAAGTTAGGTATACTGGTAGGATTTGTCTAAGCGGAATCTTTGGTTTTAGAATGATTCTGCTTATTCCTGATTCACAGAGAATGGCATCAGTAGTCTCAATGTGCTTTACTTTAATTTTTTTTATTTTAAAGGAATTATAGAGTCACAGGAAGTTGAAAAAAAAAAAAAAAGAAAAGAAAGAAAGAAAAACAACCCAGAACTGTACAGAGAGATCCCATTTACCCTTCATCCAGTTTTCCCCCCGGGATAACATCTTGTAGTAGTAAATGCCTATTTACTTTCATCAAAAACTGAGAAAAACAAAGGTAGTTCATGCACAAAAGACATCTAGGTTTTTACTCTGGTATGAGCTAAACAGTACTTAATCAAGGTCTTTGTTAGACCAGTCCCCTTAATATTCCTAATGCTTATGCCATTTTGGTAATTTTTAGAGAGTCTTGTGGCTCCATATAAAAATCCTCTTAATTTAAATGCTACCAGAAATCACGCGTGAAGTGTTTTTGGTTTTTTTTAAGAGAGATAAAATCTGTGTCCTGGTACATATGAAGAAAACTTTGTATACAGTGTATCCTTGTATATCTCTTTGTTGTACACACACACACACCCCTACACGTGCACACAATTATTTGGTATTTGTCCTCTTCACATTTCTATTTCCAGAAAGTATTTGAGTGTAGTTATTAAGATGAGTTTTGTCAACCGATGGATGAATGTAATACAAGAAACCTGGCATTATATTTCTAAGGAAGTGTGCCCAAACAGCTTGACACATGGCAGGTGTTCAATAAGCACTTGCTGAGTCCTTTCTTACTCTAAGGAGGCATTTTTATCTTTGAATGACAGGTGCAAATTGCTTGAACTTGCTTTTCTTTTACCCTGATGTATTTTTGTATATGGTGGTTGGTTATGAAAATCTCTGAACTTTAGATCTTTGTTCAGGGTAATCTAATCTGTCAAGGAAAGAGTTATAGCAATGTATTGGTTGATAACGTTGATTTAAACTTTTACCTCAGATAAGAAAGTTCATAGCTATGTAGTAGCAGAAATGTTTTGCTCCATATTTAAATTTGAAAACGCTATTGTATTTTATAGAATTTATGGAACATTAAAGGTACTTTTTGCACAGATGTTTTTATTATAGAGAATTTCTAACATATACACAAGTCGAGAGAATAGTGTCATGAACCCCTGTGTGCTCAGCAACCAGCTTCAACATTCATTAGCCTGTGGCCACTTCATTGCAATTATACCACGGCCCAGTCCTCCCCCATATTATTCTGAAGCAAACTCCACATATCATATAATTTCAGTCATGAATATTTCAATATGTATCAATAAAAGGGGGGGTCTTAAAATCCTTATCACACCAAAAAAATAATGGCAATTCCTCAGTGTAATTAAATATACAGTGTTCACTTTCCCCTCATAGTCTTCTATTTTGTTTAAAGTTTTATTAAAGATCTCTACACCCAGCATGGGGCTCGAACTCATGACCCCGAGATCAAGAGTCAGATGCTCTACTGACTGAGCCAACCTGATACCCCATAGTCTTCTATTTTTAATGCAATTTGTTAGTTTGAATGTGCATCCAGAGGAGGTGCATGCATTGTAACTTATATCTGATTATAATCAGATGTGTTTCAAGTCTTTCTAAATCTATAGATTTCTCCTCCATGTCTCCTTTTTCCCTTGTAATTTTATTTATTTATTTATTTATTTGACAGAGAGAGAGAGAGAGAACAAGCAGGGGGAGTGGCAGGCAGTGGGAGAGGAAGGAGCAGGCTCCCTGCTGAGCAGAGAGTCCAATGTGGGGCTCAATCCCAGGACCCCGGGATCATGACCTGAGCCGAAGGCAGACGCTTAACCAACTGAGCCATCCAGACGCCCCTCCCTTGTAATTTTTTACTGAACAAACTGAGGTCCTTTGTCCATTCATTTCCCACCATCTGTCTTTGCTGATTTCATCTCTGTTATGCTGTTGACTCTGTGTTCCTATAAACTGATAATCACATCTAGGGGCTTGATTAAATTGAGGTTTGAAATATATATATATTCCCTAAAATGTCATAGATGGTGGTGTATCATCTATACGGAGGCTCATAATGTCTAGCTGTTTTTCTTTTTGAATGTTAGCAGCCACTGACGATTCTCACCCAGATCTGTTGGGGCTTGCAGAATGACACCAACAAGGAATTTTTTTTTTAAGATTTTATTTATTTATTTGACAGAGAGAGACAAAGCGAGAGAAGGAACACAAGCAGGGGGAGTGGGAGAGGGAGAAGCAGGCTTCCCGCCGAGCAGGGAGCCCAATGCGGGGCTCGATCCCAGGACCCTGGGATCATGACCTGAGCCGAAGGCAGATGCTTAATGACTGAGCCACCCAGGCACCCACCAACAAGGAATTTTTTAAAAGAAATGGGCTCCCATGTAGCAGACCAATGGTGAAAAAAATTTGAGTAAATTAGGTTTTTCAAAAAGAAAACATCCAAGTGATTGTAATAATAGTGTGGGCAGAATGTTATGTTAGGAATAGAAGGGAATTTAGAGATCTTCCAGCCTGGTGTCAGATAAGAACCCTAAAGTCCAGGGAAACTAAGTCCTGGGTGTGGCATGGCTTATAAGTGACAAGGCCACAATTATATTCAGGCTTTTCACAAACACTTTGGTATTGCCTTTATTCTGGCCTGCAGTTTACCCTTTCACAGAGCATCTGACAAATTCCAAATTTGACTAGAGTTTAGATTATTTCTTCCTATTGCAGATCATGATTAATTAATTACCTTTTCATTTTCCATTTTGCATGTGCTGGTATTGACTAAATGTGAAATAGAACTAATTATAGGGGCACCTGGGTGGCTCAGTCGGTTAAGCGGCTGACTGTTTTGGCTCAGGTCATGATCTTGGGGTCCTGGGATTGAGCTCCACGTCGAGCCCCGTGTTGGGCTCCGTGCTCAGCAGGGAGTCTACTTGAGATTTTCTCCCTCTCCCCCACTCATGCATGCTCTCTCTCTCTCTCCCTCTCTCTCTCTAAAAAAAAGAACTAAATACAAATTATACTGATACTATATTAAATTATAATCAGAGAATATCCTGAATCCATAAGATTTATTTGGACGCTGAGGCAAATCCAGATACTACTGTTGTCCATTTTCATTTTCAGACAAATTTTGCTTCACATTTGAGACATAAATGTGTCTTTTATTTCTAACATCTTTTTTAATATTATTGAATTTCTCAGATTCTAAAGTTATTGTTGTAAAACCAAAAAGTATTCCTGTTAGTTTTTTTCTTTAAAAAAAATCATTTAGCTACAGAAACATTTTCTTTAATTATTTTCCGTAATTTTCAGAGGGACAAAGTTTGTATTTTCTTTCTGTAACCATTAATAACTAGGAGATTTCAGTTTGAATTGACTTTGTTGTTTTGCTAATTCTTTATTTTGGGATTTTAGAATCTGAATCTTTAGTGACTTGTCAAGCTAAGACAAAGATGAAGATGGCCTTTTAAAACTTTCGGCAAACCACTTTCATGATATAGAAATATTGTATTTCATTAGTTGTAAGATAAAGATTGTTCTTTTTTATTTTGCACATTTTGTTCTTTTTAGTATTAGTTGGTATTTGTTTTGTATATGACATTCTATTAGCATTGAAGAGCAATTAGCAAATTGATGAAAGAGTTTTAAGCAAAATTAGATGCTAGGATAAGCATATGATTTTCTGTTGAAATTCTAAAATTCTTCCTTTTTTTTAAGATTGATTTATTTATTTATTTGACAGAGAGAGACACAGTGAGAGAGGGAACACAAGCAGGGGGAGTGGGAGAGGGAGAAGCAGGCTTCCCTCGGAGCAGGGAGCCTGATGTGGGGCTCGATCCCAGGACCCTGGGATCATGACCCGAGCCGAAAGTAGACGCATAACGACTGAGCCGCCCAGGCGCCCCTAAAATTCTTCCCTTTTAGAGTGTTTGCCGCCTTCGGGTATTAATACTTAATAGTGATAGTAGAGTATTTCTCCCAATGGAATAAACAGCACTCATATTCATGAACTTTCTAATTGCCCGTCTCTTTTGCACTTTAGATAGAACATGTGTGTCCTCGTTCACCCGCAGCCCAGGCTCCATTTCCCATCACCTTGCTGCCAGTGGACAGGGTCTTTGCACACATGCTTGGCCATTCAGAGACATCAGAGCTGTGGTCTCCCTCAGTGATCCTCAGACTTGGTCCTGGGGAAGAACACAGGGAGGTTCTGTTGTACTTGGAGGGACTTTATCAAAATACTGATTTCTTTTTCTTCCGCTTTCTTTTTCTGACACTGAGAGGACCCCCACTGTTTAGTTTGGGAGGGCCTCGCTTGCAAAACATCTGCGTTCCTTAGGAATAATGTCACCTTGATGACAAAAGTGAAGCAGAATAAAAATTACCCAAATAAAACAAGCCGCTGTTATTTGTTCTTTTTTTTTTTTTTTTTTTTTTTGGTCATCAAAGTCCTTAAGAGCTGCAAATCTAACATGAACCTTTGAAACACTTTATTGTTTCTTTGGATGATTCTTATGTAGCCAGTGGTTTTGAACATCTAAGTTTTTGCTTTAATTGGATGGAGCACACTTGTCAAAAAGGGCAGACTTCAGAAGGAGGGTATCCCACCATGCCTGTAGGACATGGAAATGGGAAATACCCAGTGGCATTTCACTTGTCCATCTGATCATTCATAGTTCTCTTCATGTCTCAGGAGTGACGCGGCCCAGAAGCTGACTTGATGTTTCCTGTTGGAGTTTTCCATTTTCCTAAAGAATGGTCTAAGAAGTGAGACAAGTTGCTCCCTCCCTCTCAGTTCCTCTCTCTGTAAACGTAACCTGCCTTTCTCTCCCTCAGACTTATTATGAGTGAGCTGTATGACTGGCCTCTAGTTTGATATTTAGCTTGTAAGCCATAAGAGAACCTGTTTGTTGGGTAATGTAGAGTAATGCATTTATTAATTGAGTTTGCCTTTAGCAAACCATTTTACCTGCCCATGGTATTCTCTGTAAGGAGTGTGTGTGTGTGTGTGTGTGTGTGTGTGTGTGTGTGTGTGTGTGTGGTATGTACTCAAACTAGGACAGTGTGTGTATATTTTCTGTACTTATGATTCCAGAGAAATTTGGCCTTTAGCTATGTGTCCAGTCCTATGCTCTTGATAACCTCTACTTGTAACAACAAAAAAGAGATAATCTGAATTTGACAGTGGGTGAGTCCTATGTCCTCATGCTTAAGTACAGTCTCATGACTGATATGGCAAAAGCTCAATTAAGGTGTTTCAAGAAATAGGGTTTTCTGCTATCTGCAGTGCTAAGCAGAAAACCCCTTACATCTACACGGATGCCACTTGGTTTCAGTCCTCATTGGTGAGCTCCCCCCCACCAGGATATTAGTGCCTTTTCTTGCTGAAAGGTACGAAGGGCAAAATCTTTAAAGAGAATTCTGTGCCTTGTTGAGAATCTTGGGGTCATGGATATCATTTTGTATTATACAGGGCCCTAGGGGTAGAAGAGAAAAGATAATGGGCCTAAATCTATATTATGCATGGGTCATACTCTCCAAAGAGGAGTTTGCCCTGTATAATTGAGTTCATTAAGGAATCCAATTAATTGGATTTCTTCTGGTTAATTGAGGTTTTCCTTTTCTTGAGTTGAAATGCAGAAATGGCTTCCAGGTTTAAATTGGGCGTAATCTACATGCCAGTCATTTGCAGAAGCAAGGCCCTCTTCTGGGTGCTCATTGCCATCATGGTTGCGTGGGGACTTTGGGCTCATTCTGTAACATTCTTAAATTCTGCCTAATGGTCTCTAATTAATTTGCCAATAAAACTCTTACAGCGGATTCATTGAAGGCAAGTTCAGTTAAAGACTCTCCCTCTTCCTTCTTTTGCCATCATTTGCTCCCCCTTCCCCCTCTTGTTTTTCTCTCCCCTTCTCTTCTCTCATTCACTGTCAGGAAAGACTACCTTTGAAGGGACAATTCTGTACCGAGCTGCACCGGGAAAGACGGAGGGCCACAGACGCTATTACAGTGAGTGACCTTAACAGCAGGAGGCAATTGTAAAGTTAACATCCGGGTACTTGTGGTTTTGACACGGCCGCACTTTCCTGAGCTGCTCATGCTTCTGCCAAGTGTCTGTGTGAATTTCTGATGCAAGGACATGGACTTATTTGCCCGAATAAGTGCTGTCTCCTTGGTGTGTGCTACAGGAGCATTCTCATCATCAGCCCTGGCGCTTTCTTGTTTGCTTTGTGCCTCTGCCATGTGTGTGACATGCGTGCATGAACCATGCGTGCAGAGAAGGGACCGGTAGCATTTGTCATGGCATACATATTTGTACCAGTATCTCTGGGCCTCTGGGGTGGTGTAAGATGGCTTCCCATGGAGATGTCAACCTCTCTTGGTTACTGCTTTTCCTGAGAGGCTCATTAGAAACCAATAAACCATTTCTTCATTGTGTGTTCAAAGAAATAAGAATGCGGCATGAAAGCCTATGCCAGAAATGGTGTTCTGCTCTGCTCATTCTGCCAGTCACCGCACGACAGACTTCTTTTGGCAGGACCAACATATAGCCTTTTGTGTTATGAGATAAAGCTGCCAAAAGTTGAGGGGGAAGGACATGAATGAGATTAATGAATGAATTTCATGAAGCCCTTAGAACGGTTCCTGCCGCTGAATGGCAGTATACACGTGAGTTTTAAATTTAAAATCAACAGAAATGGCTCACAGATCTGAATTGATCCATGCTGGAATATTACGGTCAATTACACAAAAGCGTAATTTATAATGTCATTTGGCCCACCGTATAACAGAGAAAACTTGAGGCTTTTTTCTTCTTTTACCTTGAAGGCAAAGCCTCCACCCTGGTGTGCAGGTACACATATGCATCCATCCTACGTACGCAGAAGTGGTGAAAGAGAAGGTGCAGATGTGAAAGCCAGAACCCAGCTTCTCACACCATCTGGGGTGCAGTTCGTTCTTATTTCCGTCCCCCCACAGACGGAGAGCTGGTCTTGCTGTACACGACTTTACTACGCATGCCGTGTGCCGCCTGCACCTCACCATGGGTGTTTGACAGACCAGGACTGGTCTACTCCCTGGTCACCTAGACGAGTCCCCTGGCCACACGTCTGAAGTCATAGCGGTGCCCACCGCTCTGAGCGTTTCCAAACAAGCACACTTCCTGCGCTCAGAGCGCAGTGTACCGGTCACAACCCCTTCACGACCTGGCCCCAGCCCGCAGACGACGCTCTGCGCTGTACTGCCTGTGGGGGTCACTGACACGGGGACAGTTTATAGGAAAGCATGTATGATGGGCACCAGTAGCTAAAAGCTGCAGCACCCAACCGACATGAAATGTCACCTTTCTTTCCCTCCAAAGGGAAGGAACTAGATTCTGAGTTATTTCACCAACCCAGATATTCAGCTCTATGATTTGCATACTGAAAAGTGATAGAAGCAGGCTGCCAGAATGTCTGGAAGAAAAATCTGCCATGGGTTTCCTTCCCAGTCCGTGCTTATGTGGCTGAAAGACTGCCCCCTCTCCCCATGCAATGTGAAGAGCATTTCTCACAGTGATTAATAGAAAGTCATTAAGATGAGCCCGGAAGGCATCAAATCCCCGAAACCAGAAGCTCAGTGAAATCAGAATGGCAGTGGTTGAAGACATCATGGTTCTAATTAATGAGGAATGATAGAAGACTCCTTCAAATTCCTCTCTTTGAAGAATTAAAACAGCCTTGCCCTAATCCACTTGCCTGCTGCCTTCTGTGGCTGCTGGTGGTGGTGATGGGGAGGGCAGGATGGTGAGGGTTTCTTTCCACCAACTCTTTCTTTATTCCACCCTCAAATGGGTCTTTCCAACCCAGAAAAGAATATACAAGCCATTTATCACATAGAAAGAATCCATACGGCAAAATGAGAACATGTTAAAGGGGAAATGACACAATATTTAGACTCCAAAATTATATCTCCAGCAGGGATATTTCTAAAAACAATGAACAAATAAACACACGAATGGATAGCTAATCCAGGGGGGGTTCTTCCTGTTTGCACACTCAAATCCAGTCCTATAAATTGCAGCCGACCCCACGGCTGCAGGCTGCTCCTCATGGCTCTGTCCTCCGTTCTTGCTCACAAATGCTGTTCTTTACTTAATTAAAATGTACAACAGGGATCTTCCTCCTCCCCCCTTCCTTTGTGGCCTATAAATGCCATTTTATTGAAAACAGCAGCAGCAACAAACACAGCCATTGTTTTAATTTTAAGGATTTGATTTTGAAACTTGTTGGCAATTTATAATGACCTTTCGATATTTTATCTGTTTTCATTTAACAGTTCCTTCCTGCCCTGAGACTTCTTTATTTGAATGACTTCGACATTTTATAACATTTTATGTGAGCAATTATTTGGTGTATTGTTCATATGTACTAGGAGCCCACCTTCCCTATAGAGGGATAGCGCACGATTGCCTAATTCAGAATCAAATTTGACGATGTACTTTCATCGAGGGCATTGTTGTCATCAGGGGATATACAGTAAATGTTCAGGAGCTAGTCTACACACCTAGAGGCTTTAGAGACAGATTGAATGGCAAACTAGTATTCCATAAAATATCCTTTGAATCCTGCCCTTCGATGGCATGACTGATGCACTGACTTTCAAAGTAAGAGTGTACACCCAGAAATTAACTAGAAACAAATAGGCTCTTCCTTTTAGGAACATGATTGTGGGCAGAGCTTGGGGAAAAAAGAATCTGGGAGGTAAGTGTCCACGCTGTCTTGCTGATAACTATCTGATGACTTCCAACACATGCCACAGGAAGTCAAAGGAAGGGTGTCATGTCCCCAGTGTTCTTTGGAAAGGGATTCGGCTTTGGGGAAATGATGGCATTGAAGGAGGGGAAGAAGAGCGGTAGGCTCGGGGGAGTCTGGCCTCTGGGAGGGCAGCTTCCTTTCCCTCTTTAACAAGCACAATCATCTTGCCAGGGAAAGCATCTCAATGTCAAGTTTGGTTTAATGCTTTCCTAGAGAAACATGTCTGCGTGCATTTATTCCTTGTGAAGCCATCCAAAGAGATTTAATTCTTTGGCAGTCATAATTTTATGTGGTTTCTTTAATTGCTAATTTGTTTAAATGGCTTTTAGCTTTACAGTTTCCCTTTAGGAAATGTTACTTTCATTGCTAATTGCTAATTGCCATGAGTCATAGAGATTGGAGGTACAGTATGTGATACTGGCCGGGTGGGGAGGTGAGGACAGGGTGGGAAGGGTTGTTATCATGCAGACTGTGGCAAAACAAGTTTGTATCAGAATCAGGCTCCGGCTGAAGAGTGGTGAAATGTCACACTTACAGAGATCTGCTTTGAAATTAGATTTTTTTTTTGAAGAATTTTGACTCACTTCTTAAAATTAAAGGCTGTGGGTGGGGAGATCGAACAAAACTCAGAGCCACCCAAATGCAACATATTCAACACACTAAATGGAAAGCCCCAGTGCAGGTTGTCCTATGCCCGGTAACACTTTTAGAGGTGGTTCCTGGCTGGCTGTGAGGCGCTTCACAGCTATGGCTGATTTCTGAGCTCTTTCTCTCCCCATCCCCACTCTTGACAGGTTTAAGGGAAACCACAGGCTCCGAGAGTGATGGGGGTGACTCGAGCAGTACCAAATCCGAAGGTGCCAACGGGACAGTCGCAACTGCAGCAATCCAGCCGAAGAAAGTTAAGGGAGTGGGCTTTGGAGATATATTCAAAGACAAACCAATAAAACTAAGACCAAGGTCGATTGAAGTAGAGAATGACTTTCTACCGGTGGAGAAGGTATGTTCGACAGTTTCTGTTTTATTTCACCACAGTGTGGAGTACCCAAAAGTCCATCATAGGGCATCTGAGACTTCTTATGCCTCTTCTGGGGTGTCGGCGTCCTCACATGCTAGCTGTTTGCTCTGTCCCCTTTGAGGCTCTCCCTTTGTGTTTCTGGACGGGCTCATGCTCTAGTTTGCATCTTCTCTTCTTACTGACGTCTCTGTGGAATGCGTCTCAGTATGACTTTTCAAATGGACCTGCACTTTTCCATTCCCCTCCACCACCACCCTCCCCCGAAAAGCCCCTCATGCCTGGACCCAGCTAAACACATGACTATGACACTCGTGAGCACAGACTGATCTATCACTTCTCCTTGTCCATTTCTCTAGTGCTTCGTGCCTGGATGTGTTGACTGGTTCTGCAGTAGACCAAAGGGGTTGTGCGGTTTTTTCTGTAGGAGTTAGGTGGGAATGATTTCAGACGGCCGAAAGGAAGTCTCCCGCATGTGTGTATGATGGAGATGGGCCCTGCTGTGACTCCCTGCGTTGTTACCATCAGGAAGCTGGCTGTTTTCTTCTACCTCTCTGGTTCTGGGTTGCGGAGAGGCAGACAGCGTGTTGCTGCTGAGTACGCGGTTGCCACAGCAACACACCCAGAGCCATGGAGCTTGTGGCTGTCGGTGACGTCTACTGTGGTACACTTCTGAGCACCAGAGCTTTGCTTAGGATTTGATAAATACTGTGGAATTTTCCAGATTGTAATAAGCTACACTCGTGCTGTGCTTAAGGAATGTTTGTTAATTCGATTTAGTGCTGAAACTTTTGCTTTGATGTTTGTGCCAGTAGGCTCGGGGGATGGGGCATTGGCAGCATCTCTAACGCAGGTTTATCTGTGGCTTTTAAATGTTTTTCATTTTTCAGGTGAGATGAATTTTTAAAAGTTGCATCACCTTCCACAGCTGTAGAACTTCCAGCCACCTCTTTCCCCCAGCCCCCAGCAACCTTGCCTGGTGTCATCATGCATTAGAATCTGGAAGGGAAACTTTGGGACACTTAATACTCTTAGAGGTGAAAAAGACAGAAAGGGCAGAGACTTAGACATGAAAGACTGTTCCGTTTACATTCTTCTTTCGCTGCAGCTTATCTGAGCCAGCTTTGTTTCTTCCAGTAAGCATTATATGATATTTCTCAAGATCTGAAAGCTATCTAGTTGGTATCCCAGCTTGCGAACTCATTTCTCCTTCACAAGATCACTTTCAGATTCCTATAAATATTTACGAAAGAGCAAGTCCCCATCTTGGGAAGAAACAATGGATGTCGTTTTTCTTCATTTTACTCAACTGGTTGAAATGAACACGACCATTGACTCAGTCAGCAAACAGTTAACTCCTTTTGTTTGCTTTGTGATTCTTGGTTTATTCTTCTCCGCCTAGAAGGACAGTGTGTGTGTGTGTGTGTGTGTGTGTGTGTGTGTGTGAGTGAGTGTGTGTGACTTCTATTATTGCTATGAAGATTCGTTTCAAGCAACAGTAGCAGCGTCACGTCTAATACTCTTGAGTTGGTATCTCAGCACACTTCTCTGAACCCCGGGGCCGCATGCCCCGCTGCCAACTTGCGCATCTCCACTGGAAGATCTTAAATTCTTACTAGCTCACCCAACCCTGAACTCATCGTCATCCCCCTCGAACCACTCTGCCCACAGCCTTCCACATCTCAGGGAAGGCAGTGCCACTCCCCCTCCTACACATCAGGACTAAAGCCTCAGGGTTGTCCCTGACTTCTTCTCTCACAGTCCATGTCCGACCCATCAGGTGACTCCATCAGCTCTGCCTCCGTGAACGCCTGGCACCCACCACCGCTCATCCCCTTCATGGTTCTCCTACTCTCTCGCCATCACTCAGTGGCCTCCTAATAGGGCTTTCTGCTTCTCCCCTTCCCCCTACAGTCTTGTCTCAGCAGTGAAGCCAGGGTGATCCTTTGAAAGCCCAAGTCGGATCATGCCACTCCTCTGCTTGTGTCCCTGCAGAGGCTCCCCTGAGAACCAGAGTGAAAGGCCTGCCCCAGGCCCACAGGCTGAAGTGACTCAACTCCATTACCACGCGGACTTCCTCCCTCTCCTTCTCCCCTTGCTTACTCTGTCCTGCCCCCTTACTTTTCCCTAAACACACCAAGCACTCTCCCACTTGGAGCCCTTTATCACAGTGCTTTCCTCTGGCTGGACACCCTGCTTCCACCTGCCCACTTGGCTGCCTCCCTCTCCCCCCTCCCCCATACTTTGCTCAGACTTCACCTTTTGAGCAAGCCCTGCCCTGGCGCACTCATTCTAAAACCTGCTCCCTTGGCCTAGCCTGCTCGCTTGTGCTGCATTTTTTTGTTTTCCATAGCCTGCAACCTTTTCTAATGTAATATTTATTTTTTATCGTGTTTATTATTTATTTTATTCACTGATATATGCCATGTGCTTGGAACACTGTGCGGCACATAGTAAGTTAGGTGCTCAGTAAGTATTAGATGTATGAATAATATTAAAACTGTGTTAACATAGCACTCTCGAGATTACAGACCTCTATGAAATGAGGGGACTGGGTGGGATAATGTAACAGTTATATAGTTGAAAATATAGTGGCTGTATGGTTTGTTGCGTTTTTGTGAAGCAGAGATTTATTGTATTGGTCTTAGTGACATGACACGTTAACATCATCAGAGTAATGTGTGTGTGTGTGTGTGTGTGTGTGTGTGTGTGCGCGCGCGCGCGCGCGCACGCATGCATCTTGATTCATGATTTGTTGCAGAAGGAAACCATGTATTGGCAGCAGTCTTAACCCGTTCCTCATTGTGAAGCCTCTGGGGAAAACGTAAACTTCCCTGCTTGCTTTACTGGCTGTGGACAATTTTTTTTACAGCATCTAAGGAGGACTCAGAACTATCTCCACTCCCTGTTCTTGGCACTATGGATAGTTGCATAGATTTATGGATCCATTTTATTATTGCGCAACCAGGCATGAGAGCTGAGGAGTGCAATAATGTTTTACTAATGCACAACCTGGTTCTCGTCACTTTTGAGATGGTTTTGTGTCCAGGATTTATGTTTGCAGAAGGAAGTTTCCTTTGAGAATTGAGCACACTGTTTGGATTTTGCGGAAGCACAAACTGGATCTCATGTGACAGCATTTGTTAGGTGAGACCCAGGCAGGTCTTCCGCATAGGCTGGGGCAGTTGGCCTTCTGAGATGGCTGGTTTGATAACTTGGATGAAAAAAAAAAAGGAATCTGGTAATTTTTAACAACTGCAAGCATATTCTGTTTTCCATTCAAGTTGGTAAGTTTTGAGATCCACTTTTGTGGATCAGTCACTAGAAAATTCTGTGCTTGTTTTCCCTATGCTCTAATCTATATCAGCCTAACCAGAGTGACTAAGTGCTGATAATTATACCAGGAGAGATACTACATAACACTACCCGCCCCCAACACTAGGGAAATAGTGAGTAGTCTTGCTTCTCAATTTATTGAGTTATAGGGAAGGACCCTGTTTATGAGTTCTTTTATCACTGTGAATGATTTGTTTAATGCACCATTTAACTGAAATATTTACAGATGAAATTATTTCGTGTCTGGGATTTTGCTTCCAGTAATTTGGAAGATGGAAGAGTGGGTAGGGCACAAAGGAAACAAGATTGGTCATGAGTTGATAATTGTTGAAACTGGATGGTGCATACATATGGGATCAGCACCCTGTACTCTATTTTTATATTTATTGTAAATTTCCCTTGATAAAAGGTTAAAGAAGAAAAAGAAGAACCTTGGGAAAAAAATATAACATTTAAACTAAGCCCAGAAATAAGTATGTGTTATATTAAAATAATGGAAAATATAATATGTCTAAAGATGAACCAAGTTAAATATCATAAGATTAGAAGGGCATGGTACCATTGTCCTAGCTCACTGACCCTGACAAAATCACTAACCTCAATGAGGCCATATGTAAAATGGGAATGCTCTGTATACCTGTCCTATCCCACAAGACTTAAAAAAATGTTATATAACAGAAAATACTTTGAAATTATAAATGTAACTCATTTCAACTAATATTTATTGAGTACTCACTATATGTTCAGCCCTGGGGACACAGTAGTGAATGAGACCGGGTCACTGCCCTCGGGGAGCTGCAGAAAAGTAAACAAGCAATAATAATACAGTGTGGGGAATGCCACAAGTTGAGTTCAGGTTGAGAACACAGTGCTGAGCTGTAGGAGCCCTTGGGCATGGTAGGAAGTGATGAGTTGTGAGGGAGGCGGGAGAATGAGTGTTCATGTACTAGTGTGTGTACCTCCTTCCTACAGGAAGTAATGTCTAGACTTCCTGTAGGAAGTAATGTTTTTAGGCCAACCGGAAGTGATGTTTAGGCTGAGAACCGTGGTGTCCAGTAGACATTCATTAAGCCAAGAAGCACAAAGTTATCAAGGTGAGAAGAGTAGCATGTGTTAATGCCTTGAAGGGAAATTGAAATAGCACGGAGCATGTGTCAGAGGCTTCAGCAGGAAGTGGAAAGATGAGAATAGAGAAGGAGCAGGGCCTAGATCAAGAAGGGCCTGGTGACTTGTTAAAGAGTTTGGACTTGATCTTAAAGGCAGTGAGGAGCTATCAGTGGGGAGCTGTTGTCAGCAAGGGAGTGATATGATCAGGTAGGTGGTTTAGAGAAAGTATTCCAATTTACAGTGGGAGGAGTGGATTACAGAAGACAGGGTGGCTAAAATTGAGGAGAGAGGGGAACAGAAACTTATGTTGGCTCTCCCACTGCCCCTGCAATCTAGGTTCTAAACCAGTTAATGAATAAGATGAGTCAGTAGATGGGGAATCAAAATAATATTTTTGTTCCTTTTTTCAGTATGGATATCCATTTCACCCAGCACTGCTTATTGAAAGCAGTGCACAGCCATTATCACCTTTGTCATAATTTAAGTGGCTATGTATGTGTTAGTCTGTTTCTGGACTCTCTGTTCTATTGGTCTATATTTGTCCTTGAACTTATTCTATACTACCTCAATTACTGTAGCTTTATGGTCAGTCTTGATATCTGGCAATTTAAGTCCTCAATCTTTGTTTCTCTTCTTCGAGATTTCCTGGGCTATTCTTGACCCCTTGTATTTTCATATAAATTTTAGAAGCAGCTTGTCACTCCCCCCACCAAAACAAACAAACAAAAAAACCTTTGGGATTTTGATTGGGATCGCATTGACTCTATAGATAAGTTTGGGAAGAATTGATCACTTTCCAATCCAGGAACATGGTATATTTCTCTATTTATGTAGTTCTTATTTCATTGTGTGAAAATTCCTCAAAGCTGTACACTTAAGATTCGTGCTCCTTTCTCTACCTATGTTATATAGCATTGCTGTTATTGATGAAGGCAAAGTTGAAGGATATAGATGAGTATGAGAGCCAGATTGGCCTGCCAGCTGGTCCCCAGAATTAGACAGACCCACCCACCCAGTCTCAGCAATGTTATACTAAAGCAGACCCATGTGAGATAGAAGGGCCTGCCCCTTGGGGAAGAGCAGGGGCTAATTTCCAAGAGGAGGAAACAGAAGAGTTGAGCTTGAACATGCCTAGTTTATTTTTTTGAAATTCACCTATCGGAGAAGTCATTTCATTCTCCCAGGAGAAAGTGAGCAAGGGGGCAGAGAGTTCCAGGAGTGTCCATTTGCATCCAGAAAGTGTCCATTTGGGCTCCCTTTTACATGGCAAGAAACATCAAGAGAAGAGAAATAGTTTTTCTCTCTGACAATTTTGAGGTGTTGTCATGGATGGTTTGGGAAAATATTTTGAAGGTAGAATGAAGAAATTTGATAGTATGTGGAGGACAAAGGAGAGGGAGGACTTGAAGATGATGCCTTGGGCACCCGGCTTAAGCAGCTGGGTGGTAGTATCATTCCCTGGTTAGAGACCACGGGAGAAGAAAGATATTTGGGGAAGAGAGAGGTCATGGGTTGTCTCAGACTAGCTGGATTTCTTAGGTACTTGTGGGCCCATCAAGTGGAGGCATCCAGCGGGCTGTTGGATAAATAAGTCTGGTGATTGAGAGAGAACTGTAGATGTAGGTTTGAGAGTCATCAGCCTAGAGTTTGGGTTGGAAGACTATAAGCAGAAGGCAACCCAGACAGGACCTTATTCTCATGGATATGGCTGGTACCTTTTATCCTCCACCTGTGGACCCAAGAGGGAATTTCCTCATCAGGCTGCTTCCCTGTGACCCCAGCCTGGCCCCAGTCTTTTTGTAAATTCCTTCCCTTTTCATGAGTCACTCAGATGATCACTCTGGTGAAACACTTAGGGAAGGGAATGGCAAGTATTACACATGGGTGGGTAAATTACAGATACTCAGGGGAGTCCCCAGGACCTAACCTGACATGCCTTTATATAGAATAATCTTGGCTTTTTGACTAACCTGACATGCCTTTATGTAGAATAATCTTGGCTTTTTGACTAACCTGACATGCCTTTATGTAGAATAATCTTGGCTTTTTGATGCCAGCTCATTCCATGCCCAGGCTCTTTACGTTGGTTGTTTACAGGATTCCCTACAAAGAAATTCTCCAAGAAGCTCCTTTCCCATGGTCTTTCTGCCTTAGCTGATTGCCATTTGTGACTTCTGATGTCTCTTTCTTGCAATGATCCTGTGCTCTTCATTTGCTCCCACATCCCACAACCTGACATTGTGTTTGTGACAGTCTCTTCAGCTCTAATCATCTTGGATCTCATTTGTCACCCAAATTAATGCCTTTATAATATCAACATTGTAGCTTTCACTTGTAACAGAGAGTGATAATTAAAATTGTATATAAATGAGCTACTAATCATTTTTTTAATCAGCCAAATTGCAGTAAGAGAAATTTTACTATTTTCGTACATAGGCAGTCTTTTTATCCATTTAGTAAAAATTCATCAAACTGTACACTTAAGTACAATTAAAACATGTAAACATCTAAAGTGATGATCTTCATTCGTTAAAAATGAGAGATTTATGTCTCTAATCTTTGAAGACTAGAAATAAGCTCTCGAGATCTTCAGGAGCTAACGTATCTTCTTTGACTAATGAAACACAACTCGGTCAAAACCTTGTTGTGATTACCTGAGACCTATAATACTGGCTGGCCCTCATTTTGGTTGAAAGATAAGATTATGTGACATCTCTTGAGCGGCTGGAAAATCCGTGGTTTTTAATGAGCAGTTGGTATTAAGATGCCCACTGGTTGCCTGGGTGAATGGTCTGGGATTTTCAGACTTCGTTTTCTGTGTTATCTTTCCCCAAAGTGTCTCTGTTAAGTTTCCTTAACTAGGAGAAGTAAGGACAGGGGTGTTGGTAGGAAAAGGGAACTGGACACAGTATTACAGGATTACTCTTTGACTTGTTAGATATTGTTTACTGTTCTATATGTGCTTGACATATACTTTCAAAAACACTCAGTATTGTAGTATTTTCTAAGAAATGTTTAATTGCAGCCAGAATATCACCAAGGATCGCATTCCTGTAAGGCCTTAAATTTATGTTTTTAGGAGTGTAGTGGTTATTAAGCATGTAGGCCAGATTGCCTGCGTTCACATCCCACCTCTGACTCTTCCTGGGACAGACTACTTAAGCGCACTCAGTGCTTTAGATTCCTCATCTGTAAAATTAGAATACCAGTAGGACATGCTCCATATGGTTGTCACGAGGAGTGAGTAACACAAAAAATGGGTAGAAAAGTGCCTGGCATATAATCATCACTTGATTAATGTTCATAGTTATTATTGCTGCCCTTCTGGTTATTAGAACAGAAGGAGTGCCTGTAAATAGCAGAGCAGTTTCCAGGATCATTTCTTTAACTTTTTCTTTTTTTTTTAATTTTTTAAAAAAGATTTTATTTATTTATTTGAGAGAGAGAGAGTGAGAGCATGAGAGGGGAGTGGGTCAGAGGGAGAAGCAGACTCCCCGCTGAGCAGGGAGCCCGATGGGGAGGGCTCAATCCAGGGGCTCCAGGACTGTGACCTGAGCCAAAGGCAGTCACTCAACCAACTGAGCCACCCAGGCACCCTATCTTTAACTTTTTCTTAAGGAAAATTTCAAACTCAGAGAAGTAGAATTGAATTGTGCTATGTCTGGATAGCTGTTTGTTTGACATCACCAAGTCTTAAATATTAGCCATTAGAAAGTAAGTGTCATGATTTTGGACCTTGCCATCATATTCCTGTTTATAACTCCTTGAAAACCTTTGTTAAACTGTAGTGGGCCCTCAATAAATATTTGTGGACTGGATACACGAATATAATGTTTTGTCCTAATCCAAATGAAATTATGAAGGAAGACCCATTATGTTTGGGGTCTGCTTGTGGTCTGGCTACAGAGTCACTCTCTCATTTTTTTATTAATTGGCTCATTCATTCACTTACTGAAGCTTTATTGAACGCCTTTTATGGATCTGCAGCGGCAGCTCTGGAAATTTCTAGATAAATGAGCTCAGGAGTGGCAGTCCATTTGTAAAGGAGTCAGCTAGGTGGCATGTCTGGATTCTGTATTAGCATGATACATGCATATTTTTTACCTGGCAGGATATTTGTTTGGGATGAGGTGGATCTGGTGTAGTTAACTGGAATGGAGTTAACACCTCCTCCCCTGCATCGTGCCTTGAATGAGCTGTCACATGTAGGCCTCTCATTTAGTGCTTTGCATTATGTATGCGTGGGAGAAAAGTGGGTAGGTATAAAAGTCATTATGTTGCAGGGGAAAAGGACTAGCAGAGGTATGTCCAAAGCATGAAAGAGAATAGGGGAAGGAGCTTTTACCTCTCCTGGAGATCCAGAAGGAAGGGATGGGGTATCAAGCAAAGTCAGACTGGAGCAAAGTATTAAAAGATAAATGGGCTTTCGTGGTGCTGGTAGCATGTGCACGGACAAAGAGAGAGCATGGTTATGCAGAAGGGCTGTATTTGGCTGGAGTACAGGGGATGTGGTCGTGGTGGCAGAGGAGGAGGTAGGGGGATGGAGGGGAGGTGGGCCCTCTTCCCCCAGGGCTCTGCCAGCCGCTTCACACGAGCTGTACTTCTGGGTGAGCTGGCCGGTCAGTGGAGGAGTTTCGCTGGGGAGTGGCATGATCAGATTGGCACTTTAGAGATAACTGGGGAGGTGCCGAGCAATGTGAACTGGAGATGAGGAGGAAGTAGCTGGGAGAGTTGCCAGCCCCGGGGCTCCGTGGTTGATGACTAATTGGCCAGGCACCAGGAACTTCTAGTAGCTCTTGGAAAGGGGCAGATGGGCCCACCTCATGTACACTCTTTGAGTTGGGCCGCTGTAGCCTGGGTTGGCAGCAGAACTGACAGAAGAGCCAAGTTTCCTTTCAAAGAAAACTCTTTTGTGTATTATGGGAAGCAAAAGGCTAGGATTCGGCGTCCAGATCGCTTTGTTACGAGATAGGCTAAGGATATAGAGATAATAAATAAATGAAGTTGGGAAGGCGTTGTTAAACACGTTTCTGTAGATATATTCCTGAATGTTATGTATGTCTCTACATCACACATGTACATTTATTTATGTATGCATATACATGCCTCCAGCTTATCTCCCTAATTAGCTTTTTTTTTTTTAAGATTTTATTTACTTGACACAGAGAGCGAGAGAGAGACAGAGAGAGAGACAGAGAGCAAGCACAAGCAGGGGGAACGGCAGGCAGAGGAGAAGCAGGCTCCCCGCTGAGCAGGGAGCCCGATGTGGGACTCGATCCCAGGACCCTGGGACCATGACCTGAGCCGAAGGCAGACGCTTGACGACTGAGCCACCCAGGCGCCCTCCTAATTAGCTTTTTAATAAACTTTTATTTTTAGGGGTGCCTGGGTGGCTCAGTCGTCAAGCGTCTGCCTTCCGCAGGGAGCCCCATCGGGCTTGATCCCAGGACCCTGGGATCATGACCTGAGCCAAAGGCAGACGCCTAACTGGCTGAGCCACCCAGGTGCCCCTAGATTCAACTCTTTAGAAAGAAGTCACAATGTGTACCTCACACTTAAGGAGTGGGGAGTTCCGCACCCCTCCTTGAGGGAGGAATGTCATCATAAATTAATGAGAATTCTCTGCAGGCAATGTGTCTATTCTCTCCATCCTAGTTAAGTTTTGATAAGGTGATTTCTTATCTGCCCCCTAAATTCCAAATGTTAATTCCCTACCGCCTGCACCACCTTGCCGTTCGCAGCCTACTGACATCTCCCACATTTGTTTTCTTGCGTGATATATAAACAGACCTATGTCTTATTTACCCAAGCAGATTGCACATTTCTTGAACACTGAGGTAGCATCTCATTCAAAACCCCCTACACCACAGGCAGTTGCTAAATATTGAATAAACGGTTTTTAAATTAGTACAATTAAAAAATTAAAAAATTCCCCATAGTTAGGAAGTGAAACGGGTCCTCAGAGTGTGAGTACATGAGAACTGTGGTAAGGTGAGGGTACTGTTGACTTGGCACCCTGCCCTGTGATATAGTCCTGAATTTGTGATAGTGGCTAATAGGGCGCTACTTTGTACCAGCTACTTTATTAAGCACTTGATATATATTACCTATTTAATCTTCCAGACAACCCTATAGATTGGTGCTTTTATCCCCATTTTATAGATAAGGAAACTGAGGTGAATGGAGGTCAAGTGAGTTGCTCAAAATCACACCACTGAGAAGTGGTCCAGCTGGGATTTTGGTCTCAGACACTCTGGCTCTAGAGTTTTAAACTCTTAACCACTGGGCTCTAAATCCATTGAAGTGGTGATTAAAATGGTATCTCATTTGGGGCCAAAACAAGATTGCTATTTAAACATTTTATCCCAATCTGTGTGGATACTACCAACAACATGGCTAGCAACAGTTTTGCTGGAGTTTTCCTAGGGTGAATGTTTCTATAAAGCCATCTCTGTTTTTTCCTTCTTCAGTTTTTTTCTTTTTTTTTAAATGAGTAATTTTTGTGTATTACCATTAATTTCACGTGTTTAAAATACAAGTATTTTTACCATGGACGTTTCACATACAAACCATATTCTAGATCTGTGTCACTCCCCATCAGATTATCTGTTGAGAGAGAGTGGGCTTTTTATTTTCTCTCTGATGTTTTTAAACAGAAGTGGCCGCTGGGTCCTGCCAAATAAACACTCCTTCAGTGTGTTCCTTGTCTGAATGGTCACACCTGTGGGTCCCCGGGAGACAGCTACATTCCTGCAGCGATGCAGGCGAGGGAGGAGGACTTCTCCCAAAGCCACCCAAGCCATGAATCGGCTCTGGCTTCCTGAACCGTAAACAAATGCAAGCTTTGTTCTCCCTATTGCTCATTTGGTCCCAAGTATGACTCAGGGTTAGGCTGGGTCCTTCAGGCTCTGTGCCTTTGGCTGTTGGAAGGAAGTGGGAGGGTTCCAGTGTAGTTCTGGGACCTTTTCAAACTGAAGAAAGGAGGCTGACTGCATGATGGGAGAAGAGGTATTTCTTTCTTTGCTTTTAGAGATGTAACAAGTCCCCTTAATCTTTAATCTTGTCTGCGCTGTTTTCTAACAAGAATTGTAATGGGTTTGCCCTGGTGGGTTACAAGAAGTGTCTTTAGGCCAGGATCCCCCTCAGAGGGCGGGGCGGGGGGGCGTGGATATGCTAAGGAAGAACCTATAGTGCGGAGGAGTCTTTTCTCAAGTCAAATGTTGCACTGGAACTCAGCTGTTTTAACACCCCCCCACACCCCTTTGGTCAATTCGGCCATTGATTTTTACAGATGTTTTCAATTTCTCTGTGTCTTGGGTTTTCATGTGCTCATACTGCAGAGAGTCATTTAGATGGGCAGTTTGCACAAGCAGTAACTGTTACACCATGCCACCGAGATGTTTAGCAATTGCAGATGTTTGTGCAGTAAACAAATCCAGCTTGCTCTTCAGGTTAATTTAGGAGAGAAGAACATGTCCCCCCAGAGTTAACCAGCTACGGGGCATTTCACTCTTGGAAGGCATGGACATTTGGAATTTTCCTGGTGAGTGGAGAAGCTGTGAGTAGTGACTTCTGGGTGCTGGCGAAGTGTTGTTGTTGTTGTTGTTGTTTTTATAGAGGTAAAGATGTTTGACTAATTGTATAGGGCTGAGCATTTATATTCATTTGCTTATATATACAGTAAAATAAAGACGCTAAATTATTTGACATTCCAAAAGTTTGCTAGTGATAGGTGGTCTTGTTTCTCTCTGTGGGTTGTTCATATCTGTCTACCTAAAAGCAGAAGTCTGTCATTTTCCAAACACAAAATAAAATTCCCTAAATAAACCACAGGATAAGTAAGGCTTACAGTGCGTCATATGTCTTCCATATTCCTGTCTCTTGTTAAAAAAATTTTTTAAGGGGAGAGTGGATAATATCTATAAAATATGTCTCTGTCTTTTTCTATTGGCTTTAACTTGTAATGTCTTCAGAATTACATGAAAAGGAAGGTAGCATGAGAAAAGGAAACACATTGTTTTAACACATCACTTTAGGAGTAGGAACTTCTTGAAAAGTTTTTTAATGGCGTCTAATGCTTGTCTAGAAGGACGTGAGTGCTGACAGCAGCTGGCTAATGTAAAGATATACTCCTCTGCAATGGATTGAGAGAATTTTCTTGTTGAAAGCTATCTTAAATTTGCTGCTGATTATTATTATTATTATTGCCAGATATCATTGTTCTGAGTTCTGAAAAGTAGACATGACAATTAGATATTTATATGCAAAATTCAGCTGGTGACTCTGAGAAAGGAGTGAAAGCACGTTGATTGTAAGATGTGACCTACGGGAAAAGGCTCAGCTATGACACTGAGCTCCCACAGGAGCCTCTCTGGCTCCCTCAGGCTAGAGCCTGGAGATGGCACAGGCAGGGTAGCCCCTGGGACCCTTAAAGGTTTTGTGACTTCTAAACTACTAATTTGCTTTATTGAACCCCCCACCACCTGAACACTTTGCTTATTCGTTTCTCAAAATGGAAATAGCCCTGTTACTTCTCTGATTACAGGAGCTCTTTGCAATGATTATTATAATAATAAAAACTCAAAGTTAAAGAGTATGAATAAATTGCCCTTAATCCTGTTATCCAGGAACAACCGTTTTGTATGTATCCTTCCAGACTCTTATCAGAACAGGAGTGTCCATGCAGTATACACATGAAGTCATATTAAATGTTACCTGTTTTTAGAACTTAACATATTATGGGCCCCCCTTTCTTTCAGACAAGTGCACGGTCATCCCTTGTACAGGCGTACCACCATTTATTGAACCAATCCTCCTGTAATAACTATTTAAATTGCTTCCACATTTTTAATATTAAAGAACAGCATTCTTGTATATGCATCATTGTACCTGCCCTGATTATTTTTTCAGGCTGAATTTTTAAAAGAGGAATTTCCAGGTTAAAGGCTGACTTAATTCTGGTTGGTTTTGTTTATAATGAAAATAGCCTAAGTACATGTTAAAAAAAATTCCAACAGAAAAAAGTAAGACTTTCTCAGTCTCACGCACTCAGCTTTACTTGCCAGTGGAAATCCCCATAAAAGCTTTTGATGTACTCCTGTAGAAATGTAGGATGTTTTGGGCGTGCCTGGGTGGCTTAGTTGGTTATGCGTCTGCCTTTGGCTCAGGTCATGATCCCGGGGTCCTGGGATCGAGCCCCACGTCCGGGTTTTCTGCGCAGTGAGGAGCCTGCTTCTCCCTCTCCCTCTGCCTGCCGCTCCCCCACTTGTGCTCTCTCTCTCTCTCTCCATCAAATAAATAAATAAAATCTTTAAAAAAAAGAAATGTAGAATATTTTTATTGCAGTAAATTATACATAATACCATTTATCCATTATTAAGTGTACAATTCAGTGGCATTAAATATGTTCATGTTAATGTGCAACCGTCATCACCATCCATCTCCAGAACCCAGAACTTTTTCATCTTCCCACAATAAAACTCTGTCCCCCTTAAAACACTAACTTCTCATTCTCCCCTCCTCCTAGCAGTCACCACTTGACTTTCTGTCTCTATGAATTTAACTCTCCTGGGTACCTCTTATAAATGGAGTCATAAAATATTTATCCTTTTGTGTCTGGCTTATTTCACCTAGTGTAAGGTCTTCAAGGTTCATCTATGTTGTAGCAGGTGTCGGAATTTCCTTCCTTTTTAGGGCTGAATAATATTCCACTGTATGGCTATGTCACAGTATGTTTATCCATTCTTCCACTGATAGACATTTAGGGTGTTTCTACCTTTTGGCTACTGTGACTAATGCTAAAATGAGCACTGGCCTTGTGATACCTATGTGAGTCCTTGCTCTCAATTCTTTTGGTATATTCCCAGAGGTAGAATTACTGGATCATATGTAATTCTATTTTTAATTTTTGTGCAACTGCCATACTGTTTTCCATAGCAGCTGTGCCATTTTGCGTTCCCGCCAGGAGTGCACAGGGGTTCCAATTTCTCCACATCCTCGCCGTCACTTGTCATTCTCTGTTTGCTTTATGACAGCCATCCTAATGGCTGTGAAGTGGTAGCTCATTGCTGTTAGAATTGGTGTTTAATGTGTGTTCATGTTGCCTATCACTAAGGGGAAAGGATACCATTCTTCTCATCTTAGAATAATAAGTTGAGGAAAATGTCTTCTGTCTGAGAAGCCCGATGAACTAGCAGATCAGTTACACAATCCCAGGAGATCGCAGATGGCTTGAGGGAAGGACCTGGCCCCCTGTTCCTCAGTCCCTGAAGAAAAGAGGAGCAGGGAGCCCAGGTGGTTGCTTGCTTTCAGGGTTTAATGGTGACCAGGACTGCTGCTTCTCTTCACCCCCCCGAGGGTGTATGGAGAGTGGATTCAAAATAGTTCTTCTGAGAAAAGATGAATTTCTTTTTTGTGCTATCATTAATTCTAGATGATAGTACTTCATTTATCCTACATAGTAGGGAAAGCCGGTTTTATGACTGATTTTTTCTCTCCTCACCTTCTGCTCTGGAATTCTTTGGGGATAGGAATGAAAGTCCTTCCTTTTGTACATTCACTGAATCATTCATTTGATTCAGTTGGTATTTTTCAGTGGGGTGAACTGAAGTATCTGCAAGTATTTCATTGTGGCTCTCTTTTCTTCTTTACTTATATTAATAACTATTTCATAATATTTATAATCTTGAAGTTTGCAGATGCTTTTCATTCCTGCAAGTCAAGGTTTTAAAAATTTCTATGTGGCCATTAAAAGGATCATGCATATGTACCTAACTGGTCTTTTTCTCACTGATATTCTCACTACCTGTAGAATGATAGCTTAGACTAGACAACTGAATTTCAGTGGGATGGATTAAGTTGAGTGCTCTATAAAAACTGGCAACTGTATTTTTTTTTAAGATTTTATTTATTTATTTATTTATTTGAGAGAGCAAGCACGCGCACATGGGTGCCTGTGAGTCGGGGGAGGAGCAGGGGGGAGGGAGAGGGAGGGGGAAAGAATCTCAGGCAGACTCCGTGCCAAGTGTAGAGCCCGATGCAGGGCTCATCCCACAGCTCTGAAATCATGACCTGAGCCGAAACCAAGAGTTGGGCGCTTGACCAACTGAACCACCCAGGCGTCCCCAAACTGGCAACTTTCAAACAAACTGCCCATCTTACTTTGCACGATGGTGTGTCTTTTCTTACATGTAAACAATTTAGATCATGGAGATTGTTCAGTCAGCAACCTATTTTGTACTTTTCTGTGGCATCAGAAGCCATTTAAAAAGGATGAGATGACAGCCTTATTCTCAACGCAGGCTTTTACTGGTGGAGGCCAGATCCCAAATAGATGTGTGCCCATAAATGCTCTTGAAGCAAATGGAAGCAGAAGCACAGTAACCCCTACTTACACCTCTGATAGAGCTTTCTCTCTCTCTCTCAACCTGGGCTATAAAATGAACAGTTGACAAATTAAGAGTATGCGGGAATTGCCTTAAAAGCTGCTTCTTCATCAAAAGGCCATCGTTAAGCCATTTCATGGATTGCCCCTGACTCAGGAGTCTCACCTCCATTAAACTTGTACTTGAACTTTTAGGAATAGAGGAGGCAACGTTTGGACAACTAAAGGCAGATATTTAGGGTCTCTGTCATTTAGAAGCTGTATTTCTTTTGTGCTCATTTAAGATGAGGAAGTTAGAAGTGGTAAAGATGAATTTACTGCCTCATTTTCTTTTTTCTTCTTTCACTTGCTAAGCGTTTTCACCCACCAGCGATTTTAATATGTTTTGCTCCATTTGTTTTGGTAGCATCTGTTCAGTCTGTTCTTTTTATTTTGATTTCTTAGTTGGGTTTTTCATTTTCTCTCTCTACCAAAAGCAGTTTTTCTGGGAGTTCTTGAGTACCTTTTCTAGACTATTAAGAAAGTGGATAAGAGAAGTAATGACGTAAAGTCTTGAGATATTTGATCCTGGAGTAGTCCCGACTTGCCCCCCTGGTACGGTGCTAGCCCTGTCTGGTTGCTGCCCTGAGAGAGCTGCCCACATTATGTGTCCTGTGTGTCTCATTTCAGAGAGAGTTCTTTTGCTTCAAACCCTAGTACCCCCTCCACATTCAGGCATTATTAGAAACAGAGAAAGTTGGCTTGCTCATGATTTACAATCCTGTTTTTTTCTGGTGATGGGAATACAGATATTGTTGTTTTTTGACTGGCAAGAGGCTGAAACATTACAAAGCTGGTAGCTCTGTGCCCACGCATGTAAGTAATCTGCCCAAGCGGTGCAAGTCACACTGTCCCTTCGCAGTATAGAGGTGAGCAGGACGTAATGGATGGGCGACCTTACTGTGCGTTCCAGTAAGGGACAGGATCGCTGACATTTTGGTGTTATTTTTGTATGCACTGCCCAAGAGTTCAAGCAACTCCAGGTTTTTCCGACTAGAGCCTTCAGTCATAGGTCACTGGGCAGGAGAGCAGAAAAGCGTCCAAATCAGACATGAAAAGAGGTCTTGAAAAAATTAGCGAGGCCGAAAGAGATACAGCCAGGTCAGGGGAGGGATCGCTGTTTCCAAGTACTAAGAAATGGTTTTATGGGGCCATGGAGCAGTATGCTTGCATGTAGCCCATCCCTGACTTCAGTCTAGAAAGTCTATATGAAATGGAAAGTCTAATGTGGGTTGATTGTCTTGTTATGAAATTCAGTGACTAGAAAGAGACCAGGGTATCTAGAGAGGCCGTGAAGGCAGTGAATGGAAATGGTCAAGAACCCAGAAATCAGGTGCTGTGGACAAACAATGGTCATCTTTGCAAAGAGAGAAGGCTAAACAGAGTTTGGGAGGAAGTGAAGAATTACGTGGGGTTTGAGGGTTGCTTGTTCTCTGGGCCCCCGATGGCTGAAAAAGGGGGGAGCCCTCCATAACCTGAGGCATGGTGATCAGGTTAGGAATAAGGGGGAAGTGGCCAATACTGAGGCCTGATAAAGTCTTCCTTGTTGTGTGGCAAGGAGGACGTGGAAATCTTTTCCTAAAAGTCCCGGTAGGATTGGATAGATAACCATCTGAAACCCATCTCTCTGAAATAAATTTAAGTTTAATAACTCAGGAGTTAGGGCATAGGTTAAAAACTCCAGAAGTTCAATGCTTGCTTTTTGTCATCATCTTCTGTGAATCTGTGTTGTTTTCCCCTGCGTGGAGGCTATGGCGGGTCTTTGTGGAAGGCACTGAGAGGAACTGCTGCTGCTCTCAGGAATTCAGAAGTGGAAAGCACTGAAACGAATGTTCTCCATTGTAATAGAAAAGGACAAGGAATTTCTCAAGACCAGAAAATGCATCAATTGGGATATTTTACTGTGCACGTTCTCTCCGCCCCCCTGCAAAACAAACAAAACATACCTTTTAAAAAATAACGTAGAACTATAAAAAGTGCCATGTAAGAAAGCCCATGATTAAAATAGGTGATTTCATGTTTTGTTTTGTTTTCCAAATGAGGGTTTTCTTCCCCTCTATTTTGTGTGGTTTGGTGTCTTTGTGTATGTTACAGAGAAAGGAGAGGAGAATGGGGAAATATTTTAGTACGGGAAAATGAGAACATGCAAAATGAGTAATGAAAGATACCATTCGTTCATTTGGTGAGGATCTAATTTGCCTAAAACTCATCGTGCACCCTAGAGGGAATTTCCAGTCTTTAAGAGAACTCCTTTTGTACCTGAGATTTGCTACTGAAAAGACTTGTAACTTTGAGTGAATGAATATGCATGATAGCCCCGCACAAGGCTGAATTGAACTTTTTCTCCAGCAGACCAGAAATCATTCCATCTTAAAAGTGCATTGATTCAATCCATCCACACTAAACTCAGTTCCCCTTAAAAAAAAAAAAAAAGGCAGGCGTGATTTTTGAAAAGCAGCAAAATCAAAGTATGTTCACATTAAGTGGAGATGGTTGTCAAATAGCTGAGAAAGGAAAATAACTGAAATTATGTGATTTTAAGATTATGATACACTTAAGTAAGTAGTTTTAAAAGTAGGGGAAAAAAGTGAAACCTCAAAATTTGGGGGGGCCTGGTTTTCATCACATTTGTTTTTTTCTCCTATTTGAGAAACTGTAATCATTACTTTGGTTTGTGTTTAAAAAGTTTTTCAAAAAAAAATTAAAATAAAATAAATAAAAATAGTTTTTCCTTGTGAAGAACTTGAGAACCACTAGAAAACAGAACAATAAAGCCATGGACCCCACGCAAATGGATCCCACCCTTTCAATCAGTACTTCTTCAAAAGCTGGGAAATGAGGAATCTAGAAGTGTTGTCTTTGATCATACATGAAAAAGTTACAAAGTAAGCTCATTTTGGTTTCTTTCAGTTCCTGTCACACATGTGAATAGGAATTCATGGGTTTAATTGGAAGAGCAAGAAATATATTTTTTTTTACCTTTGAAAACGCGATACAAAAAAAACCGCGATACAATACCTTGATACTTTATTTGGAATGACATTAATTGGAAATGATTTTATATCATCTACTTAGTCAGTGAGGTTAAGAGCTGATAAATAACTCTAAGTAAAGGGTGGTAATAAATGGAAGGCAATGCTCTATATGGGTGGTGTCTTGTGCATTACCATCCTGACTCATTTTACGTCTGATGTTCTTAACATCCTTACTAATGACTTGGAAAGGGAAATATAATGACCCACTAATAAAAGCTGCATGTGATTTCTAGTTAAGAGGTGTTGCATATCAAATCAGGCCTTAGGGAAAGAAATCAGTGATGTGGAGAGGTAGGCCATCCTTTCTAGTTAATGTTAGTATATGTTATTTTCTTAAAACTTTTAATTTTTTTCTCATTATAAAAGTAATAACTTGTTTGTAGAAAAACTGGAAAGTAGAAAAATATAAAAGAAAGTAAAAAGCACTGTAATTTAATCACCCTGGGGCAAACCCTGTTGACTTTTTTTAAATTTACTTTCAGCCCTTTTGCTGAAAGGCTTTTTTTTTAACTGGTTGAGATCATACCACACACATAATTTTTTTCACACACACATCCTTGTGCATTTTTTCCACTTAGCATTATATAAAATTTCCCATGTCATTACAGACTTAGTGAAACATCTCTTTTAAAGGCTGTGGAATGTTTAGTTGTAAGGCTTTAGATAACCTCGGGGATCTGGGAGAACTGGAATTTGGTGGTTGCATTGACTCCTGTCAACATGATGTTTAAATCTCCCACTTTATAGCTGAAAACACAGCATCTTCTTGAAAACATAAAAAGAAAAAGAACGTTTGGGTTTGTGGGCTGTGTAGCGGTAGGCATTCCGCAAAGGTCTGTTGAATCTGATGTACTACCTATAGGGTCTGAACAGAATTCCGGTTGTCCCATCCTGGCTGATATTGAAAGAAGCCTTTTAAGAACAGCCTTTGGCAGGAGCCCTGGCTGCTTCCAGGTAGTAGACTGTGGGAATCCAGCTTTTTACATCTAAGTGTCTGTCAGTAATTTCTACTACTGGCTTTAGAAATCTGTACCACATGAGTTTATGGTCTCATTTGGCCCATGTTTCTTAACTGCCTTGGGAGGAGTATCTGTTTGGCCTAACGATTTAGGATTTCTTCATCCATTATTGAATGGATGCCAAGCTTTGTAAAAGATGGCTCAGAGTGATTTTCTCTGGTGGTGTGTTTGCTCCTGAGTATCAAAATTCTCAATAAAAGGCTTTCTGTTCTCTGACAACAGGCCATTTTTCCCAGACACACGCCTTGTTGTTTTTCCATCGTTAACAGTAGATAACAGTTTGGATGCAGCCAGAAGCAGTTGGCGTGGGCCTGCATTTGAGGGGCTTCTGGAACAGTCTTCTGTCCACTCACTGTAGGGTGCCATCTTAACCGAAGCTTTATTGACCTGAAAGCTCTGTGGGTTGTCGGCTCTGGCCTTAGCTGTTTCTCCAATTTTCTTTGTTCTGTCTGCTTTTCCTCCCAGGCAATGACTATATGGTGATTGCTGTTGCTTTGCTTCCTTGCTCATTTTTCAGAATTATCGCTTTGCTCCAAGCTTGTCTCTGCCATGTGACCGTCTTGTAAAAGTCGCTTCATGCTCTCCATTCCCCAAGCAAAGGAATGGGCCAGTTAACCTGCTGTTTTAAAAAAGCTGCTGTAATCAAAACAGTCATTCTTTGTAACTAGATTCATAAAGAGGCATTATGATGATTGATTTTTTTATTCAGTAAAATTCAATAACAGCGATAATGGCTAAGCACTTTATATACATTTTTCCATTTAATCCTCCTAGAAAATCTATAAGGTTCATAGTATCACTTCCATTTCAGACAAGGAGACAGGGGTATAGAGAGAGGTTAAGTAACTTGCCCGAGATCCCATAGCGCTAAATCTGTGCTCTTAGAGAGGAATTCTACTTAATACGAAGTCCCTCTTCTTGCTAGATGCCATCATGAGAGGCGGGAAAGCTTTATTTGTTGCGTTGTTCTATCCCTAGCCCCTAGGAAATGCATTGCACACAGTACTGTCTCCATAGATCTATTTTTGATGAATGAGTTTATTGTTGACTAAAGTAAATTATGACTATTTAGTACCTCCAATGTGCAAGATGCACTAAAGAATACAGAGAGTCCCAAGACACTGTTCTTGCCCACCCCCCTTACATTCTAGTCCATTAAATAGACATATACATAAGTAGCTGTAAATCCAAAGCAGAGAGGGTAGTGAGTGCTGTTCAGGGGATTCAGAGCGTCTGCAGTAGGAACATGGAAGGGGTGAGAGAGTTCCAATGGTTGACATGTAGGATATTTTCATGGAAGGCACAGAATTTGTGTTCACCCCTTATTGTCGAATATGGCGTAGTGATTAGTAACTAGAGTGCCCCGAGGTGAATTTGATCTCTCCTTGAGGATCTCCATTCTTGAAGCACCTCGGGGTCCTCTTTCTGAGTATTTCACTCTCTGTCTGGAAGATGTAACCAATGTGTACCTGACCTCTGCGCATATTTAAGAAGTTCTTGTTCTGAATAAATATCATGAACTCATTCTTTCCAATGAAATAAAGTATAAAGATGGTATCGAGTCTTTAAGTTTTGATGCAGTGTTCTCTTCCCTTCCTCTGTAAAATCGGGGAGACCAGATGATTTAAAAAAAAAAAAAAAGGAGTAAATGTTGTTCTTTGGGAATCCGTGGAGCAGGCAATGAAAGTGAAGAATGAGTCCTGCAGCATTAAAGCCAGGGCTAGGCAGTAGTAGCCAGATCGAGAGACTGTCTTTCTGGAAGTGGTAGGTTGTCTTTCATAGATGTGGAACGTGTTTCCTGTAGGACTGAAATGAGTTTCTGGACAAAGATGGGTTTGTTCTCCAACTCACCTCATTTGATGCTGTCTGCACCCCTGATTATTTTGTGGTTGATTATTAAGTAGCTGGATATCAGAGGCTCATGAGCAGTTTCTTGCCATTCTAGTCAACATTCATACATAGGGAGAGGCTTGTAGGGAAAGAGGAATAGACTTCTAAGCCTTTTAACAACGTGTGGTAAAATATACATAACATAAAATCATTTTAAAGTGCATACTTCTGTGACATCAAGTACATTTACATTGTTGTGCAGCCATCCTCACTATCCATCTCCAGAAATCCTTTCATCTTGCCAAACCGAAACTCTATACCCCTTAAGCACTAACTCCCCATTCCCCCTGCCCACAGCCGCTGGGGACCCCCCTTCCACTTTCTGTCAATGAATCTGACTACTCTAGGTGCCTCATATGAGTGGAATCATACAGTATTTGTCCTTCTGTGGCTGGCTTATTTCCCTTACTGTAATGTTTTCAAGGTTCACCCATGTCCTTCTTTATTCTGAAGGACATAAAAGGCTCTCTGGAAATTTCTTTCTTTTTTAAGATTTTATTTATTTATTTGAGAGAGAGCGAGCGAGTGAGCGAGCAAGGGGAGGAGCAGAGAGAGAAAGATAAGCAGATCCCACGCCTGAGCACAGAGCCCGACACGGGGCTCGATCCCAGGGCCATGAGATCAGGACCCAAGCTAAAACCAAGGGTTGGATGCTTAACCGACTGAGCCCCCTAGGCGCCCCTTCTCTGGAAATTTCTTTTGGGGAAAGAAATTTCCCATTTTTGTTTCTAGCTTAAGACATTTTTGGAGACATACTTGACTAAACTGTTTACTTTAAATTTGTCAGATTAGAAAGATACTTTTTCATATGTGTCAAGAGCTAATGTGTCTCTGTTTTTTAAAAAATATTTTAGTTTTCAAATGGTAGATTGATTGGTGTTTTAACAGTAAGCTAACTGTTCACAACTATTACAGGCCTACTATTTTTCTACAAAACGTCACCACGCCAGCCTCAGAGCACTGAGAACACATTTACTGTGATTCCTCCCATTAGGCTAGATTTCTCCAAAATGCTTCCCTGAGCGCCTGCGTTGGGCTGTTTTGCCTCTCTAATCAGGATCTGAACTTCATGTTGTTCTCAGCACATCATTGGCACTCAGGACCTATGTAGAACGCATATATGTAGACTCAAGAATGTAACAGAGTTTGGGTTTTGTCCATGTATATTCAAACCAGTTCAACAATCACCGATTGCTCCCTGTGGCTCCTGTGAAGTATAGAGGGGTCTAAATACTTCTTGAACCTCTCTTTTACATTCTTAGTTTCACTGCCTCAGCAGGATCATTGTGTCAACCTCCTATTTAGCCCCTTGACTTTTGCACGTCTTTATTTTCTTCTTCATTCCTCCTGATGCCGCCAGATCATTGGTCTTGAAGTTGCAAATTTGATCATGCCACACCTCTGCTTACTACCAGTTGCCTTTAAGATAATGCACAAACTTAACATTGGCCCCAGCTTACCTTGCTGGCCTCCTCCCCAAGTAGCTCTCCCTTCCTTCACCCATGATCGCAACCCCCTTCCCCGCACACATTCTCACCTTCGCTCCTGCTTCTCTTCAGCTAAAATACCCTTTCCATCATTCTCTGCCTGGCAAGTTTCTGCTCACTTTTCAGAATTTGCCTCAAGCTTCATCATTGCGGTGAGACTTACTTCCCAATGTGGAACTATTAGCGGCTCCTGTTTTCTCTTCTAGACACCTTTATTGTAGTGTTTATCCCTTTGTACTATGATGCTCTGTTAGAGTCTGTCTCTGCTGTTAAATTTTGAACTTAGTAAAGATCCAGGACTCTGTCCATCTCATCTTTGTTAACCCAGCCTCCAGCATAGGTCATGGCTCATGGCAGTTCCAGAAAAGAATGCTGAATGAATGAATGAATGGAAAGGAAGGAGGGGTTGGGAGAGGGGCGAGAGGGGGGGGGGGCAGGCTAACCTTCACTTCTGAGGTATAAAGGAAAACTAGTAAGTGTGGTTTTGCCCTCACGTATGTCGTTAAAAACGTCATGATCCATTGTGGGCTGCATGTCAGTAAGAACATTACTGAAACCTGATTCATTGAGCCATTTGGACTTCACTTGAACCTTAAAAGTGAGATAGACTCAAAGACACTGAGGGAAGAGGTGCCATCCCAGGTAAGAGAAATGGCCTAGACTAGGTTATGATTGAATAAATCAAAATATTTTAAATCCGGAAAGCATCTTTGTATGTTAATTGGATTCATACAGCTATTCTATAGGAAAATTCAGACTTGGTCCCCAAAAGTACAGCAAGTTTCCTGTTAAAGCGCCGGATGAACAAAACTCAAACCAGCCCCATGGTATTCACTCCTGCCTTACCATCCTTCTCTCTCCCTTACCCATACTCTTTTTAAATTCTCCAGATGCGTCTAAAAAGGGAGCATTGTTTTTTTTCTTTTTTTATTATTATGTTATGTTAATCACCATACATTACATCATTAGTCTTTGATGTAGTGTTCCATGATTCATTGTTTGCATATAACACCCAGTGCTCCACGCAGAACGTGCCCTCTTTAATACCCATCACCAGGCTAACCCATCCCCCCACCCCCCTCCCCTCTAGAACCCTCAGTTTGTTTTTCAGAGTCCATTGTCTCTCATGGTTCATCTCCCCCTCCGATTTCGCCCCCTTCATTCTTCAAAAGGGAGCATTGTTAATCAAAAGATAAAACTAATCCTCTAGTAGAAGGAAGGTTTACATTTTCCATTTATCTGTCATAACAGCAGAAAGTAGTCTTTTAGAGTATAATGGCGAATTGTATTTTGTCTAAGTGGTACACGAAATGGAAATTTACTTTGGCTTGTTCATCCTCTATGAATAAGATGATCCTACAACAAAATAGCATGCAGGCTTCTCTCTTGGGAACAGTGGGGGTAAAATATAAACAGTATTTTCATATACTGTCAGATGTTTGGAGAGCTGCCTTCTATGATTTTAATGTTGTCTGAACGTACATTCTCCACCTCATTGAGCACTTAAGTAGGTTTTGATTTGTTCTTCAACATTGTGTTCCCCCAGCATGAGGAGAAGCCCCTGCTAAACCTTATTTTGTTTTGACAAAGAGAAAATCCTACCCTACCTCTGAATGTGTTCTAGGGTTCTTTCCAGTTTTTTTAGGGCATGGTCTCTAGAGCTATTCAGAATGCAAATAAATGACCCAAGTGATCAAATCCTGGCAGAAGATAAGGTGCATGGTAAATAATAGAGTTGGCTGAAATTCACAGATACATCTTTCTACTGATACAAATGCACACATGTGTCTCAGAGAGGGAGAGAGAGAAATACACTAATATAAACAGACTTTATATATACATGTTCGGTAGAATGATAGATACTAAAGTTTTTATTGGACAGATTGAAAGAGTAAACCCCAGAAGGCCTAATGGAAGCATCTAAGATGGGCTTTGGTGTTTTATATTCAGAGAAAGTTTGCTATTACTCTTAAGAGCACAAGGGAAAGATACCAGTCATTGAGAGATATGGCAAGTTACAGCAATTGGAAGTAAATTTCTTTAAGGCTTTGGGAATTTATATAAATAGCCATTAAGTAGCAGTATATATTCTGAGTGGGTTTTTTTTCCTGAGTGTTTTGAAGTTGATATAGTAAGGGGTGATGGTGGAGGTTGACTAAAATTTGTGTCTCATGGGAGATCAGAGGAAATAGCCTGAATTGGGGAATGGGATCCTTGTCTAGAAAACTAGTGAAACAGTCCCTGTGCTAGTAACAAGGCTCTAGGCAGGGGCCCAAGGGGAAGGGGTAAATCTGAAAACAGGGCCTTGGTGGTGCATTTGATATGAGAAGATACAGTAAGAGGGTAATCAAGGGTGGGTCCCAAGTCGTGAGTCCAGGAAACAAAGAGGATGAGCCCAGAGAATTTAGGAAGTAGAGGTAGTGATGTTTATCCAGCTATCCCATACACTACTCATTCTTGTGATGTGTTAATAGGTAGCACAAGGAGGGACGCCTGGGTGGGCTCAGTCGTTAAGCGTCTGCCTTCGGCTCAGGTCGTGATCCCGGGGTCCTGGGATCGAGCCCCGCATCGGGCTCCCTGCTCCGCGGGAAGCCTGCTTCTCCCTCTCCCACTCCCCCTGCTTGTGTTCCTTCTCTCACTGTGTCTCTCTCTGTCAAATAAATAAATAAAATCTTAAAAAAAAAAAATGGGTAGCACAAGGAGTACCGGTTAAGTTTGGAGAACACTTAGATAATGTTAAGGATAAAGTTAAACAGTAACTATAGGACTTCTTAGAGACTTTAATATGCTATTATGCAAGAATTAGACCGAGTGTTCTGTGTTTCCCATATTTACCGGATTGTGGGATTAGGTGAATTGGCAGTTGGTTGATTGGTGGAACATCTTGGGAACATACTTTGGAAAATTATTTCAGAACGAGAGAATGGTGTGTGTTTACAAATACCTGGATGATAATGAACCCTCCATACGAGGGTCTTTTGATCATAATAGGTAGGAACTTGAGGAAATGTGAGGGAACAGGCTAGGATGAATATTTGGAAATCGTAGGCAGAGAGCTGTCTACCAGAAACATGGCTGAGATTGGATTCTTCTTTATGGTGACCAATAATTAATAGGAGCTCGGGGGTGTGTGCATGGGTACATGGGAGTAAGGCAGGGGCAACAGAGGTCTAGGAAGATATCCTGGAAAGTATGCTGTCACCTGAAACTATGCTGGAAAGATCTGATACATGGCAGTGACAAACCATGGGGCTCCAAGAGGACCTCCTAGGCTGGTTTGTCAAGAAGGACATCTCCCCTCATTCACCAGTTGTGTTGTGGGAGGATGCTAATGCTAGGGCAGAGGGTGAGTCCATGGCGGACCCAAACTCCCAGCTCAATTCAACACTTACTGACCCTTCATATCCTTTGTGGAGATAAGAGAATAAGTAACATCTAGGTCCTGCGCTCAAGAGGCCACTATTTCTGAAGAGAAAGAAGGAGAAAAGCAGTTAAACTTCTAAGTGTAATACAGTTAACAAATGCTTCTAAAGCAGCCACGAATCTGACAAGGTCTTCAACCATGATTGGGCAAAGAGGTTTAACGTAACTTGAATTATTGCTAACTCAAGACAACCGGGGAAATAAACATTATATGAACAAACTGTAAGTCTTAAGCCCAATTTTATAATCAGAAGATTACTTTAAAAATTCTTTTTCTTATAGTAATGTTTCAATGGACTGAAGCATGCCTCTTTGGAGATGTCAGAATTGACATAGTGGAATGTGAGGTGTTTTAAAGGTGACCTCTGTCTCTAGAATGGAACTACAAATACATTTTTTCTTTTACTGGACCATGTATTTTATCTTTAGAATTTTGAGTTGTATTTTACTCTGCCATATGTCCTGTTGATATCAGATAGTTTAAGCTGAGCCAACCAAAGGCAGGTAAATTGACAGTTGCTAATGTAAATTTCCCAGCGAGTAGAAAAAGCTTCCATTAGAAGCTCATAGGTGCCCATTGTAAGGATGCTCCTTTGTGCTTTTCTCTTCTGGCTCGGACACAAGCTGGCCCCCTGGGCTTCGGCTCTGCTCCTACCGCTCCCTGCTGAGCACCAAGAAGACTTCTCATAATACCATCAATTATAGGTGTTCATGAAAGGAGTGTGTAAAAAGAAATATTAAAAGTTTACAGTGCGTTTTAATAGTTTGTATATCTTTCTGAGTTATGATGGCAAATGAAAGCTAAAAGGATATGGGTAGGGTTATATATACATACTGTTTTGTCTTTTCTCCTGTCACCTATATCTCTCCATATTCTGTACATGACTAACATTTGGGATGACCATGCCCAATGGCTGGATGCTTCTCAACACAGCACTCCAGAAAACCCAATGAATTGCTGTTTCAGTGTTTGCGATGATGTGTGGCATCATCCTGCCTTTTTGTGTGCTTCCCTGCCTCGCATCAAACAGGCACTTAATAAATCTGTATTGCGCAGAAAGGGAAGGAATACTGTTAGACAGGGGTGCAGTAAAAGGAATGCCTAGAAAGGGCCATCCTTTATCTTATATTTTACCAGCTCTTTGAAAAGTCATTTCTTGTGTTTGGCTTTCTGTGAGCACTTGAGTAATGTCTACTTATAGCTTCTCAGAAGATCACCCTCTTCTAGAATGGGTATCCGAAAGCCTGGTCTACCAACAGAGATGCTTAACTGACTGCTAGAATATAGGGAGCTCTCTCTTTCTCTCTTCCCCCCTATCCACTGAACCTCGTTGCCTTTGTGATTAAGAGTTATGTGTGGTATTCTGGGAGAGGAGACTTTCAGAGATGGGACTTAAACTCTCCTTAACATTGTCCTGTAATTAGAAAATTTTATACACTCAAGGAGTTTGCATCTGAATTAGAATGAAGTCACAGGAGTGACTTGATTTGAGCAGGACCCTGGTCTCATGCTCCAGCAGTCACAAAGAGAAACAGATATATTAGTCATTAGGGAACTGGATTCCACTGGGCTCAAATCCAGTGATTGTCTTTCCTACAAGCATTAGTTTCTTCATTTTGGCACAGAAAAGGAAAAAAAAAATTACTTGCTCCAGTAACTGAAATCATATGGGGGTTATCTTTCCTGATGCTGTATAACCAGGTTTTGTAGAGCTAGGAGTATATATGATGCTCCTACTGTATGCAAAACCTCCAGAAACTTTATTTAGTACTTTTGTCAAGAAAGCCAATAGGAGAGACACTTCTGGTCTTAAATATTCAAAGGAATGAATTTTTTGAATTATTTATTTTTAAAAGTCATCTTTAAAATGGAAATTAGGATGTGGTAGGAGAGACAAAACTTGACGGTAGCCTAGTGATGACTGTATGTTCAAGTAGATCAATAACAATAGTAGATAGATATAAGTAGCAATCAATAATTGTCTATTTGTAGAGCTTTCACCTCTATACAGCCATCCATATATACACCTACTCCCAGACCCAGCAGCAGCTTCAGAGTTGGGGGACAAGCAGAGCAGAGTAGCATAGATGTGGGTATTAAGAAGTCTTTAGGCCACAGCACAGAGAAGAGGAAATGCTGGGCTGAGCTGTGGAGTGGAGCTGGTGAGTGGAGCTTCACAAGACAGATGGTAAAGTGGGCCTGTTGCCCATCTCTTAGGAGTGAAAGAGCTGTGTCCTGAGCAGAGTCAACTCAGCCCCCAAGTGCATGGCCAGTTCTTGTCCTGGATAAGCCATCTTCTCAAGAGGGCAAGATCTCGGAACCCTGCTGAGGAAGCAATGAGTAGAGATCCTGGATCTTTTTCCACAGCTGCTGGAAGCCTAACATCCTTCTTCACTGCCTGCAGGGTGGATGAGAGTTGTTTGCATGGGATTCCCTGATTTTTCTGTCCACTTAGGCTTGGCTTCCAATTATGTATGACCTATGTGTGTACTGGAGCTAGGCATTGCCCTTTGAAAGTTGGGGTTCTGTTCACTTTTAGCCCAGTGGACCAAAGATGTTTTCAGAGGTATAGGGGAAGCTGAAAGCCTGGTGAGAAAACAGTATTTCATTGCCCCTTTTCTTTGTTCTTGTATTTAGAGGAAGGGCAGGGGACGGGGTTCTCAAATGGGGTGTTTAGAAAGGTGTGGGACATTTGGTGTGGGTGCATCGATGGAGGAGCACTGCAGGCTATCGGTGGGCAGGAATAAAGGTTGCCAAATGTCGTTTAGTGTGTGAGACAGTTTCCTACAATGAAGAGATGTCCCACCTAACATGCATGGAGGACAACACTCTGAAGGAGCCTCAGGATTTGGCCCTCCCTGAAGGTTAGTACAGTTATGCAGATCGACCCACTTGGCCGTCAGGGTAGTCTGAGGCTAGGGATGGCCTTCCATTGTTGATACAAAGCCATCTTTCCCTCCATTCGTCCATCTGTCCCTTCACCCATCCATCCTCTCAGGACTCCTTTGGTGAAGGATCTCATAGCCACCTGGGATCCCCATTCTTCCCCCCTCAGTGGTATTGTCCCTGTGTCAGCTTCACTAAACTCTCGTTCCTTTCTGAGCTGACTGATTTGGTAGGAATGACAAATTCTTATGCCAGCTGAGGGCAGAGAAGGTAGAAAGCATCAAAGCCTACTGGAAGGAGAGCGAGAAGAGGAAGAAGAGTGAAAAAGATGGTTTATGATTTGTCTAGGTATGAGAATAGGCACCTGTGTTGTTAATCCAAGAAGTGTACTTGGCCAGTGCTGATGGAATCCCTCCCACATCTAGGTCAGTGCTTCTCAATCTTGAGCGTGCATCAGCATCCCCTGGAGGGTGTGTTCAGACAGACTGCCAGGCACCATCCCCAGAGTTTCTGATTGAGAAAGTCTAGGGTGGGGCCCGGGAATTTGCTTTACTAGCAAGTTCCCAGTGATACCAGTGCCATCTGGGAGCCATCCTTCTCTAGGCCTAGGTCCTGGAGAAGAGAGAAACAGCTGAATGATCCCCATCTCTGGGATGCCTGGGGGACCAGCCTGAGAGGGGAGGAACTTGCCTTACTCTTGACCTTCAGTCATGGCCCCAGAAGAAGAAAGAAGGAGTTAATTTAAGTCTAGTACCCCTGGCAGATGAGCACATTATCAGCCTCACCATCACCCCTGTTGCTGGGATCCATACAGAGACCTGTATGCTGTATTTTCTGAAACAGTGGGAAAAAAGAACAGAGTAAGCTCTGCGTTCACGTGTCTTTCCGTATAGAAGTAAAACTGGTAGCTTTTCTTTTTTTTTTTTTAAGATTTATTTTATTTTATTTATTTGAGAGAGAGAGAATGAGAGATAGCACGAGAGGGAAGAGGGTCAGAGGGAGAAGCAGACTCCCCGCCAAGCAGGGAGCCCGATGCGGGACTCGATCCCGGGACTCCAGGATCATGACCTGAGCCGAAGGCAGTCGCTTAACCAACTGAGCCACCCAGGCGCCCAAAGATTTTATTTATTTATTTGAGAGAGAGAGAGAGTGAGAGAGAGCATGAGGGGGGAGAGGGTCAGACGGAGAAGTAGACTCCCCACTGAGCGCCCCATGTGGGACTCAATCCTGGGACTCCAGGATTATGACCTGAGCTGAAGACAGTCGCTTAACCAACTGAGCCACCCAGGAGCCCACAAAACTGGTGGCTTTTCTTGATGTCTCTTAGCTTGCACTGTCCTGTAAGCCAGGGCATCAGAGACCATGGGCAGTGCTTCCTTTTGTGACTAAATAAGGGGGAGTTGTAAGAACACACAACCGGTGAAGGTTTCCCTAAAGGAAGGCATTTGGTTTAAAGCCCAAACCACTGGAAGCCTCCTTTTTACCCAGAGAGGAACCCAAGTCAGGATTGAGCAGTGTTTCCTTCTGTATTTTCCTGACTTCCTCTCTCCACTATCAGTAATCACTCAAATATTAATGGTTTTGCTTTTCTTCTTCCGAATGAGTTAATGACAGTGGTGCTTTGTTCCAGTCGGTCCATAAGGGAAGAATGGAGATAGAGGGGGACACCACTGGAAATGTGGACAGAAATGTGAATGACGCTTTTGATAGTGTCTACTTTTACCAGCACTCCCTGATTTTTCAAGATAATTCTTAGGACTATTTTTGGTCCAATTTGACCTTATGGCCAAATAACAACACCCTTTTTTCCTCCTTGATGCTTCCTTGGAACCACAAAATATTATTAGTTTGAGTACTTAGCAGCAGTTGAGGGGCAGCATGATATTTTGGATTTCATTTTTTATCCAATTTAGAAGGCCCTGTGGTACTAAATAAAAATGTCACTGTGTAAAATGTAAAAGCTTTCTGTCACAAATATTTTTAAAAATTCATGAAGGGCTGAGGATTTGATTTATCCTCTTTCTGTGATTTATTCATATTTAATGTTAGTTTCAACATTTGAGGCATGAAGAACTTTTTCAAGTTAAAAACTGTGGTGAATTCGTTTTATTTGAAGCAACATTCCACTGGGCTGGTTTTTGAATTATGCCGTTCATTCCTCTTCGTGTGTTCGAGGGGCAGATGTGTTTGGTTTTCCCAGTGGCTGGAATTCTCACTAGGGAAGCTTGATTCCCCCAGCTCCTTGGTTTTGACAGCGGTTTCCCTGGTATCCAAAGACAGTTTCCTTGAGCATTAAGCAGGATCACACCAATGTGGTGGCAAAAGAGGAGAGCGGGAAGAGACCTCACCTTTGGAACCATCATTTTGTTTGCTGTCTGGTTTTGCCTTTTTGATACTTTGAGCCTCTGAGTCGCCTGTGTTTTCCGGAGCATCTTTAGTCGGAGACAATATGGGTCTTTTCTGTGGATGGTTCATAAATAATAAATGATAATAGAATTAGCTTTGAATGAAGGAAAGAAAATAAACTTCGAACGAGCGCATCATTTTTTTTTTTTTGGCTAGTGAATAAACACCTAGGATCTGTGACACCGGCCTCTCTCAAAGCCCCTGAAGGCTAAAAGGCTGGTGGGAAGAGGGCTGCAGGCCCTCCGTGTTCTGCCTCTGGGACACGTAGAGCTGTCCTCGGGGACGTGAGTGTGTTTGCTCGTACCCCGCATGGCAGGTTGGCTTTTTGATGGCTGGGAGATGCGGTAAGGCACTGTTGCTCTGGACACTCTGGCTTCTACCTAGCCTTCCACTTGCCCATCCACCTGTCCTGCTGGCCCTCCATCCCTTTATCCTTTCCTTCTTTCTGTCTTTTTGTTCTTTCCCTCTTACTCCTGTTCTCCGACTCTGCAGACACTTGTGAGCCCCTCCTCTGGGCCAGGCGCTCTGCCTCCACAGATGCCTCCATAGTCAGCTTCTCACAGCGTGAGAGGAAATGTGCCTGTCCAGTCTGCTGAAAGTAATCAACCTTTTAATAAGGACATCAGGGAAGAGTGGGAGTAAAAGGTACTGAGTGCCTCCAAGGATAAAGCCCTTTCCACCTGGTTCTCCCACTTGTTCGTCAGCGAGGGTCTGGCCCATCAGAGAACCGCACCCACTAGACAGAGCAGCGAAAACTTAAGTGTGTGGTTTTTTGAAGCAGTCGGGAGCGTTTTGCCATCATGAGCTTGATTTTATTTCTTTGCTTAATGGAGAGAATCATCTCTAAGTAAAATGATCTCTTTCCTCCTCAGACCATTGGAAAGAAGTTACCTCCAACTGCAGCAACCCCGGACCCGTCAAAACCAGAAATGGACAGCAGGACAAAGAGTGAGTTTCCTTAGATCTCCATTTTACACTCGGAAACAGTTGAGGGTTTTTTCGTTATTGAAATGCCTTTGAAAAATCCTCACATAATCTCAATGGCTGTTTCACTTTTTTTTATTTTAAATTTCAGGGTAGTTAACATACAGGGTTGTATTGGTTTCAGGCGAACGATATAGTGATTCCACAATTCTATACATTACTTGGGTCACATCATAATTAGTATACTCTTTAATCCCCTTCACCTTAGTGGCTTTTTAAAACGCATCACAAAAAATACCCCACATGTGTTTCCCGAGGTCCTGCCGGTGGGTGGGCACAAGGTAGGTTCAGAACTCCTGGGGGTTTTCTCCTTTCTGGAACGTGGCTCTTTCCTGCCACCTGTATCTTGCCCATGTGCAGAGCCAGGGCTTATCCATGTAAACCCAAGCACTTTGCATAGTTCGGAAGGCAGAAAGATTCTGGAGAATGGCATCTCAACAGTTTGGAGATTCACAGGCCTTCAGGCCCGGGAGGCCCTGGCTTTTAGCCTCCGCCCTCAGCCAGCACTCCCAAACCCTGCCTTCCTGCCGGTGTTCTCCATGCCTCTCGGCTGCAATGTCTCTACATACAGATGTCTTTCTTCCATTGAGCTGCATACGCTCTTCCTGTAACTTTTACCCACGAATTTTAGTCTCTGAGTCTACATTGGTATTAGCCCATTTTTCTCCTGACAGCTCTTTAAGGGTTTGAGGATAGCTGTCTCCCCACAACCTTCCCAAAGGGCAGTATTCCCTACTCTAGATTGTTGCCAGTTAAAATACAGGATGTCCAGGTACATTGACATTTCGGATAAACAGTGAATAATTTTTTGGTTACAAGTAAGTCCCATGCACTATTTATTGTTTATCTGAAATGCAAATGTACCTGGGCATCCTGAATTTGTAGTTCTTGACCTGGCAAGCCTCCAATTCCTTTCTTTATCCTTCCAGTGACTAGGGCATTCTGGGCAGGCTCTGGTCAGAAACAATTACTTCAATTCCTTCAGATTTTATGTTGTTGTTTTTTTTTCTTTTCAGCCTCAGATTTTCTTATGAGGATAATGTGGACAGACTACTAATCTAGTTTGGAAAGCCAAAGATGGAGAGAACATAAATCACACATATATAATTATGATTCAGATAAGAGCAAAGCATAGCTTTATTCTTTTAATTGCAAAATGATATACCAGAGGCTCGTTTTGTAGGGCAAAACAGGTAGTTTCGAGAACATGTGAGTGAGACTGCCTTAGACTTCAGAAAATGAATTTGTGGGACTTGCCAAGCCAAAAACGGTGGCTTTGATAAATAAGTTCGTGGATGGTACAGATGCAGATGCCAGAGCTCTCCCTTAATGCTTAGGGTTCAGATGAGATCTACATGCCTTCCGTCTGTTAATGGTACAGTCAGACTCCCGATACTAGGCAGAAAGCCCCCTCGCCTGAGGCTCTAGCCCCGCGGTTCTTATACACGAGTGTGCTCCAGCATCACCTGGAGAGCTGGGCCCTACCCCCCACATTGCTGGGTCCCACCTCCAGAATTTCTGAATCACTGGATCTGGGGTGAGACCTGAAAATGTGCTTTTCTAAGGCATTCCCAGGTGCCACTGCTGCTCCTGGTTTAGGGGCCCACACCTTCAGAACCACTGTTTGAGGCTCATGTGTGTTCCTAAGGAGAAACTGGCCCCATATTTATTCATGCAGGCTATAGGCTTATCATGCTAAACCTGCCTTTGGGCACTAAGGAATTTTGAAGAATTAAACATTAAATCGTTTATGCAAACATTTCTTTTGTTGGACAGTGGCCTGCCCTTCCTTCCATTCCACTGCTTATTCTGTAGTTATGGCTATTAACAAGTTTATAAATGATCACTGTTATTTGCAAAGTTGCTTGGACAGCCAGAATGGGGAATAGGCAGAAAAATGAAAAGGAGAAGACCCATCAAGCCTCAAAGGTGATTGGAATATGGTCCCTAGGACAGGCTGTCCTCATGACATGTGACAACCAGCAGTCTTTACCAACCTGACTTGTTTGCAGAAATAGTAATCCGAGGAACTGAGTTTTTCTTCATGGAGTTTCCATTAGAAGTAAAGTCAAAACAAGAGTCCCCATAGAAGTAAAGTCGAAATTCCCTGTAGATTGTTCACGTCTATCCAGAGGAAATAGGACCTTGGGTGACTTGTGGGTTGCTTTTGGGGGAGGCTGAGCAGTAGGGACCCTGAGGGTCACTTGTAGGGATATGGCACAAAGCAGGACAGTCTGCGAGGCCTGCTTAAGTGACTAATCCTTGGGTCTCAAGAACTAGCCCTAGGATAAGATCATGTCCTTGATGCTTTCTTTTCGCCCTCTGTAATGTCTGCAGACAGGAGATTCGAGTCTTTCTGGAAAGATTAGTTGGGCTGGGGGAGGTAGATAGCTGTGTATTAGAGCAGTGCTGGCTAATAGAAATATTATGTGAGCCGCATACATGATTTTACATTATCGAGTAGCCACGTTTTTGAAAAAGAAAGAAGTGAACTTACTAATTTAAGTATATTTTATTTAACTCAATATATCCCCAATGTTATCTTTTCAACATTTAACCCGTATAAAATTGTTAAGTGAGATATTTTTATTCTTTATTTATATGAGTCTTCACAATCCAGCGTGTATTTTATATGCATGGCACATCTAAGGTGAAACAGCCACATTTCAAATGCTCAGTAGCCACATGTGCCTAGTGGCCACCATATTGGACAGTGTAGTTTGAGAGTAATTCTGGGATCTAAGATGGGCTTCCTGGGCCTAGGTATTAACACAGATCCGAATATTCAGCTCCTTCAAGCATGTGGGAGGATCCTGGCTCTAACCCAAGCCTTGTTCAGTCTTACAAGTATCTATTAATTATGTCCATCCACCTGGCTCTCTGGAAGCTTCACGGTGAGGGGATGGGTTGTTACTGACGAGTGTTTTTATAGACGCTGGGTGGTGTGTTTGGGCTAAGAGTCGACAGTGCCGATTCTAGGGCCAGCTGTGTTATTAGCTAGGTGTGTGACCTTGGGCCAGTAATTTTATTTCTCTGGCCTTGCTCTTCATTGTCTGTGTTGCCTTTGAAGTCAGAGGGTTGTGCTAGAGAAAACCCCTGAGGTTGCTCTCAGCATCTTCATCCTCTGATTCAATTCCAAAAGCTTTATGATTCAGAGTAAAAGGTTTCTGCGTTCAAAGAACTGAGCAGCCAGATGGGAGGGGCAGAAGGAAGATGGGTACCATTCAGTAGGAATATGAGATGTCATCGGGTATAGGTGTAAGTATGCATGTAAGTGGGTAGCAGGTCAGAAGGAGAATTCTCACTGTCAGCGAAGGCTTGAAGGACGTTTATTGACAGATGTTTCTCATGGACCCAGAGCAAGAATTTCTGTAGTTAATATCACCCAACCTACTTTCTGGTTTTCATTGTCAAGAGCAAATTCTGGGGTATTTGTTCTCCCTTGATTTCCACAAAGCACCTAGGTCCACTAAAGAGCCCCCTGCAGCGGGAACATTTTGCTGCTTTCAGATTTTGATGCAACTCCCATGTTCAGGTGGAAGGACACAAGAGTGCTGGCTGACTATTAGAAATGACCCTGAGCTTGGGAGCAGGGCTTCTGGTTAGCAGACAGATCTCTAACAACTACCACCTGGCAGTTCAGAGGAGAGAAGTCCCTTCTTCACATCTCTGTCCTCGGCAAGCTGAAGGATTAAGTTATGATGATTCAAAAAATGTTCATGTAGATTGGTCTTTTCTGAGGGAAAGTGAAACTCAGCTGATCAGGATTTATTTAAACAACTAACATCCTCTCCCCTCCCCCAGTAAAGCTTTTATGATATTGAAACTCATCTGAAACGCATGCTGGGGAACAGATTGCCATGATTTTCATAACAAGAGGGAAACTGTCTAAATATTCATAAATGAAGTACCCTGAGACTCCTCCAGTTCGCCACATCTGGAATTTCCCCGACTCTTACTACAATTGATGCAGATCTGTGGCCTCTGTGGGATAGAAAAAGAGCCCGGAGAAATGGCTATTTAGCATCTTTCTGAACAAAAAGTTCAGTCTCGGAGATTTGGAGGACCAGTTGAGCAGGAGGGCTAGGAAAAAGATAATCCTTGATAAAATTTGAACAAAGGCAGGTCAGGCTTTGGAATAAATGATGACCGTGGGGCAAAGGCTTAAACCTGCCCTCCCTGCCTGACCTCCCCTCACTCCATCCCTGGACGTTTGTACCACCTTTCTGGGCACTTTGTTCATTGACTCCCTTCTTAGGAGTTGTCCCCTGGGGTGGTGACAAAGGGTGGCTTGTGGTGATCATTGGTCCCTCAAGGCGGGAGCTTATGTGCTCTACTCGATAGCCCCACCATACAGCCCAGAAAGGTGCCGTGGACTCATGGTTGAGCACGTGGAGAATTAGAAACGACTTACAATTTAACGAGGCTCTATATTGGACAGAGTCTTGTAAAATTGGCATAGTGGCCATGGGTCCCCTTTCTCAAGTTCACAGTCACCAGCTGGAAAAAAACACATTGGTTCACATAGGACCCTGGAGCTTATTTGGGGTTTCTGAGGGATTAGTGGTGGTTACTGGTGTTCCATGGGGCTTGACAGACCCTTCGTTCTTTCTAGTCCCTGCCCCAGACGAATCAGCCCAAGACAGACCCTTGCCCCACAAAGGTTTATTGGCTCATTGCACCGGGGAGACTGCATAGGAGAATCTGTGCAGCACCATCGCACCAAACAAAAAAGAGTAGTTACCGGTTTGGAGGAGGAATGCAGTGAAATGTAAATGAAGCAGTATTTTGCTAGGCTCCAAGCAATGCCAGGCTGTGCTGAAATGGTCAATATCAGGTCTGTACTGGGAGGTGCACCCAGGTCATTTCTTTGGGAACCACCGAGTTAAGATAAGTGTGCAGTGCTGTGTTCAGAACTCTTTAAGTGAGGCTCTGCACTTGCGTGGGGAATCAAGGCTGCTTCTCTGTGTCACAGTGACTTCGTTCCCTCAGTCAAGAGTGGAACATTTCAGGGGCACCTGGGGGGCTCAGTCGGTTAAGCGTCTGCCTTCGGCTCACGTCATGATCTCAGGGTCCTGGGATGAAGCCCCACGTTGGCTCCCTGCTCAGCGGGAAGTCTGCTTCTCCCTGTCCCTCTGCCCTCCACCCCCGCTCATGTGCTCTTGCTGTCTCTCTCAAATACATACAGAAATAACGGCTGAATCATGATCCCAGGGTACTGGGATCGAGCCCCACATCAGGCTCCTGGCTCAGTGGGGAGACTGCTTCTCCCTCTCCCTCTGCTTCTCTCCCTGCTCATGCTCTCTCTCTCTCTCTCTCTCTCTCTCTCTCTCTCTCTCTCTCATCTCTCTCTCTATCTATCTATCTATCTCTGTGTCTCAAATGAATAAATCTTAAAAAAATAATATGTTTTAAAAAAGTGGAACATTTCATTCTGACTGATATGATATAAACAAAAGCAAAATTTCTGATAGTCTGTGGTTTTAGAGGACCAACTTTTGGGCGCCTAGGTGGCTCAGTCGTTAAGCGTCTGCCTTCAGCTCAGGTCATGATCCCAGGGTCCTGGGATCGAGTTCCACATCGGGCTCCCTGCTCGGCGGGAAGCCTCCTTCTCCCTCTCTTACTCTCCCTGCTTGTGTTCCTTCTCACTCTGTCTCTCTTTGTCAAATAAACAAAATCTTTTTTTTTAAAGATTTTATTTATTTATTTGAGAGAGCAAGAATGAGAGAGAGAGAGAGAGAGAGCACATGAGAGGGGGGTGGGTCAGAGGGAGAAGCAGACTCCCCGCTGAGCAGGAGGGGGCCCGATGCGGGACTCGATCCCGGGACTCCAGGATCATGACCTGAACCGAAGGCAGTCGCTTAACCAACTGAGCCACCCAGGCACCCAAACAAATAAAATCTTTAAAAAAAAATAGAGAACCAACTTTCTCTGGGAGTAAGAAAGCAGTAGTGCTTGGAGAAGGGGGTGTTAGAACCCTTTCTGGCTGCAGTGTGTGCTTGGGAGAAATGCTATTTCCCGTTCACGTTGTAGTTGTCTGTGTCTGCGTTTGGTACGCCAGCCTGATGAATGGCTGCGCAGATACTCTCTCATTCTGAGCTAATTTTTGCTTTCGCACCACGTTTAAATAGCAGAAAAAGGGGTCGATTTCCTTATGTTGGTTTTTTTTTTCCCCCAGCCTTACCTAGGAGCTCTTATATGCTACCTTTTCAGGGCAGGTGTTTTTGTTCACTTGTCTCCCCTAAAACTCCTATTTGGGTATGTCCAGTTTGAAACAAGTGTCCTAGTCATTGCCGCCCACACTTGATGTGTCCTAACGCACTCAGGCTCAGCGTCCCAGGGTCACGTCATGTGCCTCCAGGCGCAGACCCTGCTGTCCCGATTCCCTGTGGGCGTCTCCCTGGGAGGGTGCCCAGGCTGCCTGTGCTGCTGAAGACCTGGTTTTCAAGCACAGTCCTCTTGGAGGATACAAGCTAACTCCCTTTGTGTTATCCTTGTGGATTTCCTTTCTCCCAAAGACCCAGAGCTTCCCCCAACCTGAGCAGGAGAAAGTGCCACCGGGAGGAGCTGTGGTGAGCTCTGGGCTAGAAGACAGAAAGGCTTTGCTTGTCCGATTTTTTTTTCTTTTTTTTTTTTTTAATTCCTCCTTTTAAAGCGAGAGATTTAAAAGTGCCATAATTCATGGTTGTGAAATAATTTGAACGTCAAATTTCCAACAGCACCTAGGACTAGAGGTGGTCGTTGTGATTTGGGGTCGCCATCAGCTTTTTTGTGGAGGCAGGCATTGGGCTCAAGTTGACAACATAGTGGCGTGTGCCCTGTGTTTCCTTTCCCTGTCTGAATTTGAGTGTAGACCAGGGTTTTTCCACCTTGGCACTATTAATATTTGGACCGGATCGCTCTTTGTTGTGGGGACTGTTCCGTGTCCATTACAGGATGTTTAGTAGCATCCTTAGCCTCCATACACTTGAGGCCAATCACTGTTACCACCCCCTCCCACTGTGACAACCACAAATGTCTCCAGGCTTTGCTGGTGTCTCCTGGGGAGCAAGCGAGCCCTATTTGCGAACTGCTCCTGCAGACTGTAGTAAGCTCTACAAGGGCACTGCTGCTGGGCGCACAGTGGACACTTAGTTAATATTTACTGAGCAAATGACAAGCGTAGGATTCTCTCCAGCCCTCCCCACCAGCCCCGGATCCTCAAACCGACCCAGGGCTGGATTTTCTGTCCACATCTATCATACAGCACGCCTAGCCATGGCACTGCCACCACACTGACCCACCCTCCAGGTCCAAACCATTGTTTTGTTTCTTTCTAGCATTGAATATTTGCTAATACCCACGGCTGGATCAGTGGCTCTCACAGTGTGGTCCCTGGACCAGCAGCATCAGCATCACCTGGGAACTTGTTAGAGATGCAGATCCCCAGGCTTTGCCCAGTCCTTGAGGATCAGGAACCTTGGGGGTTCTGTTTTCACACATCCTTCATGGTGCTGATGCCCACTCATGCATGAGAACCACTGATGTAGACTGTTCCTTAAGCTTCCCTGTTCATGAGAATCACCAGGGTGCTTGTGGATTGCTGATCCCACCTCAGACTTGTTGATGGCGACCCCCAGAGAAGGGGATCTGGGAAGGCATAGAAGCAAAAGGTGCCCCACATCATTCTTCCCATCAGGGATGGTTGGGGAACACCACCCACCCCCAACTCCTACTCCTCTGGTCAAAGTCCTAGAACATTGTACAGAGCCCAGTGCCATTTTACTCCTCTAAGAAGGGAGCCTGACTCTTTCCTTTGGGACATGATTCCCCATTCATGATCCTCTGCTGCTTTAAACTGAAGGCATCACTCTATCCTTCCCTCAATGTTGCCTTGTCAAGAGCTCTGTGCCTCATTCCTTCTCCTTGGTTATAAGCTCCTTGAGAACCAGGTATCAGTCTTATTTAACTTAAGTCTCTTTCCCCAAAAATGTGACCTAAGTCCATACCCTTATTGCATTTCCAAAATACAAAAATCTGGAAAACTAAAAGGTTTTATCACTTGTTGAGTGATAAAACTTGTCCTGGACTAACATGCATTTATGTATAGTCTTCATTTATCCTGCTTGGGGGGACAAATCATCCATTTGCTGCAGAATTTTAATGTATTTGATGGTTGGGTGCAGCCCCAGACCCCAGCTGAGGATGTTATCTCTTGTATGGATGTAATACATTTCCTTTCTAAAATCTGAAAAATTCTGTCCCCACGGCTTCCGGATAAATGATTATGAACCCGTAGTGCCTCAGATAATATTTGTCACTTTAATGAAAGAACTTTAGGTTTTGATGTTGGTGAAAGTAGAAACACTGAGCTTGACACTTTTGTTCTGGTATCCCAAAGGAAAAGAATTCTAAGAGTGACCTGGTACTTTTCACCACTGCTAGAAGTTCTGGAAGGCTTCCTACCAGACTCTGTGACACATGGGATTTTAATCTTCAATGTCCTAAAATTGAGTCCAGAGAATGGTCCTGGATTTAATGTTATTTCCTTGGGGGGTGTGTGTGTGTGTGTTCTGCTTGCTGATATGTTTGTTCTGTTTGTTCTGCTTTTATTTTTTTTTAAGCTGAGGGTATTTTTTTAAGTTGATTTGTTTGTTTTTTATATGAATAGATTATAAAACCATCTGAAGGGAGTCATGGGCTGTGGGCATGCGAGTTCAATTTCTTAAATGGTCTGTTTTTAATCTCATGTAAATTTGTAGAAGTTTAGAGATTGAAATAATGTGTTTTTTGTTGGGGGGTTTGTGAATCGTGACCGGACTTCTTGGGGTTTTAATAGAACAAGTTTCTTCAAATTAGAATGCCTATCAGTAATTAGTATAGGGATCTTGATTTGGAAATAGGCAAAAGTCTCAGGGTCCTTGAACCTTCTGATATCTTACACAACATTTTCTCTGCACCTTGGAATGTGTCTTTTTTTCTTTTTTCTGGAAAGAGGGAATCACTGTTTTTTTAATCAGATTCTTAAAGGACTCTAAGACAAAAAGCTCAAGTGACGCCTGGCTGGCTCAATCAAAAGAGCATGCAACTCTTGATCTCAGGGTTGTAAGTTCACGCCCCACGTTGGGTATAGAGATTACTTGAAAATAAATATATAAATGTAAAAAAAAAAGACAAAAAAGCTCAAGAATTGATTGGGACTTCAGTCTTAGGGTAATTCATTAGTTTTTTTAAAAAATCTTTCTAAAAAAAATAGAGACCAATTCCTCTCAATTGCTGGGTAAGTTGTGCCTTTCTTTTTTTTATGTACATGTGGGCATTCATGTCTATTTGATCTTGGACTAATTAAATCCATCTAATTGAGGAATAGATGGAAAATGCCTGCCTCCAAAAATTCATTTCATTCCTTTCCTCTCCATCTCTGTCTGCTACTCATTTAAAATTTCTAATCTTCCCACATTCAGAAAGCATTTGGAATTATATTCTTCTTTCAAGACATATCAAATGCCTCCTCCTTTGTGAACTCCCTCCTGAATGTAATCATGACTTCTTCTGCAACACCACAGCCATATCCCATCAGAGTGAGTCTGTGCTTCTTCCAGCATTTGTCTTTTCTTCTTATCATCCTTTCACCCTTGCCTTTCCCCAGGTATTAGTTTGTCACTTGCACACAAGGGTGCGATGGGTAGTGACTTGCGTATCACAGGCCCAAGAACTGACAATGTCTTTTCCATGGTGTTGCCTCAATAAATGTTTGAATTAAAGTAGGGAACATCTTCGTTCCATATACTATGAAAATAAAATCCTAGTCTCAGAGTTAATCCATTTTTTCACTTGTTATTTTTTTAGTATCTTAAAACCATTGATACATCCAAACTGACGGCATGTTTTTATTTTCCAGTACTGCTGAATTAGGACCCAAATGCCTCAGTAGTAAAAACAAATTTTTACTTTCAAATATATCATGATAACTTAAAATGCGATCCTATGGTTGCCAGGTTTGATCAGGGGTGTTCTGAGTGACAGTGCCCGTGACTAGAGCCCTGAAATGTCAGAGTTGGCCGGAACTCAGGTCTAGTCCAGCGTGTTTTTTGGAGCCTCCAGAGCTTCATTGAGATAATTTGGGGGGCCTGGGTGGGAGATGGGCCAGCCCCACTCTCTAATTTAACCAGAGCAGCTCTGTTTTTAGTTGTTTTATTTTGGAGTTTTGGAATAAGTTGAAATTTGCTAAAAAGTGTTCTGCTGAAGTTAACCAAGCTGTCCTCTCATCCCTCCTTGGCCAGTCTCTCATTTTACACCTAAGGACCCTGAGGTGCAAAGCTACCTTGTAGTTGCCTCAGATTCTTATGCTCAGGGCGGCCCAGCTAGGATTGAACCTAGTCTTGACTGTCCTGACTCCTGGCCCAGAACACTCTCCTCCTGTTTAGCTGTCCCTCACATTTTCCTCCACTTTGTAGATATCACTAGGAGATCAAGAAACATTGAGTGGGAGCTGCATCAGGTTATGGGGATGCAAAAAGGGGTGAGTCTGATGTCAAATCCTGCTTCATGGACAACGGTAGTTGACAGTAGCCACTGGTACCTGTATCTCCTCCTTTTATCTGAAATTGGTGCCTTTCAGATAATTCTGTGTCTAATGCCTCACACATAAAATAGCATACATGGTGGGAATGTTTTAAAACTAGGTTATGTTGATGGTCATACAACTAATATACATTTATTAAAACTATTCATACTGTACAATTAACATGAGTGAATTTTCTGGTATAAAAATTACATGTCATTAAAGCTGTTAAAAAAAAAAAAAGCCAGGGGGACACCTGCCCTCCTTAACTAATAGGGAAACTGAGCAGAAAACAAAATGGCCCCATGAAACATTTTAAAGGCATACCAGTACTTTTTTATAAATATTTTCTCACTATGTTGGTTACAAGTCAATTCCACAGTCATTTATTGACCCCCTGCTATGGGCCAGTTCTTGAGGTAGCAAGGGAAGAGATGGGGGAGAGGGAGTGACACAGATGTATAGGAAGAGGCTTTTTGAGTGGAGGCAGGTTATAGTCAAGTGTTTCAGGGGAGGCAACTGGAGGTGTCCTCTTCTACTGAGTTCCTTCATGCCAGGGTACCTTCTGCTTTGAGTGATAAATACCTATGCAGCCATAAAGTAGTGGTAAGCAATACAGTTTTATGGAGTCAGGTAACAAGGGATCCAGAGACAGGCCCCCTGACGTTGGGGGGGATTCGACAGACATCTCAATGGTGTCAAGACTCAAGAGTCCCCTCCTCTGTGATTTTCCTGGCTTTCCTCTCATGGTTGAACTATGACTGCAACAGTGCTAAACACTATCCTGTGTTCCAACAAGGATGAAACAGTATTAAAAGCAGAAAGGCAGGGGCAACTATTTTCTTCACAACCCTTTTTTTAGTCAGAGAACAAAACCTAACAGCCTCCCTGCCCCTCCCAGCAGATTTCGATTTCCTCTCGCATCTCATTGGCTGGAAGTAGATCACATGCCCGCCCCTAAACCAATCACCAACAAAGGGGAGTGAGAGTAACGTTATTTGCCGAGACATATCTCATTCATTTCTACAGCTGTGGGCGGTTCCCTATTCCCAAATGTAATACCTGATTGCAGCAGGATTATATGAACTGGGAAGAGGATGGGGAATGGCTCCTGTGAACCAGTGTCTACCACACGTAATGAACTTTTCTGATGGAATGGAATAGAAACAATGCTTGCTTTTTCCTTTGTTGACCACGGGTGTCTTACCTTGTTTGTAAAATAGTTCCATGATTTCGATCCAATGAATTATTCTTCCAACTGGGACTCTGCAGGGCAGTTCTTCAGTAATGCTGTATTTGTTTCGGTGTTGTAAGTTTTGAGGTTGCATGGTCATATTTCACTAGCACAGTCAATAGGAAAATTGGTAAAGAGCTGTCATTATCCAATTTAAAGATGCTTTACTTTTTCCCTCCTTTTAGAATATTTGGCTGATTCAGAATTTGGAAGGTTTGCTATTACTAATTAAAGAGAGATGAAACATTAGTAACTCTGTGGACCTAGGAATTTTTAGACAGATTAATATTGATGGGATTTAGAACTAGTGCCCCTCAGCGTGGCTTAATGAGCAAAAGGTATCAGGGGCCCAGAGTACCTAAGATGGAAGGTTTCCAAGACTAGGATGGGGGATGTAACTGATATACTCTGTCCTTTGGACAGAAAGCAAAAACATTTGCCACAGAAAGTGAGTCCCTCTCTTTCCCTGCCCCCCTCCCTCTCTCCTCCCCGCCCTCTCGTCGTATCCGAACCGACCCTAGACCACAGTGTGTCTGTATTACAAATCTTTTTATTGCCTTTATTTTATATAGCACTCTCTTTGATTGATGTGACATTAACCATGATAAACCCCCACACACACACATTTCAGTCATATAAATTGTACTAGGGACAATGTAATTGACACTTGTGTATCTAGCTCTAGGTTATGATCTGCCTGCAGGAACTGGCCTGATCCTTGGGAAATATCTAAGGCCATTCAAAGCTGTCAGGATTGTTGACTTAGCTGCAGAATAATAAATGCCTGTCCCAGTAGATACTAATTCTCTGGAATTTTTCTTTCTACCTTCTGTCCTAAGTCATCGAACCCCACTTTTCCAAGTTTTACTTTCCCGGCTACCTGACAAATGTTTTTGCTCTCTTCTAAACTGGTGCTTTTGTGTAAATAGAGAAGATTTAACATCAGATAGACTTTCTTTTTTTAAGTTTATTTATTTATTTATGCAATCTCTACACCCAACGTGGGGGCTCGAACTCATGACCCTGAGATCAAGAGCCGCACGCTCTTCTGACTGAGCCAGCCAGGCGCCCCTCACATCAGATAGACTTTCAAAGGCATATAATTGATGGCACATTTGAACCGGTTTTCAGTGGCTTTAGTGTTTTTCTCTCTTTGATGGACATCCTTGCTGATGAACATCCCCACCTAAATAGGCAGGTTCCCACAGAAAGGCCATGGGACATACTTGAACAAGTTTGTCTCCCCAGTGTACACATGTGTACAAAGAACATTTAGTGGGTATTTGTTGGTTGTTTGTGGTTGACACATGTTCACATACAAATATATGTCTCGGGAGATGTACCATAATGGAGTCTTTTTTATTGTTTTGAGTACCATGCCAGCTTTTAACATACACAGATACCCTGTTTCTGATTTAATGATGTGTGGAAGAAAGCAAAGAGGGCAGAATTTAAGCTTTTTGCTCTTTGTAGATCATGTCTGCTTATGCATGCACCCAAAGAGTATATAAAATGGTATATAGAATAAAGAGTACATAAAATATACATCTGAGACCAAGGAAAACTTTTTGCTTTTCTGCCAGAGAGACACAAAGCAGTCAATGGCACTTGATGACATCACATGATTTGTGAGGGGGAAAAAATGAAGAGAATAAATAAGCATGAGCCCCAAATGAGCCGCAATCTTAGGTGGTTTCCTGAGGGTGACCCTTTCTTTTATGCAGTTGTTATATCCTATCTGTTAAGTGTGCTTTTCCCTGAAGTTAATGTGAGAGAGGGCATCTTTTCCTGGGCCACCCGGCCCATTAGATGAAGTATTGTAAAGGTTGTGTTTTCTTTTCTTCTTACAGCCAAGGATTACTGCAAAGTAATATTTCCATATGAGGCACAGAATGATGATGAATTGACAATCAAAGAAGGAGATATAGTGACTCTCATCAATAAGGTAAGCAAAGGTTCCCTCCTGCCTTTAAAACTGCAAACCACTTTGAGGCATTACTGGACAATACAAGCTTTTGTTTTGGCCTTGAAACACTTGATTTTCACTTCCTGAACTTCCAAGGAAGAATCTTGCATCTTTCCTCTTGATCAGGCTAAGCCCAGTGTATCCAGGTGAATGAACAAACTTGAAAACCAAATAGATTCTTTTGGCCTTGGAGCCAGCTGCAGATTGGCATGGCCTGATGGAAAACTCCATCCCAGAACGGCTAACCCAGAAGGCACTCTGCTTGGCTAGAGAGTCCGCCCTGCACAGCAGCCCCGGCTGCAAAGCTGTGTCATGAGGTATCCAAAGAGGGGCTTTAAAAAGGCAGATCATGCCTCACAGGCAGCAAACGCGTAAAGACTGTGTGCTGTTCAGATCAAAGACAGGTAGTATGCCTGAGAGAATTTGCTTGTCTTGTCTGGGCTACGAAGGTTGGATGATTTTATTATCATTATAGGCAGAGCTCTGTAAACATACAGAGAGCTCTAAAATCTGTGTGAAGTGATACAGCTTAACAGGGCCTGAACCGTGTACTGTTTATGCTTTCATGTAATGGTACTCACCAAGTAGGTGGTTGAAAGATATATTATTTAAATGATTCCTAGAATATATGGCATTTTGTCTGAGATACAGGATTCTCATGATGGTCTTACACGGTGAAAAGCTGACCCATCTTTAAGATGTAAAAGTGGCTTTATTCTGAGGTCCAAGTGAGTGGCAGGGAATGCGTGATGCTCTCGGCACAAGCGTGACTTGGGGATCATCGTGGCTGCCTGTGTTCATGCAGGGATAGAAAGCACTGGCAGGGCGGAGAGTGCAGGGAAGAGGGAGAGAGAACAGGGGTTAGGGTGGGGGAGGTAGGCCCTGGGTCTCTGTCCTGCGGCCATTACTGAGAGGGAGGGGATCACCGTGTTTGCCTGCCCCCTTCCTCCACCCCCACGTGTGTCCATAAAGTGATGGGTACGATTTGCCTTTATAGTCCGCGACACTTATCATTAAGAAATGATTGTAGAAGTTGTATGTTTTAAGAGCCTGGGCCAAAGATGCCAGGGAATTAATGACCCCAGAGGTTAAGCAGCTCACCAAAGATCAAATTATTTTAGGGAGAGTGCTGGCCTTATCCATATGACAGTGGTACGCTAGACAGTGCTAAGAACGCCTTTCTGGAATAGCAGACTACTCGCAGACCTGCTGAGGGGCCAAGAACTTGCCCATTGTCTTACCTGTAAGCTATTCTCCCCACATTCATTTTAGCATATTTCTGTAAGTGTTTTCCGTGGCAGGAGGAAATCAGAGCAGGGTAAACTGCAGCCCTTCTTGTTCCTTTCTGCCAAGGAGGCAGAAGCGTTCTGCTCCTTCTTTCCCACCCTTCCCCTCATCCTTAAGCCGTGCCTCCTTTTAGGCGGCTTCTGTGCGGCACGTTTCCTATTTTGAACCATACCCTTCACCAAACACTCGGAATAGAGAAGTTATTAAATAGGTATAAAGCATAATACAAATACTTCGATAATTAGCCCAGATACTTGGTTTTAGTCCTACAGGGAAAGGGGTAGATCGCTTTCCCCCGTGATCATAAGGCAACCAGAGGGTGCAATAACCCATTCTTTGCAGTGGGGGAGGGGGGCACTTTGCTGTTTGTGGTTTTCTTTTCGTTCGGAGGGGGGCAGCCTCATTTTAACTGAAAGCCAGATGTATCAATAATATTTAATAAGGTTTGGGGGGGAAAAAACCACCACAGATGGTCTCTTATCTGAATACATCTATTTCTACCTTACTATATTATATTCCTGTCCTTGTCATTTGATTACATGTGATGAGAACACATTCATCTTGATGTTTTTGTTCCTACCAGCTTGAGATCCGGTCTGATAAGAAGAATTGAATTTTTCTAAAGAGTTTAGTCAGAAAGACACTCCCTCCTGGTTCCATCCTCCATGCACACGGCCAGGAGAAAGGAACGGACAGATGTGGAAGGTTGCTCTCAGGAGTGTCCGGGATTATACCAGATGTCCCCACTTTCATAGCATAGTGCAATTAGGCACAGTTTAGAAACTGAAGCTGCTTATAGATAGTATGATGACATTTGCAAAACGTGACCTCATTATCCTTGCCCCCTGCCCCTGCTCCCTCCACGGCACCTGCTCCGGAGGAGAACCCTAGGGAGGCCAGGGGTGGAGGGATGCTGGCAGCCCGGCCCCCTCTTTTTATTATCCCCTAATGGTGCTTTGCTCGTGGGACCCCTCTGCTCCAGTGAAAGTCTTTAGCAACTTTCCTCTCCTTTATTGTCAAATCCAGCTAGATTCTCCTGGCACTCATTTGCCCGGGCGCTCTGGCCTCACTCTGGCTTTCTGGCCTTGATCCACATCACTGTTGTACAACAAGCTCTCCTGGGATGTCCCCATCCTGCTCGTGCATCCTCCCTCACTTGACCCACGCCGTGTTCCTACTGCCCAGAACGCCCTCTTCCAACCCAATTAGCTGGTTTTTCAATAGCTAATAATACAGCCAGTCTTAACTCATGCTGCATTACGTACCTGGGCCCATTTTTAGGTTGTTACTTAAAAATGTCCCCTGTGCACTATCAATTTTGTTTTTATTATTATTTTATATGGTCTGTGAAATCAGGTCTCTTGATATCCTGTCCTCCGGCAGGTTTTGACTTTTATTGCCATAAAATATCCGCCAGCCTTGACCTAGCATTCCACTTGATTGGAAGCATTTTAAAATGACAAGTGCCATGTCGGCTACCCGCTCAGAGAAACCAGGGTTTGAATCCTGGCAACACCATTCATGGCTGTGTGTCGTTGGGCATTTAACTTAACCCCTCTGAGCCTCAGTTTCCCCAACCAGAAAGCGGACCTCACAGGGCTTCCATGAGGATTTGCTAAGGTGCTCTTTCTCTGACCGTGGAAATGGGGAAGGAAGGGCTCTTGTGACTGAGCCCAGTTCGCTGCTGGGGCAGAAACACCATGATATGAGGTGGGTAATAGTGGTGGCAGATTTGCCTGAAAATAGCTTAGAATTCACAAGGGGTGAGATTTCAGCAAGAATTTGGAGAAAAAACATGGCATGAGTATTTTTGCTTGCTGAAAAGTGGGGGGAAATGGAGTCTGAGTCTGTCATACCCTGCTGACGTTATAGAAAATTCTTACATCTTCCTTGGAGTTAAAGGATCACCTAGAAAGTCATTTAGATGAATGTGTGCTGTTGATATTGTAAAGAGGAGAGCTTCACTATGATTTGTTTACTGTGTCTTTTGATATGCTTCTTTATTGTATGTATGAGTTGAGATGAAAAACCTGAATCGAATCGTTGTTGTCTAAATTCGACTTCTTTGGCTGGAGAGGTTCTCGATTTACCCCAATTCCACTGGTGTTTTTCTTTCAGAGTCAGCTAAGGTGGTTTCCCTTTGTCCTGTTTTTCTGTGCTGTGGCAGGAGTCACAGGGCAGGCGTTGCCCTCATTTTTAGCCCTAGATTGTCATTTCATGTAGCTTTCTAGAAAATGAGTCAGACACCCTTAGTGGGTGCCTGTAAGCCCTCCACGTTTCCTGAAATAATGTGCAAAGACCTGAACTATTTGTGTGTGTCCCTGGAAACTAGGATGAAATGTGGCAACCCAAATGGTTTGTTTTTTAGTTTATTTATAAAGAATTCTTGTGGATTTGGGAACATTTCCACTTGCACAGAACACACCTGTGTTTAGCTTTTATTTCCAGTCCCTCAAAAATAGCTCCTTCATCTGTGTTCCTGCCGCCCCCATCCCTGTCTTCGTGATTTGTGCTCAGAGAATGGTTGAAAGGGTTCAGAAGCCTCTGGGTCTGGTTTCCAACCAGAGAAGCTCCCTGGAGAAAGGCCGAGAGCAGCCTGGTGCAGGCCAGGCTGGGGTTCAGCTGTAACGGTGGCCACCACCAGGCGCTCCGTGCTCTGACCACTGCCACCTGGGGGAGAGCGAGCCCAGCTGCCGAGAGGGTCAGTGTTCCTGCCCTTGGCCGACAGTCTCCTGGCCTCAGCCCCCCTAACCCGGAAGGAAGGGCTGCCCATGTGAGCCCTTTGTAAACTGCGACCTTTAAGTATGTATTTCTTATTAAAAAGCTTCCCTGAGTAGCTGTGTCTTTGACCCCTAACAGAGCAGATGCAACCCCCCCCCCGTTTCTTCATGGGTATAAGCCTATCTGAGAACATGAAGGTAAACACTAAGAAATAATATTATTGATAAAAATCATGGAGCAGTGAAGGTTGAAGGAAGGGGAAGGAAACTGATAGATGGGCCCTAAAGAAAGAGGGAAGCCAGAAGATTAGATAAAGGTAGAAATAGAAGAAAAAATACAAAGTGGGGCACCTGGGTGGCCCAGTCGGTTAAGCGTCTGCCTTCGGCTCAGGTCATGATCCTGGGGTCCTGGGATCGAGCCCCGCATCGGGCTCCCTGCTCAGCTGGGAGCCTGCTTCTCCCTCTTCCTCTCTCCTTCCCCCACTCGTGCTCTCACTTGCTCTCTCTCTCTCTCAAATGAATAAATAAAAAATCTTAAAAAAAATACAAAGTGAGAGTTTCACCTTTTCCTCCGGATATATCAAACCAGGGATCTTTAAATATTTGGAGCTTGACCTGCTGTGAGGGTGGAGTTAGGACTGCAGACTTCATCTCTACCCTCCTCCTTTCTAGACAACTCTTGAGCACCTGACTTAGTAATGGGTCAGTATATGTGCACGACCATGGCTTCCCAGGGCAGGACCCTCCCAGGGTGGCTGGCAGCAGGAGCCCTGGGCCCCTCGTCACCATTCCTTTCCCTCCCGGTGGCCCTGGAAGTTAGGTGGGACCACGGGTGTCCTGTGCAGATCATGGAGAAGGACTGGAGGCCTAGAGCATGGAAGCGACTTTCCCAGGGTCTCCAAGCACGGCAGGGGCAGAACCAGGGCAGGGTTGAGCTGCCTGAGCTGCCTTGTGGGGCTTTCAGATGCTCCTAGAAGGTGGGGCTCAGGTACTTCCAGAGGCAGCTTGTCTACTCACTGAGTCATCCTCTGTCACTGGATATCTAGGGCAAGTGCCTATCAAATTTTCTTTCCACCTTAAAGACATGATCGTTATTTAATCAGGAAAATGGTATTACCATGCCATTACCGCTATCAATTTTGTTTTTATTATTATTTTATATGGTCTGTGAAATCATTACCCCATCTTCTTGCATGTTGGTATGCATGTTTCTGATCTCTTAGGGTCAGGATCATCCATGACTTTCTCCTTCCACTGTCACCACCACAGAAATGAAATGATAATCAGTGCAGAGGAAATGATGAACTCGGCTCAGGGCTCATGTTGGTTCTTTCTGTGCCTGAAGCCCTCTTCTCCCGCTTCCTTCCACTGTCTTCCTCTTTTCTTCTGGCTCAGTACCACTTAGTTTTCTGCTGGCTTTTAGCATGTAAAAAGAAAGAAAGAAAGAAAAAAAGTGAGAAAGAGAGAGAGGGAGGGAGGAAGGGAGAAAGATGAAGGGAGGAAGGGAGGAGGGAGGGAGAGAGGGAGGGAAGGAGGGAGAGAGGGAGGGAAGGAGGAAGAGAGGGAGGGAAGGAGGGAGGAGGGAGGGAGGGAGGGAGGGAGGGAGGGAGGGAAGGAGGGAGGGAGAGAGAGAAAAGTGGGAGTCCTGAGCGCCTGCTTAAGTCATTCTGTGATTATATGTTCTTTTGTTTGTTCTAATGTTTATTTTCCCTTCCTGCCTCCCTCTGATTAATTCATTAATTGAAACATTTATTCACGAGAGAAATGTTTTCACACTTCCTTGCTTCCCGCCTCACAGGAAGTAAGGATGTTTCTCCAAAGAGAAGTGGTTTTAGGAATCTCAAGAAAGGTTCTCAGGCTGGCATAAGAAAGCCCATCAGCTAAACAGATTGCTGGCCTTGACCCTTTCTCTCTGCACTGCTGAAGCTTTTAGCAGAGCTAAAATGCTAGGATTAAATGTGGTTTCAAGGGTGAGGAGTAAATTAGCAGGTGTCACCCTGAAAATGATGACACACTGACAGACCCATTAGAAGGACATGTTTTATGAGTGAATGAAGAAGTTAAGCATAGGTCTAGGATCATCTGGGTTTACACACATTTAAAGAATGCCAGTGTTCAGCAAATGAGTCATTTATGTCATAGGATGTATTTTTTGTAGTATGGCCTGCCTTGTTAGACTGCATATGTCTTTCCTGGAGACAGAAGTCACAATCTCTCTCCTCCTCAGAGCATTAGAAATCCCCAGGAATATGGTTTGCTGCTGTTTTGTCTTCCTCTTATTTATTTATTTATTTGTTTGTTTATTTATTTATTTATTTATTTGACAGAGACAGACACAGTGAGAGAGGGAACACAAGCAGGGGGAGTGGGAGAGGGAGAAGCAGGCTTCCCGTGGAGCAGGGAGCCCTATGTGGGGCTCAATCCCAGGACCCTGGGACCATGACCCGAGCCGAAGGCAGACGTCCAATGACTGAGCCACCCAGGCTCCCTTTTGTCTTCCTCTTTAAAGTAACCAGGACACTGGGACCATAGAGAAGAATCCTGATACCATGAGGACGTTTGATCAAAACTCTTCCTCACTGAGCTTATTTATTATCATAAACACAGTTTAAAATTAGATGAGGTTGGTAAACATAGGACTTGAGGTGGTAGAAAATTTCTCGTTCGTTTACCAGTAGACAGTCAAAACAGTACCACCCCCAGATTTTGATGGCCATGATTGCAGATTTTTCATAGACAGATGAGTTTGCAGTTGATAAGTCGCCCCAGGTTTTTATGCCTCCGCAAGTGATGTAAAACTGTTGAAAGGGACCCTGCATCTGTTCGGCCTAATGGTCATCTCTGTCCAGAATGCTGTGTTTTAACGGCGGGACATTCGTAATCGTGCAACACCATCTTGGGACACTTTTCTCCTGCAACACACAGAAAAACCTGCAGGTGTCTTAAGGAATTAGAGAAACTCTTTCTGTTTTCTACTTCTAACCTTTCAGTTGGTATTACTCGGAAAGGGCCATTGTGAGAATTAAATGAGATGTTGAGGCTCAAAGTGCTTTAGGAATATAAAAGTTGATTCTCGTTACTGCTCTGAGAAGTTAGTATGGGAAGAAGAGAAAACAAATGCCCAGTTACTGGAAGTTTTTACTTCATATATTGAACTGTCCTGAAATTCAGTTCAGCACTTTCCCTGAAATTCCCCTTTATTATTTGTTTTTTGACTCTTCTTAGGAGAAAAGTAATTTATTATAGTTATATAGCCTCTGTCTTATTAAAGTATCTCAAAGGTCTTGACATTCACATTTGCATTTTATTAAAATCTGCTTTTCTGAGATGGAAAGTGGCATGGGATGCACTTTTAAAGTAGTATTATATAAATAATACTTACTTTTGGGGAAAAATGAGAAGAAAACAGATAAATAGATAAATACCAAGAAAAGTCAAAATCACCTCTCCATGTTTGAGCTGTATTCTTCCAGATGTTTTACACACAGAGACACACACAAATTACAGCTCAAAATAAAAACAAGATCACAGCACATACACTATTTTGTAACCCTCTTTTTTCAAAATATATCATGCCTGTCTTTGGCAGCACAGTTAAAATGGTTCCTTAGAGTCCTATTGTACGAAGTACCCCAATTCTCTTTTATGTTTAGTTTGTTTCTAGGTTTTCCTTATTTTAGACCAGGTGGTATGCAGTCATCACTTTGTGAATTCTTGTGCATGTAATTAGTTCTGCTACTTTCTACTACTTGTATAACCTTGGGAAGATTGCTCAATTTCTCTGTGCCTCAGTTTCCACATCTGTGAAATGGGGGTGATGACAGTACCTACCTCTTGGCGTTGCAAAGATTCAATGAGTTAAAGTAGCTAAATCACTTAGCATGCCTCGCTCAGAGTAAGTGCTGTGAAAATGTTAATAGTTGTTATTATTTCTTGATGATAAATAGCTAACTGTATGCTGCCTCAGTTCCTTTTAAAGGTATTTGAGTGATATTATGAAAGGTTGTGCCAATTTAGCCTCCCCACAGGAGTGTGTGAGAATGTATTTTCCTGCCCTTGTCATCCTTGGATATGATCATTCTTTCTAATCTCTGCTAATCTGATAGGTGTTTGCATTTTTTAAAATGATTACTCAAGTTGAAAATTTTATGTGTCATTTTCCAATTGATTTTTATAAAAATACCTTATATTCATGACACTAACCTGTCATCTTTCACATTACAAATGTTTTTTTCTTAGTTTATGACTCAGAGAGATATTTAAGAAAAACATCATTAAAAATAAATACCTTTTAGACTTAAATTTTCTCCATTTTCTGGTTAACTAGATAATGCAGTACAGTTCATCCTTTTAAGAATAGTTTTACTTAAGGCTTTTATATTTTAGTCCTAGTTGGAAAGGGTTGCTGGCTATTAAATGCATTCCTTGTCTGCCTTCCTCAGGGCTTTCAGAGGTTCTATTTAAAGCTTCTGTCCTTACAAGCATTTTTTTTTTTTTTTACAATGGCATTCAGAGAGCCCCTGAGGTTCTGCATGGATATATATAAGGATCCTCATTCTAGATCAGAGCTGGGCCAACTTGTTCTGTAACGGGCCAGAGAGTAAATATTTTAGTTTTGATGGTCTTTGTTGCAACTATGCAAAAGCAGTCATAGAAGTAAATGAATGGGCATGGCTGAGTTCCAATAAAACTTTATTTATAGACACTTAAATTTGAATTTTGTGTGATTTTTCACATTCCTTGAAATATTCTTCTTTTGGTTTTTTAAAACCATTTAAAAATGTATAAACTATTCTCAGTGGGATGAACAGAAATAGGTAGCAGGCCAGATTTGGTCCATGGGCTATATAGTTTGCTGGCCCCTGAGATAGAATGTCTAGAAACAGACCCAAAAAATACAGCCAATTAATTTTCAACAAAGGTGCAGGGCGAATTTAAGAAAGAAAGGATAGTCTTTTCAGAAATGGTGTTGGCACAATTGGAAATCCATAAGCAAAACGAAAACACCCTAACCTAAACCTAATACATGATGCAAAAATTAACTCAGAATGGACTGAGTAGATCTACATGTAAAATAGATCTACTAAAATGTAACATAGATCTACATGTAAAACAAAAACCACAAAATGTTATTTATGAAAACATAGGAGAAAGAGTTGTTAGACATGACACCAAAAGCACAGTCTGTGAAAGAAAATACTGCTAAATTGAACTTTGGCAAAAATAAAAACTTTCACTTTGCAAAGATAGCATTAAGAGGATGTTGGATGGTTTGTTTTTCTTACAAGGCGATTTGAGCCCCACTGTTTAGTAAATAATTGCCTGATAAGTAATTGCATGAATTTCAAGGACCTTGGTTTTGTTCTCAGTCTTCCTGGGAATATCCTTTGTAACACAAGACCGCAAATCTCCCTTATCAGAGCCTTTTCCCCCAAGGTGGCAAACAAATGTAGCCACACTCTACCAGTCAGGCCTGGGCTCAGCTGAGCAGCCGGAGGGCCTAGATTTGACCTGGGAATTGTATTTTTTGCTCACTGCATATGGCCTATAAGCTAAATTTGCTGAGTATAGAGAAAAAGACCCCCAAACAAATTTTTATGCCAAGGAATAAGTTTTCCTAATAGGAAAACTGAAATATAGATTTGTCTGGTGAAGAATGGAAATGGAAGGTAGGCATTTAGGAATTTACCAATAGTTGCTACAGCTGGCTTGGATGATCTTGACATTCATAATGATCATGGCTATGCCCTTTAACCTCATATTCCTTCCTGGTCCTTATCTGTGAAATGAAGATACTCCCCCACCTTCATCCTTAACAACTTTCTTTGTTACCTCTTAGAGGTGGTGCAGGAGCTAAGAAAATCTCTTAAAACATAATGAAAGATGCTTTATAAATGCCAGTGTTTTTGTCAATGAAGCAAAATGATTTTTTATTATTTCTACTATCCTTTTACTGGAAGAAAAGCATGTGTCAGGGTGCAGAATCAATATCGTTTTCTAAACAAACACAAATGAAAAGTCAGCTGTAGGATGCACATCCTTGAGAGGTAAACTGTGTTATTAGCCATGTGGTTTGGATGAGCCGGAAGTATCATTAGAAACAGCTTTCAAAATTTAGCGTGAAATGGACACCTGGGTGGCTCAGTCGGTTAAGTGTCTGACTCTTGGTTTCGGCTCAGGTCATGATCTCGTGGATCCTGGGATTGAGCCCCGAGGTGGGGCCGTGGAGGGGGGGGGGTCGGTGCTCAGCAGGGAGTCTGCTTGAAGATTCTTTCCCTCTGCCCCTCCCCCCACTTGTGCACGTGCATGTTCCCTCTCTCTTTCTCAAATAAATAAATCTTTTAAAAAAAACTAACATTAAATGGTCATCTCAATGTAAATGACTTATCAAGTAGAAATGAGAAATTTCTATGAAAAAAACCTGTTGCATAATTTTGCATCCTTGTTTATGTTTAAATAGACCAAAAAAATGTAAAAGTGCTTCCTTAATGAGTTGCATTTTATGTATGACTTGTTCATGTGCCTTTATGTGTTAATGGCACATGTCACGCTTAAAGCCTAATCATAAGTACACAGGAAAGGTCCTCTCTGCAAATATCCCCTTTTCACATGATTACTGATTTTTGAGGTAGATTTATGGGGATAGAAGGTCTTTCATTCTGATACTAGAAAAAAGGCTAAAAGCATAAGTACTTCCTGAAACTTAAGATTATATAACCTGCAAATAAAATAATGAAATCAGTAAGCTATTCTTGTATATGTTTTGTGCGCAAACTATACGGCCATGCCCCACAACTCTGGGAGTTGCCCAGTGTGAATGGTGACCCTGGAGTTGGACCAGTACAGAAGTATCTTTTGGGTGCTGTTTTCTGAAGAGGCTCCAGATAGAAGCATCTTTTTCTAAGAGGGAAACAGGCTGTGAGTAACGAGGCCTTTGGGCTTCTGCTCTGGCTTGTCTCCTATTAAAACCCCTTCCAGCCTTCCTCATTCCTGCCTGCCTGCCTCTCATAACGTCTGTGGAAATTCTGTTCTCTTTCTGGGGACCAAGATTTGATTTCAGCTTTTTTGCTCAGTTCTTAGTGACATCTGGACTCAAAGGTTACTTCTTTGGCAAATCCATAACCCATGGGTTATGGGAGTGTAGGGTAGTGATCCCCTCAGCTCTCCAGGTGGATGGAAAGGGCCTTAGGTAGCTGGGACCCCCCTCTGGGTTGATGGCCTTCAACAACATTTGGCTTCCAGCAATATGTCATCAAAATATTATCGTTTTATATGTGTGCCATTATCTGAAAAAAAGTTGGGTGGCACTGACTTACTGCGTGTATTTAAATTTTCCATACAACGATGTTTAATACTGACTCTGCTTTCCCGTAGGGAATATTCCACCTTCCCTGTTAGAGAAATGTGCATATGACTAGCAGAGGAGACTCCAGGATAATTAAAAACTCTCGTATGTCTTTTCATTTTAGAAATTCTTTCTCTAGGACTTCTTTTGGGAATTAGACCTTGAAATAGCTCAGACTTTTAAAGATAGAGCTTCAAGTTCTATTAAATCTAGAAAAAAATAAATTCTAATTAAAGAAACAGTCTTTTTAAGCAAGCATAACTTCTGGTTGTAGCCAAGATGGAGTCAAAGGTGTTAGGCTTACCCTCCTGCCACAGACAACTTTAAAATTGGACAAAATACATGAACCCACTGTTTTTGGGCATTGGGTAATACAGAGCTCAGGGATGTAATCCTTGGGAAAAGGATTCCACATCAACCCTGGCTTTTTTCCCCCGGGGGCACTTTCTAAATTGCAGCAGAGGGCAGGGGAGCCCCAACAGAAAGCAGAAGACTCATCGGATGGAGGAAACAGAGATCATAATTCAGGACTGCCAAGGTGACTGGACTTTTCAGGGCAGTGAATTGCTGAGGAGTGAGCTGTACAAAGAAAGGGCTCCAGAAGCCTATATATAGGAGGTTCTTGAGTCTTTTGCCAAATACTAAGCTGTGCATCAACAGGGCAAGACTCCACCAGGTCTGGAAGAAAATAAGCCAAGGGGCGTGGGTGGGCTGTGAGCTGAGGGAATATCCCAGAAGTCACCAAGGATGGGAGATGTTAGAGTTCTGGCCAAGCAGGGTAGAAAAACTTTGCTGAATACACCTGGCATCTAACTGAGAACCCAGAAGAGGCAGTCACAGGAACAGTGCCACCCTAACCTACCCTAACAAAGCTTTAAGCCGTGCCTTGACAGGTCAAGCTGATCTGCAAGTCACTTGCTCGCCATAACAAAACTCGACACTCTTACAAAGAAGACCTCAAAATCCAGTCTCAACAGTGTAGCTTGCACAGTTGTTGAGAACATCCAATTATGTATGAAGAAGCAGGAAAATGTGAGGTGTGGTGTGGGTGGCTTATAGAAGACATGGGGCATTTCTGAATAGTTTTCAGGCATCCATACATGCTTCGATTTATATTGACATGACCTAGTGAAGGTTTGATTACTGCCCTTCATGTGTTCCTCATCCAGTTTTTCATTACCGGTTATATAATATGTAGAATGACAGAAGCAGAAGTTAGTGTTGCAAAGCCTCTAAGTTATTGCCCAATAAAAAGTCAGGATTTTTTACAAGTTAGATAAACTCTTTGAGGTCATGAGGTCCCAGTATCACAAAACAGTGAAAGACTCCCTAAGCCTTGATGATCCTAAGATGTTGACATTTGGAATGTGACATTTTTTTCCTTTAATTTCTTTCATCAGTGTTTTATAGTTTTTGTGGTATAGGTCCTTCACCTCCTTGGTTAAGATTATTCCTAAGTATTTTATTATTTTTGGTGTAACTGTGAGTGGGATTGCTTTCTTAATTTCTTCCTGGTACTTACTTCATTGTTAGTGTATAGAAATGCAACATATTTCTGTATATTAATATTGTGTCCTGCAGCCTTACTGAATTCATTTATCAGTTTGAGTAGTTTTTGGTGGAGTCTTTAGGGTTTTCCATACAGAGTATCATGTCATCTGCAAATAGTGTAAGTTTTACTTCTAATACCGATTTGGCTGCCTCTTACTACTTCTTTGTTGTCTGACTGCTGTGGCTAGGATATCCAGTACTATGATGAATAGAAGTGGGGACAGTGGACATCCCTGTCTTGTTCCTGACCTTAGGGCAAAGGCTCTCCATTTTTCCCCAATAAGGATGATGTTAGCTGTGGATTTTTCATATAAGGCCTTTATTATGTTGAGGTATGTTCCCTCTAGACCTCCTTTGTTGAGAGTTTTTATCATGAATGGATGTTGTACTTTGTCAAATGCTTTTTCTGCATCTGTTGAGATGATCGTATGGTTTTTATCCTTTCTCTCATTAATGCTATGTATCACATTGATTTGTGAATATCAAACCACCCTGGCAATCCAGGAATAAATCCCACTTGATCATGGTGAATGATTTTTTAATGCACTGTTGGATTTGGTTTGCTGATATTTTGTTGAGGATTTTTACATGTATGTTTATCAAGGATATTTATTGGCTTTTTCTGTAGTGTCTTTATCTGGTTTTAGTGTCAGGGTAATGCTGGCCTCATAGAATGAATTTGGAAGCTTTCCTTCCTCTTCTATTTTTTGGAATAGTTTGAGAAGAATAGGTATGAACTCCGCTTTAAGTGCTTGGTAGAATTCTCCCTGAAACCATCTGGTCCTGACTTTTGTTTGTTGGGAATTTTTTGATTACTGATTCAATTTCATTGCTGGTAATCAGTCTGTTCAAATTTTCTGTTTCTTCCTGATTCAGTTTTGGGAGGTTATATGTCTCTAGGAATTTGTCCATTTCCTCTAGATTGTCCAATTTGTTGGCATATAATTTTTCATAATATTCTCTTATAATCTTTTGTATTTCTGTGATGTCTGTTGTTATTTCTCTTCATTTCTGATTTTATTTGGGTGCTCTCTTTTTCTTGATGAGTCTGGCTAAAGATTTATCCATTTTGTTTATCTTTTCAAAGAACCAGCTCCTGGTTTCATTGATCTGTTCTATTGGGTTTTTTAGTCTGGAATGTGACATTTCCATGAGTGAGTTCGTCTCTGGGGCTGTCCCCTTGGCTTCTCTCATGAACTATGGTCTGCCAGGCATTTCTTCTGACAATGAGATAGACAGTAGTCTTCTTTTTCCCTCTTACCTCATAAACCATGATGTTGATGAGCCTGCTTTAATAACTAACTTACAGGGATGTTGGAAATTCTGAGGAGATATCCCAGCCATGCAGAATAATTGCATCTCTTGGGGAGGTGTTAACAAGCAGAGGCAAAGCTGAGTGCTCCTGGGCTCCGGCTTCTATGGATCTTTCTCTCAAGAGCCCCCCTGAAGCTCCATGCAGAAGACGTTCATTAGTAAATATTAAACACTGCTTTCTGTATTGCTGGTGGGATGCTGAGGGTGTAAGACCCCCTCGGGACACTCTGAGGCTCACTTAACAGCCACACTAAAGTGTTCAGCACTCACTTTCTCCTGGAGTGATATCTCAGTCATCAGAGAAGGCCATGAAAAATTTTTTTTCAGCCATGCTGGATAACTTCTGGGCAATTGGGAATTTCTGGGGAATGTGGGGATGGACAGCTGACCACCAAGAGAAGTGGCTGAGCCAGAGTGCTTTTCTTTTTCATTTGGACCAACAGGTGAACCCATTTTAATCTTTCCATTGTTTGGTTTGATATGTCCATTTGTAAGCTATGCATTCCCATCTGAACTCAAATATTTGGAGCACTTACAGTGTCTGAGAAAATGTGGCCTACATTTTGGAGGTACTTTTTAAGTTGTTTCCACAATTATAAACAAATAATTAATGTGGTACAGACCAACAGGTAAGCCAGATCATATAGATGAAGCTTTCTTTTTTTAATGTGACATTTTTTTTTAAGTAATCTCTACACCCAACGTGGGCCTCGGACTCACGACCCTGATGTCATGAGTCACATGCTCTACTGACTGAGCCAACCAGGCCCCCTTAGATGAAGCTTTCTTGTGTAGCTAATCTATACCTGCCTCTTCCTCATTCAACTTGACCTCACTTCTGATGTTTGAAAATTGAGAGAGTCTGGGGGAAGATTGGGCCATCCATCATTTGATCCATTCAGCCAACATTTATTCAGAATTGATAGTCAGGCAATGTTTTAGGTATTTGGTGGCTGCAAAGGTGTAAAGATAAGATCCTTGTTTTCAAAAAGCTTACCATTTTTGAGAATCTTGCTACTCAAAGTGTATGTAGTCCATGCACCAGCAGGATATGCATTGCCCAGAAACCTGTTAGAAATGCTGAATCTCAGACCTGCCCTAGACCTATTGAATCCAAATTGGCATTTTCACAAGATCCCCAAGTGGATAGTATGTGCATTAAAGTTTGAGAAGCAAAAAGTGAATAAATAAATAAAGTTTGAGAAGCACTGGTCCAAATCATTGATTGTCAACCTGCATATCAGAAGGACCTGGGGACCTCTAAACAGTGCCGATTTCCTGGTCCCACCCCCTAGAAATTGTGCTTGAATTGGTGTGGGGTGTAGCCCAGGCATTGGGAATTTTAAAAATTCCTCAGGTGATTCTAAATGTGCAGCCAGCTTTGAGAAACCCTAAACTCTTAGGTTGCTTTGCATTCTCGACAAAAGCGTGCCCAGGAGGAGGTTGTGGCTCATCCTTTTAACCAATTTACAAGCCAGGTGGCAAGTTTGTCTTTTCTCAACAATTGTAGCACCGAGACTAGAGGCAGACGCGCCAGAGCTGGCTGGTGACTCCCCGCCAACAAGTTGTCCATCAGGGAGCGGCATCAGCTGGTGGTCCCTGCTGCGGTAGCCATGGGAAGTGCTGGAATGCTCCAGCCGTGTTCCTCAGGGCTCCTCCAGCAGGATCAAGTGGACAAAGGCAGGACACTGGGGTGTGGGCAAGGCCTCCCTCCTCAGATGCACCCTGGGGCCTTGGTGTCCCTCTCCTTGGCCTTCTTCCAAGTGTGTGAACTGTGGCCACTGACAGTCTTACCCGAGGATGGTGACAAATGTGTGTGAGCTTAATTCAGAAGATTTCCTGGCCACATTGTCCCTAGGGTCCCTGGGACCAGTCCATAGAATCGCAGTAATGATGATAACCACCAGTGGTCGTGTCGCTCTTTATGCCTCACCAAGATTTTCCTGTGTGTCAAGAAAGCGAGACCCAGAGTTTTTATAACTAGTGGACTGCTTAAGTCTCAGCTGGCCCCAGTTTGCTGTCTTGCCCCTCTCTCTGAGATATCTCCAATAACCCGACATAGCGCAGGACGTGGAAGTAGGGGTATAGCACAGCTAAGGTTCTGTTTACTCATTCCTTCAAAGGAAAAACATCATTTGTTTTTTATAAGGAAGAATACCATATTTTACTCATATATCTGCCTGGTGATGAGGCATAAAGAAACCATTTTGAGGACTTGGTCATAGAAGAGTGAACGTTCTCTGTCAGAAATATTGTTCTTTCCATATTCTGGGCTCTTGATGAAGTCCAGGTCTACTTTCCTCTGCTTTCGTGCCAGTAGAGCTTATTTCTAATCATCCTTGTTCTGGAAACTTCAGTCTACATGCTGATCTCTCACTCTTTCGCATGGCAAACTCCTGCCTCATTCAGAAGCCACCCCCTCACCTGCCTATACTGCCCTGTCTTCATCGTTATTGGAATCTCAAAATCCACTAGGGCGATCATCATCTTGGGTTACATCTGTGGTCCCGGTGTGATTATTAATAGTGTCCCAGGTTTGAAAAGAATTTAAGTGGTCACGCTCACATCTGCCAGTATCTTGGCTGCACTGCCTCTCTCCTCACTGGCCGGCTGCTATCTCATTGTCCTGCTTTCACGCGCCTCCTGCCATCCTACTTGGGGACATCCACTCCACCCTGATGACATTTTGGCCTCACAAATCACTGACCAACTGTCTCTCCATTCTGCTCCTGCCACTCGCAGGTGCCTCTCACCTCACATCACTGTTCAGTAGATGTTGGTTGGGAGCCCCCTGGGAGCCAGACACTGCCTTCACCCTAAGTGCCAGTTCTTGAATGTTCTCTTCCAGGACCCCAGCTTCCCACTCTCCCTCTTCCCTTCCTTCATGCTTCGTGATCCTGCCTTTGACCCTTCTCATTGCCTTGGTTCACCCCTCATTCTCTCTCTTCAAGCTACCTGGTTTTTCTTGGTCCCACTTGTTTTTAAATCTGGTCTAGCACTCCTGCCGGTATTTCTGCACCACAGTGATTCACTGTCTGCCCCTCATACTAGGCTCTGGGCTCCAGAACCCTGTAAGGATATTATGATTTTCTGTTTACCCCTGAATTCCTCCGCTATCCTGCATGTTTTCAGTCCTTAGTAAATAAATTGAATTTGCTGTTCTTTTACAGTTCCAGAAACACAGCCCTCATACGAATAATTGTCTCTTCATCTCTGCCATCAGAAGGCTTGTTCTTTTGCCTGGTTTGTTGAAGAGGAGGCATTTCCGCTTCTCATTTTGCTGTCAGAATTGTTCTGTTTTCCTTAAATTAGCTTCTCTTGCTAGGGGGTAAGAAACGCCCCGGTTCTCTGTCAGTCTCTGTCCCACGTCAGGTACCTTGACCCTGGGCTCGTTTCTGTCCTGAAGCAGTCACTTTTCTCTGTGTCCTAAGACACACTGGCTGTTTTCTTTTTGGAATGTGCTCATCTCATCCACGAGCCTTGTATTTGTCCTCCTACCAATCAGAACAGTAAGACAGATTGTGCTCTACCTTCATGTTTTCCCTCTCTTACCTTGAACTACACAATGATTAGTACTGTTAATATTTTCCTTAAGAAGCTGAGTAGAGATGAGCCATCCAAACCATTCTCCACTGATGGGAGATATAATAAATATGTCATATGCACTGTTTTGCCCTGTAGGCATGTATGAATTCTAGATTCTGGTTCTATTCTGGATATGCTTCTGCTTATTAAAATTTTCTTCATTGTTTTTCTCACATATGAAGGAAAAGGCTTCGTTACAATGATTCTTGGGTTACTGCTTGCAAAAGATTAAGGTGAGGCACGGATTTGCATCAGTCAGAAAATTTGGAAGAAAGCTTTTGAAACTAAACAATATTTGAGTGCCTTTTTTGGATGTAATTCTATATCAGGTGCTCTGAAATGAATGTGCAGGGAAGTTCAGTCCTCACATAAGCAAACCCTTTGCACATGAAAAGATTTAAGATTGTTTGAAAAAGCTGTTAATGATTGTCTCCTCTTTGGTACCAGAGCTCTTGGTTGATACCCGTTATCCAAAAGGACCTGGTATAATATTGTGTGTGGGTCTTTCACATAAGTCTCTAAGCTCCCTGGAGTTAGAGATCATGTTCTTTGCAGGTTTAACGTCTGGTGCCTACAGAAGGAACTTAAATATACTTTGCATTTCATAGATGTTTGTTGAATTGAATATTGTGAAGTGCAAATTAACACAGTTTTGAGTGTTCAAGAAAAGATAAAGCATTCATCATTATCATTTTCCTAAAGGTGAGTTTCAAGTTGGGTTTGAGGAGAAGAGGGCTTGTCCAGAAAAAGGGGAGAAAAAAAGGTGCCAGGCATTTCCTCAAAAGCTGAGCCTTCTGGATTGAAAGATTTAATTTCTAAGGATTAAAAGTAAAGGAATGTCACCCCCTACTCCTTCGCAAGATTTTCTGGTATTGTTGATGACGAGATCTTCTCAGAGTTGGAAGAACCTCAGAAGCCATCATACTCTGCCACCACCATCCCCAGTCATGAATCGCTTCTGTGGGGACTGATGTTAGATTGTTTAGGGAGTGATGTGACATGAGCAGGACCAGAACACTTACCTGGGCTTCTCTTTTGTCATTCTCCAAGAAAGATGAGCATTCTCTCGTGTTGTCTTTTGAACCTTGGTTTGTTCTGGGTAAATCTGAACTTGATGCTTCAAGTGTCTGTTTTTTGGTGTTGGTCAGGACTAGAATTTACCATCTGTGATTAAGGATCCATTTCTAAAACCCATGTCCTCTTCTAAAGAGTCCATTTATCTTTGCAACAGATACTGCTGGGAGAAGGGAGGTGGTGTTCATTCACTTCCCACCTGAGGTGGGCCCTCTCTTATGTAAAAATCATCATGAGTTAAGGTAGATCAAGGCAGGAGATCACTGTTTCTGCACCATATTGCAGGGGATCACAGAACTCAGGGTTAGAAAAAGTCCTCATTGATTCCACAAATACTTATTATATTGGGCATGGTGTGGTGGGCTGGGGGCATAATGGTCAAAAAGCCAGATATGTTCCTCGCCTTGCTAAGATGTGTGATCTTGCTAAGATGTATGATCTCACATATGCTGTGGCCCTCCAGGGGACTACAGCAGGGCCCTAGGCCAGCTGCACATCTGCTGCTTGAGCCCTCCTGGCCCCTTCCCCACCCCTACTGGTGTTGGGGAGGACCATGAGTGTCTCTCCATGGGCCCTGAGCACGATCTCCTCACTTTGTTGAGCATGCCCTGCTTCAGACGTAACTTTAAAAGTCCTACGTGTTACTAGCTTTTTTGGGGAAAGCCTCTGCTCATTTTTGGCTGTAGCAGGAATTGTTGATCACAGCCTGAGAACTGGGTTTTTACTCAAGGACGTGTACCCAACAGCAGTGTGTGTACATCGTTCATACACTGGACAGGAAGAAATGCCCAAGTGAGGAGGTTTGCGGTAGGCCAGGTGAGTCTTGGATTAGGGTAGTAGAAGTGGATCTGGAGCCAGAAGACAAAATGTGAGGTATATTATAAAACTAGAGCAAATTGGCCTTCCAACCAATTGGATGTGGGGTAAAATAAAATGGTTCTGTGGCATGAGGTTGAAGGCCCAGGAGAACCATGAGGCTGTTAGGCTCGGGACAGAAGCTTGGCACAGGCCGAACTCTCACGCTCTCCCTGGCGCCTGGCACAAAATAGGCGTTCAATAAACATCTGACGAGTGAAAGAACAGAATAGGGAGTATTAAAAGGGCAGCAGGTTTGATCTGGAAAAATGAATAGATTTATTCTTTCATTTAGTAAGCGAATGTTGAGTTCTGTAAGGTGGGGGAAGGGCTTTTCATGATGACAGCCGTGCCCCATCACCACGGAGAAAAGATCAGGAAGAGCAGTGCATTTATGAGCTTGCTGGAAGTGTGATTTTTCTTATGCTTGGCTGACTGTCGCAAAGTCCTTTTTAATTTCCATAAGCTTTGTGACAGGCTAATCAAAGAGAACATTTGTGCATGTGATATTTCCTAAAGCATGTTTGCAGTTGAAATAATTTTATTTCAGCAAAATTAAGATGAAGAAAATACATATCCTCCCATCTTTAAAGAAAAGCAGATTGGATTGATGCGGGGCATCTGACGGCAGCACTGGGTTCTGAGTCCCAACCAGTAGCTCTAGCACACTTGCGCTTTTGTTCTCCCATCTGACTTGGAGATTGGTGCTCACTTCGTCTCAGTAACCACTGTTGTGTTGATAGTGGCCTCAAGGAAAGGGCCTCCATTCTCTCTATAAAGGGTGTGGGACCTCGCCGGAGGGTACTTGCCCCATTTCTCACTCTCTGCTTTCCCGTCTCCTAGGACTGCATCGACGTGGGCTGGTGGGAAGGAGAACTCAACGGCAGACGAGGAGTGTTCCCTGATAACTTCGTGAAGCTTCTTCCACCTGACTTTGAAAAGGAGGGCAATGTAAGTCTTCCTGGCCTTGAGGTCAGTACTCCACATGCAGTCAGAATGGTGGCTGCCATGGTGGGTCTCGGGATACTGGGTGAGGGGAGTTTAGGGGACCATTGAAGAGCACTGGCATTTTAGTTCAGTGGACCTGGTTTCTGAGCCCTTGGCTGTTCTGTAGGCTGGGCATGAGTGTGAACAAGTTAGTTACCTTCCACCAGCCTCAGTTTGCTCATCTGACAGCTGGTCTCAGTGATCCTTATTCTGGTGTTGTTGCATGAATAAATAAGATAATGTGTGGAAAGCATTTGGTGTGATGCCTGGAACATATAAGCATCCAAATGACAAGAACTCTCGGGTGCTCCGTTTGGTAAGCGGACTGCCCGCATCCTGTGCGGTATGTCCCTGGGTGGTGGTGAAGTGCCCTATACTGTGGAAGTGGCTGAGAAGCACATTGTGAAGCTGAGGACGCAGAGCGAGGCCACTGATGTTCTTACACTGTGTGTGTACATATGTGGACATGTATACACACATTTGTCCATATGTGTGTTCGTATACACCTCTGATCTGTTTTCTCTTTGTGGGGACCCATTTTCCAATGCTGTTGTTTCAATGAGCTAGTCCATCTTTGCCTTGCTCCAGGTGTATTGTCTCTCTGATGAGGATGGAACAAGAAAGTTGAAAAGTTAGAAGCACTCGATGTTATAAGGGGGCAGCAATTTGGTCTCTTCCATTCTGCGCTGCATCTCAGGGCTCTTTGCTGAGGCTTTCACTTGACTTCTGCCTGCCTTTCTGGACTGGTTCCTATTTATGCCTGTTGGGGCATTGCTACTGGACCATGAACCTAACCTTGAACTATGACCATCCCTATGGAGCTGATGTTTATGAAGGATAGCTACACATTGGCGAATTGGTTGCTAAGGATACTAAACAGCATTGATGGTGTATGTACCGCCTAGATGAACGAATGTGATGGTTCAAGAAGCTGCATGGTGTTGGTACACACCAAGATCATGTCCCATAGATCTTTAGATTGGTTTGAAGCCTAGGGCCACACCCTAGGATATCCCAAAAGGATAGCTTGCTTTCCTATATCGTTTAGCTGAAGAATGTTCTGTTCCACCCGTGTTATTCTCTCTTGGAACTGAGTTTGGGGTTCAGAGAATCTAGGTTCTGCTTCCTGGTGTTTTCTATATCCCCAACTCTTAGTGCTGGTCCATGGGCCACACTTTATCAGTGTCACCTGGAGCTTGTTAGAAATACTCAGACCCCATCCTAGACCTGGGGCATCAGAACCTGCATTGTAACAAGATCCTCCAGCGAACCATATACATGTTACAGTTGGGGAAGTGCTGGTATAGAAGCAGGTATCTGTTTAAGTGATGACAGCTCCACCTTCCAGTTCCTGACCATATTTTAGGAGGGGAATAAATTCTCAGAGAAGAGCTCACTCACAAAAGAAAAAATTTCCAGCAAGCAAAATCATTTGAGCCATTTTTATTGGATGATCAAAGTGTGGTGGCTTATCAGTTGACAGAATCCAGCCGTGAGAAAAACAGATGCTAACGTTTAATACTGACTGGATTGTAAACGTTGTGAAACAAGAGGACACAGGAGTGAGGTGTGGCAACCATTGATAGTGCTCATGACTCCAGGCTGTAGCTTCGGCTGGACCTGGGCTTGAATCATGGCCCTGTCACATCCTCTGTTCAAGGTCACCTCACTGGATGTGTCTGAGCCTCAGTATCTTCATCTATAAAACTGCAAGAAGAATTGTACCTACCTGTTGAACCGTTGAGAAGATAGGAATTCTTTAGCATGGCGCTGGTGCTTCATAAAGGCTCCACATACGCTAACTCTTCCCGCCTTTGTAATTACTGTTCGCACGAGTGTGGGAAGGCTCCAGCCGAAACTGGGCAGTAATGATAGCAGTCAGACTCTGGTTCATCTTGCTTCAGCTGGTCAAATCAACACAGTTATCTTGATGTCTTTTTTTTTTTAAGATTTTACTTATTTATTCATGAGAGGCAGAGGGAGAAGCAGGCTCCCAAGGAGCAGGGAGCCCGATGCGGGACTCGATCCCAGGACCCTGGGATCATGACCTGAGCCGAAGGCAGACGCTTAACCATCTGAGCCACCCAGGCGCCCTATCTTGATGTCTTTATGAGCTTCCCTGGGAATCCAAATGCATCTGAGAACTTTGATGATAGCCTTCAAAAAGAAATCGAGTACTTTAGAAACTATACCTATAGAGACAAGCGGGCACAGAATGGCATAATCTTCATGTTGTTTCTCATATTTGTTTCAGGACCTGCTACCTGGCAGTTATGTTTTATGTTTATTTATTCACCCACTGTGTGTGTGTTGGGTCCCTTCTCTTGGGCTAGTCACTGTGCTGGTTGATGAGGAGGGGAGGGTACATGCAGCTGCTGCCCTAGTGGGCGTAGAGTTGGGCAGCAGGTCTGATGTTCAGGGCCATAGAGACTTGCTGGACCTTTCCGAAAGGACATTGAGGGTGGGCCTCTTCCAGGGAGTGGAGGGGAGAGGGCCATCCAGACTGCCTGTTTGACCCTTCTCGCCGATCTTTGCAAGCCGGGTAAAAGGTATTCACGTCCTGAAGCACTGGGATGCCAAGACCTTCCTGGTGACTCCTCTCCCTGTGGCCAAGGAATCTTAGCCAGCATGCTATCCTGCTGGCCATTTGCTACCTTCCCGGTTCTGAAGGAGGTAGTATGATTTTGAAGGCTAAGCTGAAATCTGGATAATTCTTTTAACAAATGAGCCACGTCTGTGGTTGCCTACATTGTGGCACCTTGCTTTCTAGTTCCCAGTCACATTTTAGTGGGACAATAAATATACCAGGTGAGAGAGATTCCATGGCATACTCTTCTAGAAGCTCTGCTCTGTTACATAAGGTATTAAGGGAAGACTTCCACTGAGAGAGTGAAGTTGTCAGTGAGGAGTGGACTCAGCTTGCTCGTTGAGGCATGCACGCTCCTTGGGGCCCCGTGGGCATCTCTCCAACCTCAGACAGGCAGCCACCATCTCTTGGATAGGTCTTTTAACCTTGTCCCTAAGAAGAAAACGGCAGGGGGAAACAACAGTCAAACCTGTCAGACAAAGTAATACCTACAGCTGAGAAGTGATTGTATAATGTGACATTTAGCTTTCAGAAAATTTAAAGTATTACATCCTTTCCATCCCCTCTGGCCCACAAAACCAGCCACCCAGCTTTGCATCGGCTGTTCTGCCAGCCTTTATCGCCGCACGCAAAGTGTTGGTGAGCTGGTGACAGTGTGACAGGAACCGGGGCTGTTGTTTGCTGAGCTGGCTGTGTGAAGATGATTAGAATCATTAACACAAATGCACTGTGTGAATGACAGAGTCTGAAACATTATTCTGCCACCAGTTTCAGCACATGTCATCTTGTCTTGCCAGTGGCTGGGGCTGCAGCCATTCACCCAGAAAGGAGGACGGTCTGGGATGATTGTGACAGACAGCAGCAAACAGCATTTATTCAGCAGCAGACCTCTTGAATCAGTAGGCATCACCACAGCATTCTGACGAGGCTAGCTCTTTTCTGCGGCGGCTCGGTGCGGACTCAGGTAGCCTTTTGGAATTTCCTGGAGGGCTTTCTTTCAGAGAGTCCTCAACAGATTCTCTCTCACTAGGTGACAAACGCTCTGGGGCTTTCTCTCAAGATGTTCCCTGGCGGGGAGAGCACCCGTTGATCTCTTGGTGCATATTTTAGAGCAATTATGTAAGCTATTTATGAGAGAACATAGATTCAATGGCTGTTTATTTTGAGACTTGACAGTAAAACTGAGTATCAAAATGGAAAGATTAAATATTCCGAGAGCTCTAATGAAGCAATGCACATGCTCTGCCGTCATTATTGAAGGAAAATGGGGAACCTGAACTCTCAAGAACAGCAGAAAACTTCCCAGTGTCATTGAAAAAAAAATAGAATAGATATTCTGAACGATAATGTTCCCGAAGGATTGCGTTTTAAGAAAAAGTCGCAGGCTCTAGAGTCTTGAAGAGAAACTGTTCAAATCACCCGAAGACGATGTTACTGTTCTAGTGTCCATCGACACGGAGGAACCTTCTGAGTTTGTCTACCATGTCAAGAACCAGGGCGTTGCAAAAGTTCCCATAGCGAATGTTCTGCAGCGGAGGGTCTGCCGCTCAGGGGCACAGAAACCTTCCCTCAAAGATTTCTCAAGGTGCCTGTGGCTGCGATGCTGGCTCCCGTTTGCCAGCTCACGGAGCCTGACCCAGCGAGCAGGCTGCCAGCTTACTCATTGCAACGAGAACTAAAATGTCAGCCGGCCTGGAGCACACGGGTCTGCCTGCCCAGGGTGCTCGCTCCAGCTTCTACAGGAAACCGCGTTTGTTGGGCACTTTCTGCGGGAGCTAGCTGCTCTCACCCAGGCCCTTGCAGGTGCACCAGAGGGAAGGGTGCGCGCCCGGGAGCTGTGCGCTGAACTCCGCCAATCCTGGAGGCTGCTCGCGAGCGCACCGCACCTTCAGCCTCAACAACCCTCTCCACGGCTCTTGGGGTTCACAGCTGAGCGGACCCTTCTTGTTCACTGTCGATCTCCAGACACGCTGTGGTGCAGTCAAGTACATTTCCCACACTCTCAGTTATGGTCGAGTGCCAACCTTAAGACCACTCAGCAGTTCAGTAGGGTCCAAACTTTTACAGGAAAGGAAGACTCGCTTGATTCCCACAATGGCTAGTCCGCTGGTGGGGGATCTTGCCGGTGTAACTGGGACTACATTCTCTTTACCGCATTCCTAGGAGGTCCCTTACCTTAGCCCCCATCATCTGACAACCCAGTTTATAAAACCAACTCAACTCAAATTTTCTTTGTTCCTAGTCATGTCCTTCAGCCTTTTGAGACCCAATACTTCTAGTTTCTAAAGATGTCCAATGAAATATTTCCCCCAAAAATAGTCTTCCAAAGAGAAACAAATAGGTGCTTCCAATAAGCAGCATTGTGAAAAAATAATTCACCCCCAACCTTATCTGTAGAGATGGGGACCGTCAAGGCACTAATGTCACCTAAGCATGACCTAATGGCAGAGCCCTAACTGAGCTTCCCTGAAGTAGCCTGGATGGCCTCCTTCTCCCTTCTCTGCTGGTACTTACAGCCCGTACTCTCTCAGCTGAGCACCTCATTCAGTTGTGCCCTTGCCTGAAGTGCTTCTCTGTCATCACTCCGTCCGAACTGTCATCTCTTTGAAGGCAGAGCCCGTGTCCCAAGCTTCTCCTTCATGGGGCCTGATAGTGTGTGTCTTAGTTCAGGCTGCTGTAACAGAATACCATAGACGGGGTGGTTTATAAACAACAGGACTTTATTTCTCACAATTCGGACGCTGGGAAGTCCAAGATCAAGGTGCCAGCAGATGTGGCATCTATCTAGTGAAGGTCCACTTCCTGGTTCGTAGATGCCTGCGCCCTCACTTGGCAGAAGAGATAGGGTAGCTCCCTGGGATCTCTTCTGTAAGGGCACTAATCTGATCTATGAGGGTGCCACCCTCATGATCCAGTCACCCCCCAAAGGCAGCATCTCAACACACCACCACATTGGGGATTAGGTTTCACCATAGGAATTTTGGGTCCATTCAGTGCACAAACATGCAGCCTATAGCAGCATGCTTGCTTGATACAGGGTTGGCTCTCAGGACTCGCCTGTCATTTGGTCGTTTGGTGACCAGGTGTACCTTCCCTTCTTTTGGTCCCTCCCCTCCTACTTACTGCTCTCTCCTGCACTAGCATGAAAGAGGAAGGTGGGGGGGTAGGGAGAAGTGGACATGGGGGTGCTCGGGTCTTTCTATCGAGATGTGAGGTCTGGGCATGGAGTCGAGGCATCACTTTTACAGTGGGCGGAGGGAGCAGGAGCATGAGACAAGGGGGTAAAGTGTGAGAGCATCTTGGGAAGAAGCCAAATACCAAAACCTGTGTGATTCCCCAATAGGCTAGCAGTCTGGATAGGCCCAGGGATGCAGGCCACCAGGCCAAAGGTTAAGGAGAGGAAACTCAAGAGAGACCCTGCTGAGAGCAGGTTTTTGTGGTGGCCCCCGGGGACCTCCTGTGCTAGGGACGCTGTAGGGTGCAGAGGGGCCCTTACAGGTGCTGTAATCACCCGGAGCATAGCCTCAGCTGCACTCTTCGAGGGTGTCACCAATCCACCAGGGACAGGGAAGCAAAGGGCAGAGTGGAGGCCTTCATGTGTATCTAGATCCATGAGAGGTGCCCTGGTCAGGAACTGTCCATTTTTAACCCCTCTCTAGCCTCACACAGACACCTCTAGAGAACTTAGCTGGATGCCTGGAGGAGGGCTCCCCAAGGCTGAAAATCAAGCTAAGATTTGCTTCCAGAGCCTTATCATATATATTCCTCTAACAAAGCGCCCCCCTCAAGTGTACCCAGCCATCAGGAGTATGCTCCTCTGGTTATTCTCAACAAACCACATGTGTGGGGCCAGAGCTCTGAAGGCAAGAGGCCAAGTGGCAAGTCAAACTTCCTGCCAGGGAGACCAGTTGAGCCAGCTGATGAGCTCTTTGCCTGGGACTGGCCGGGCTTGCCAAACAAAGGGCAGAGTCAGCTCTGAAATCCATCAGCAGGAAGTAAGTAAGACTTGCCTTCCTGCTGTCTTCACTCCAGAACATTCAGATCTATTTCCTTCCTGGTAATAATGGTAAGAAATCAGATCTAGTTAACGTATCCTTTGAAGGATGGTGTTTGCTTCTGTGTCCAAGCCAACGACTCGACACAGGCAGATGCACACGCAGGCGCACACAGGCCTGTACACCCTGCATATGGGAAGACCGGGGAACGCATTCTGCTCTCCTAGAAATCAGAAAATGTTGGCTCATTGATTTTGTTAGGAACATTTTCATGTTGGCTCTTAATGAATTGCCACAGTCTGGATGGACATTGAGGGATGTGAGTTCTGGGCCCTCTTTGGCCACCACCCAGCAGTTGACCCAGCCCCTCTGGGCCTCAGTCTCCTCAGTATAGAGGGGACTCTGTGATCACTCGTAGCTCTAATATCCTCTGTTTCTAGCATCGATCTGCAAATCGAGCGGGCTGAAGCCATCTGAATTTGGATCTGGAGTGTTATATTTCCACTATGGAGGGAGGGATAAAGAGAAGAAATAGAACAAGTGCCTCTAAAAATTCATGACTGAAAATAACTCGCCTGAGTTGAGAGGGTGTTTCTGACTGCACACCTGTGGCACCAGTTAATGCTGGTCAACTCGGCAGAGAAGGCATTGGGCTACTGCTTAACCTGGAGACCCCCTCCGTGCTGTTTCCTTGGTCCGGTCACAATCGGACATTTTGGGGAAAACTGACTAAGTGATGTGCTTGCGTCTTTTGATTTAAGAATCATGAATGCCTGTGCTGAAGTCTTTCCTGTCACATTTTGCTACAGATTTTCCCAGCCTGCCTTCTCAGTTCTCACTGCCCCATGCTTCCTGTTGCATTTAAAGAGGAAAATCCCTGTAGGCCCCTGTGCAATCTTCTCTTAATCACTTGGGGGGCAGTCTGGAGCTGCACGGAACTCTGGCCCTGGTTTTTGTTTAGAATTACTTTCAAAGACCTCTTCTTTGAAAATGTGGCATCGTTTCTCATCTAAGGAGGCCAGAAGGCTAAGTTTGAGGGCATCAGAGAGTGAAGTCAGTCAAAGGGAAAAAACAAAAACAAAAACAAACCCAGGACAACCTATAAACCCGTTCTGCTCATAAGCAAACCTGGCCTGCAGCCAATGCTGAACAAGCCCCGTGGGTGCAAGACACACAGCACAGACTGTTTCCTCCTTTCAGAACTGCCCCCACCTGCTTCCACTACCACCGGGGCTCCTCACGACACCTCACACCTCTGCCTCCTGCCCCTGCCCCCGTCAAGCACACACTTGCCACGACCACACTTGTCACACGCTGTCTCTTAGCCTAACACTTCCTGTCCTCTCTCTCAATGCCCCTCTACCCTGCCCGGTCACATTCCGTCAGTCTGCCCCATGCCAAATCTGACACAACACTGAGGGATTTTTTTCTTTGCACAGTAATCTTGGAAAACATGATGACTTGTAATTGTCTTTTTTTATTTGGGGCCCTGTGGTTTGAGGCGAGGTCGCTGGGGGAACAGGCTCAGCAAGGGGAGGCTCATATGAAATGGTTATAAAATGTTTCAAACAAGCAGGAAGCGAGCAAGACACCCACTGGGTAGGCATCGTTGGGGCTTGGCCAGGAAGAACGAGGCCACAGGGTGCTGTCTGTGAATCAGAAGTTACTCTGATCCTGAGGTAAAGGAAGGTTAGTTGGCAGAGTTTCAACAATAACTTCATTAGGTAAACACATCTGTCCCCAGCTAATTTGTACAAGGACAGAGAAAGGAGGCAGAAAAAGGAAGAAGTTGGAGTGGAGAGCTGGAAGGGGCTGGCAGACAGGAAAGGGCCTTTCGCCAGTGGACGGCCTGTGTGCAGGGGGAGGTGGCCCTTAGAGCATCTTTCTTTCTCTTTTTTGTAATGAAGCGAGTCTGTACTCATATAGGCGGTACTGGAACATATTAAGAAGGAAACACACAAACCCACACATGCCCATAATCCTACACTAGTCAGGTATCACACTGTAAATTTATTCCTTTCCAGTCTTTTTCTCTTTCTGTATATTTTGTAACATAGTTGATTCGAGCTCATACTGTAGCTGCAATTTGATACCCATATTTTCTTCCTCCCAACTTTCACATGACACAGTTCCCTGTGCTTCTGTACACACTGTGTGTGGTGTATGGCCTTGTGGTGGTCTGTCTTGTGGATGCTCTCTGGCAAGGTAGGTCCTTCACAGTGGTTAAGAGCAGACCTGTGGGTCAGACAGCATGGGGCTGGGCTCCCAGCCCCCACCCTATTTAATAGACTGGTGACTTGGGGAAATGGCTTCATCTCTTTAAGCCTCAATTACTTCATCTGCAAAATGGGCATAATAAGATCACTACTTCTAGGCTTGTCATGAAGATTCAACAGGGGCAGTGCTTACTGACTCCCTCTGCGTATGAAACCACCTCCTCTCAAGAGGGAAGTGATACCATTGCCATTTTACAGATGAGAAGCTTTAGCTAGGTCAGTTCACTTGCCCAGTGTCCACGGCTAGGAATTGAAAGAGCCAGCATTTGTAATCAGTCAGGCTCTGAAACCCCACCTCTCAGCCACCACACTACTCTACTTACTCCCGGTAACTTAGCCACGTCACCCAGCTACTGAAGAGCAGAGGTGACATGTCACAGAATCCAGAGCCTACATGCTGTGATGCCTCCTGAGAAAGTTCTTTATGGGTCTCATATTCTCCGGGTTTCACTTGAAATCATTTCCTCCTGTGCTCTAGTACTATAGCAGGCACTGGTGGGCCCCAGCGGGTAGGGGCCAGGGACTGGTGGGTGCTTTGGCTGGTCCTTGCGGTAATGTCAGAATGGTTCATTTTCAGAGTGCAGGAGAGAGTCTCTGGAGCTGTTTTAAAAAGTTACTGGTGTGTGATGCCCAGAGAGGGTCAGGAGAAGCATCAGCAGCAACATGGATCAGATTCTCAAATCCTCCTGTTTCCATCTTTCTTTAATGATTTTGATTTTGAGATGGTTCTCTCCTCACCTCTGGCTCCCCTCTCCAAGTATGGTGGCCAAGAATTGTGCCCTGGCTGGATTCTTGGCCCCTGAATCATCTGCCAAGTGCAGCCTCACCATCTTCCTCCTATAGTCAATCCTGTGTGAGCAAGGAGAGGCCCTGGAACCGATTCAGGGACGGATGCCACCGATTGCATAGCTGCCTCGTCACCTACAGACTGACAGGCTGTGAGAGAAAAACAGACCACAGCCAATATGCAAAAAACCCCATTCCACTTTCCAGGGTACAACTGGTCTGCGGGGGGCCTTGCGAATGGCCTGCCAGCCTTGGGGTCAGAAGGGGCTGAAGGTTTAGAACCCACTGACTCCCAGCCACAGCAGCCCCTTGGCCTGCTTTTGCTGAAGGTCCCCCGTCCAGAGCAGATCTGATTTCGAGCTGTCCCAATGACTCTCCTGAATCACTTGGTTATTCAGCAGATTAAATCTTAATTGCAAATGCGGTTTTGGTGTAGGAGGACCATTGTGCTTGCTGGTTTCAGGCCATTTTTGCTGAGCCGTGCTTTTCCAGAAGGCTGTTACAAATTTAGAAAGGGGGAAATGGTATTTCATTTGTCCGTCAGAGTTTTGTTTTGCAGACTGAATTTATTTTAGTGTTGGCTTAAAGGTGCCAAAATCTGACATCCCCGGAGAGAGAATTGCCCAATTTTTTGGAGAGCTCCTCTGGACTGTCCAAACTACATCTAGAAAACAATGTCTGTGGTCCTTGTGTGACAGGCCAACAATCTCGTTGGCTTGCCAACAATCTCATGTGTTATCATTTTGATTCATTTTTCAGAGACCCAAGAAGCCGCCTCCTCCGTCCGCTCCTGTCATCAAGCAAGGAGCAGGTAATGCGCTTCCGTTCTGGACACAACGTGTCCTTCTGTGTGTATCTACAGCACCCTTGGTAGAGCTCAGGGTTCTTAGGTTCAAATGCCACGGATCACCAAATTGGGAAGTTACCACTTGGTCTCAACAGGCAGATTTTAAATATACTGCTGCTTTTCCTAAAAATTAAACATATCATTAAAATGTATCCCTGGTACAGTGAAAAAATCTAGTCTCCCAGGTGAATGACCAGAAAGACTTTGCTTTGGAGTAAACCAGTTTTTTGTTTTTTTTCTGTTGTATTTTTTGTATTTCTAATCAACTGCTTTTGAGGAAAGAAGAACTTAATTGTCCTGCTTTGCCCACACCCACCTAATCTCAAGGGTCAGCTTAGGGAGGATTGCTTCCCACGGGTCATAGCCTCACCACGCATTTACAGTGGTGCTGAATTTTTAAGCAAAAAAAAAAGAAAAACGTGGTTAACCAAAATTTGTACTTACTTCACTTACACCCCCCAACAAAAAATGTTATTCTAGCAATAAATACTTTTCCTCGTGATACTTTTTTCGTCTTAAAAAGAGTCCAGTTCAGATGGACTCTGAAAAACTGAGGGTTCTAGAGGGTAGGGGGGTGGGGGATGGGTTAGCCTGGTGATGGGTATTGAGGAGGGCACGTTTTGCATGGTGCACTGGGTGTTATGAACAAACAATGAATCATGGAACACTGCATCAAAAACTAATGATGTAATATATGGTGATTAACATAACAATAAAAAAATTTAAAAAAAAAAAGAGTCCAGTTCACTTTTTCTGTGTAGTTCAGACATTAAAGTTGAATAATATAGGAAGACGTGATGTGGTTGGACATTTGGTAACACATTGCGTACAGGGTTCTCATACCTAAAAAAGATCATTCATATTTCCCCACAGAACTCTTCTTTAAAATTGTTAAGAACTAATTATGGGGAGAAATTCCTCCATGAATAACTAGTTAAGTGGCATTTTAACAAATTAACAACTAAAACAGAAGAAGAGTAGGGGTATTTTTAGTTCCGCACATGAATAACTGTGATATTTCTATAGCATTTAAAGTATGAATAAATTTCCAGATTGGTTTATTCACAAATTTATTAAGGAGTGATTTTTTTAACGTTTTTTTGGCCCACGGAGTTGAGGGGGAAATCAGCTTGACCCCAAATTCCTTTCCCATTCCCTTTGGGATAGTTGAGAATTACGAAGATTAAGACCCGAAATGATGTGTTAATTACATCTCCTGTTCCGCCCCCATCGTCGTTTGCATTGAGCAGTTTAATTTTGCCACCTAGTGGTTCACACCGGATCAATATTTTGTTGTGCTGAAATTAAAGCTGGCTGTTGTTTTGCTTTTCTCTGACGACCCTTTTCCTCGAGGCCTTGGCGATGGATTACAGACCATGGAGATGAGCTGAGTGGCCCAAGGCTCAAGAAGCCTGGAATGTAACTAGGATTGGATTCTTCATGGTAGTAGGATCCGTCAGTTCCTCCTGCATCGCTAGGGATGATAAGGAACATCTTTGTTATCATTAGAAGCCTAGACTGTAGCATGATAGGCAAATTCTTTTCCTTTTAAAGCAATTTTATGAAAGGTTATGCTGGATCTCTGTGGGGCAAAGCAAGATGGCATTTAATTTTCCTAGACTCCTACTGCTCATTTATCCTGCTGAATGATCCTGGGAATTGCTCTGTGACAGGGAGGTAGATATTTGTATTTTCCCTATCATCAGCTTTCCTCGTGTTTGATTATTTGACAAAAAAAAAAAAAACCAGAAATGGAATTGACAGAAATCAGATACAGTGTTTAATTTGGAGTGAGTCATTAAGGAGATTTTGGTGAAGTGTGTTCAGTGGATTTTTTTTTAGTTCCTTTGGCTTCTGATGCTATGAAATTGAGATTTTATTTTATTTTTAAAGATTTTATTTATTTATTTGACAGAGAGATAGCACAAGTAGGCAGAGAGGTAGGCAGAGGGAGAGGGAGAAGCAGGCTTCCCGCCGAGCAGGGAGCCCGATGTGGGGCTTGATCCCAGGACCCTGGGATCATGACCTGAGCTGAAGGCAGATGCTTAACTGAGCCACCCAGGCGCCCCTGAAATTGAGATTTTTAGTACCAAGCACCCATCTGTAGGGATGGACAGTAAGGAATTCGTCAAGCACTCAGGCAAGTCCCTAGGTGTGAGGAGTACTTGTGATTGGTTTTATGCTTTAGCTATTTTCCAAGTGTTCTTATGCACCTGAGGCCACGGGCACTGCTGAAGACCCCAGGTGAGGGAGCAGCTGCAGTCGACATGGCCATGTGGGTGTATCTGGGGAAATGTCATATGTAACGTTTGAGGAATTCAGGCGTAGATTAACTGGACTGAGGGAGAACCACAGATCTTCTTTGCACATCCCTCCACTTAAAAATAGCCTCTAGTTACTACTGCTGCATAACAAACCAACCCAAACCTGGTGGCAGAAAACAAGGATATTCTTATGCCCACGGCTTCTGGGGTCAGGAATTTGAACAGGGCCTGGCCAGGACATCTTGTCTCTCTGCTCCTTGATATTTGGGGCCTCAGCTGGGAATGCTGTCCAGTCTTTGGAGATGGCTGCTTTGCTTTCATGTCTTCACTTCCCTTGGCAGGAGTGGCTGGAGGGCTGGCTCAGTGGAGGCCATAGGCCAGAGTGTCTACACATGGCCTCTTTAGCAGTCCTCAGGGTTCTGGACTTCTCACATGGAGGTTCAGTATTCCAGCAAATAAAGCATAAGTGACACAGTCTTTTATGACACAGCCTTGGAAATTATATGGTATCATATTGGCCCCTGGTTGAAGCAGTCACAAGCCTACCCACATTCCAGACAGAGGACATAGACCCCCCCCCTCTTAATGGGAAGGGTAGCAAACAATTTGAGGCCATATTTTAAAACTGCTACAACTTAGACTCCAGGTCCCTGTGAAATTTCTTTTTATTTGTAGAGCAATAGCCAGTGACCCATTATTGGCATATTTTGGTGATTGACTTGTTTATACATATTTTCCACCCACACCCAGTGATTTTCTGTGACTGTTTTGATGTCTAAGGAAGTCAGATTTAAATATCAGAAAACATTAATGGCATTCTTGTAAATTAAGGGTGTATAGGAAGGCAAACTTAATGACATAGGTCAAAAATGGCTTCTGCTGTTTCTAAGCGGCTTATATTTGCCAGGCAATACCAGCGCTCGGCTTAGGGGGAGAACAGTCTATTGACTTTGCTGTACCTGATAAATATTTAAAATGCTGGTATGTCTAATAAATGGATAGAGAAAACATGTTCTGATCACTGTTATCCTTTCCCCCTTAGGTACCACTGAGAGAAAACATGAAATTAAAAAGATACCTCCTGAAAGACCAGAAACACTTCCAAACAGAACAGAAGAGAAAGGTATGAAATCAAGTCTTCACTGGTACTGATCGAACAGCAGGAGACAAAGCGGTGGTCATAGGGCTAGTCCAGATTATCCACAGAGTTTGTTTTTTGGGGGGAGTATGGTGATTATGGTTTTATTTTGGTTGCTTTTAAATATCCCATTTCTAAGGAAATAGAGAGGATTATGTGGTGCTTCTTTGGGCCAGAATTCTTCACCAAATGAAAAACAACGAGCCCGGTCACTTCACACATTGGGGTTCTTCCATCCTGGTTTCCCCCCCATTGCCGCCCTCCCTACACCAGGGGCATCCTGAAGTCAGGGTGCCAACTGGAAGTTTCCTGAGGGCCTGGATGTATTCGCCACAGTTTCCATCCCGCCCTCTCCCATGCCTCGTGCCCCAGGGCACTTATTAACTGTTCACGGGTTGATGTGACTGAGAGAAGTTCCCATCCGGATAAATGAAAGCCGTCATCCTCGGCCACTGCTGGACTTTTGACTCTGGCTACTATGTCACAGACACATGTCCACGGTCAGGAGTATCATCTGAAGGGAAGTAGCTTCGTCTGTCTCACACAGTCAGCTTTACAAATGTGTTTGACTCCTATTGTTCTGAGTCTGTTGCCCAAAGAAATCTACACGCTGTGGAAGGACTCATTTTGTTAGGTGTCTAAGATTTGATTGATCACACATTTTATGGGAAAAGTGCTATGTTATTATTATGAGCAGGAGGCAGAGCAAATCCCATTTTAAAAAAGCAGTTATTTGGAAGTCACAAGAGAAATGCGGAATTAATGCATGTAATTATTTGGAGGTGCTCCTGGGTGGCCTCATGAAATTTTATTGTGAAATTTAATATTTTTTATCAACCTGCCAAAAGTTTTACCAACATTGCCAGCTCTTAAGAAGTTATATCTCTTTTCTTTCACAGTGAACACTTAAAATTTGAGTTGTGGAACCTCATTGAAAGGCCAGGTCTGTGTCCCAGAGCAGTGAAAGAACAGCCGCGCGCGCGTGCGTGTGCGTGTGCGTGTGCGTGTGTGTGTGTGTGTGTGTGTGTGTGTGTGACACAAACAGCCCTTTGAGGAGAATGTGTGCTGTGACATAACCGAACACTGCCCCCTGTCCACATGGAGGACACATGACTAGTTTCTGGCTGACAGCCAGGCTCCGTCATAAGGACACTTCCAGCCCTGTTCCATGCTGACTAACATAAGGACTCGGTTTCCATGTGAACAACTGCCCTAGTTGGCTGGCCAAGTGGCCACACACTTCTGGTTCCTTCCACTCCTATGGTTCCTTGTTCAGTGCTACAGTGGGTCTGGAAGGCAGAAACCCTGGTCAGAAGCAACGGGAGCCAGAGAGCCAGCCCTACCCTGAGACTTGGCCTCCCTGTGAGGTGGGCACAAACCCCCCTCCCACTTGTTCTGCACGCTGCCAGAGGGCCCCCCCAGTCCCTCCCAGCAGGAGGAATCTCCCCTCCTTTGCATTTCAGCCAAGCCCTTCTTCCTCCTCTGGTCCCCGTGGACAGTAAATGAGTTCCCAGGATTCCTGGAAGGAGCAAATTCCCCTACTAAAATGTGGGGATGAGCACAGTGATATCTGTATAGCAACTGGTGGGCTTTTTAACGCTTTGCCAATCAGCCGGGGCACCTGAACAATATGAGTGTGTGTTTGCAAGCAAAACATGTTCAGAGTTTCAGCTTACAAGTGAACATAGGGAACCTGCCTGTCCTCCAGCAGGCAGCTCTCTGAAGTTCCATCTTTATAAAGAAGAATGTGGATGCGTGCTTTTTACACAACACGTGGAGCAAGGCTAACTGGGGACAGAAAACACGAAGCTGTCAGTCACGCCGCTGCTCAGTTGGCCACCAGATCTGACTTTAACTTCATTCTAATAGCTGACTCCAAAAACCCTTGGAAGCCAAATACCTGTGAAACCCTAGTTTGTGCACAAAAAGAATCCAGAATTAGTTCTTTGTTCCTGGAAATGCCCCCCCCCCTTTTTACTGGCTCATGGCCCTTTACACAGGCTGACCTGAGAGACATCAGGCCTCTTGCCTCCTCACACCCAGTCCTATGGGTCCTTGACCAAACTCATCAACCATTTGCTGAGCACCTGCTATGCACCAGGCACCAGGTAGGATCTAGAGAGATGACCAGACATGGGCTCTACCCTGGGGGGCTGACGGCCTACAGGCTCTGCCAGGCATGCACACACCCAGAAAGTAGCCAAGTGGAGCCCGTTTATAAAGGGCTGCTTTTCTGGGCTCAGGTGAGGAAGTAAGATAGTCTGCCTCTGAGGGTGGTTTCAGCTGTTGAGAAGGGAATGTGACTGGGTCACCGTTCAGCCAGGCTGATGAGTAGGATCACGATGAGCCTGAGAAAGGATCAGCAGGAGTTCATTAAGGGTGGGCAGTGGCCAGAAGGGCCCTCTAGGCCAGCACGGGCAAAAGCCAATGGTGGGCTGCAGCTGTGGAGGGGTTTTTCCTAACTTGACAAAAAATAAACAAGGCTCTAAAAATACATAAATAAATTAAAATTTTAAAAAATAAACAATGCTCTTCACTCTCCAACTTCACCTTTGTAAGTAGCATCAGTGATTTTTTTTTAAAACAGGAAACGAGCCATCTGCCCCTGAGTACTGTCACTTACACTAGATCTCTCTGTCTTCTTTATGCTTTTTAAACAATGACTTAAAGAAAGACCAGAGAGAGAGCCAAAACTGGATTTACAGAAGCCTTCTGTTCCTGCCATACCGCCCAAAAAGCCACGGCCACCCAAGACCAATTCTCTCAGCAGACCGGGTGCGTTGCCCCCCAGGAGGCCTGAACGACCAGTGGGTCCCCTGACCCACACCAGGTACTGCTCTGCTCTTGCCACTGGGGGTGGGTGAGGGTTGGCCGTGCGACACAGGAGAGGAGCCTCGAGTGCGGCCAGCTGAAGGGGGGGGGACAAAACTGCCCTTCCACCTTCTAGCAAAGCTGTCTCAGGACTCTGGCTACTTCTGTTCTTGCTCCTGTGCTTGGGCAGAAGTGGGTGCGAGGCTGGGAGGCACAGTGCGGGTTTTAGAATGAGCAGATGGGGATCAGGTATCCAGCATGTAGGCTCTGCTCACACGGAGGGATTTTCCCTGCACTTCTTTAGGGCACGCCAGCTGCCCCCCACACTGGAAATGTGGGTATCACACCCCCCATCCCCTGGATGTCCCCCTGGCCTCAGGTGTGCACATCTCACTGGGCGCTCCATCCCCTGACCCTCTCCCTGCTGTGTGGTGCCTCTTTCCCCAGTCCCAGGCTCCCTTGGCCCTGGATTGCATAGCCCTATCGTGGAACCGAGGACCCGGCATGGCAAATACTGTCTTAGTGTACATGTCTCCAAACTATGAGACCCTCAAAGGCAAGGGATGTGCTTTGTTCAGGCAGTAGTTCTGAGGTGTGCCTGGCACAATTCACATTTGTTCACTGGCTGTCTGGGCACACGTGTCAGGAATGGGGAGTAAGAGTTGGACGTTGTGCTTCCAGACCCGAGCTGCCCACCACAGAGCAAAGAAGTGTTGTGTTCTCTCCACGAGTTAATTGCCAGAACTTTCTACTGTTACGTGTGTATTACGTGTGTTGGTGTCATATACCAGAGCAAGCTGTTGGCCTGGAGGTCTTCACATGTACTTGTCAACACACAGTCACTCACCAGATTTTTGTTCTTGGGAGCCAAGTTTGCATGGTGAGAGTCACATGGGGCTTCAGCGCCCTAATGTTGGAGTCAGGCAGGCTTCCTGGTTTGCATCTCATCTTGCCTCATACGTGTGCGGGCCTCAGCATGTCACTGCCCCTCTCCACCTCACTTTTTCTGTCTATAAATTGAGGATGATAATGGAATGCACCCAAAAGGATGGAACAAGATAATTCCCAAGTGTACAACCCCATGCTTGTAAATCAACATTAGTTTCATTGTCATTCTTATATTTTTTTAAGATTTTATTTTTAAGTACTCTCTATACCCAACGTGGGGCTCCTTTATTCTTAGGAAACAATGTTTAAATCGGGGTAAATACACATAACATAAAATTGACTGTCATAACCATTGGTAAGTGTACAGTTCAGCGACATCAGTACATCTGCATTGTTGGACAACCACCTGCATCCATCTGTAGACCTCTTTTCATCTTACAAAACTGAAACTCTGTACCCATTAAGCACCCTCTCCCCTCCCTCCTCCCCCAGCCCCTGCCAACCACCGGTGTATAGCTGACCTTTGAACACGCAGGGTTAGGGGAGCTGACCCCTGTGCAGTTGAAAATCCACGTACAACGCTTGATTCCCCAAAAACTTCACTGCTAATAGCCTACTGTTGACCAGAAGCTTTACCGATGTAAAGAGTCGATTAACATCATTTATACGTTCTATATATTATAGACTGTATTCTTACAATAAAGTCAGCTATAGAAAGGAAAACGTTATTAAGAAAATCATAAGGAAGAGAAAATAGATTTACAGTTCTGGCCTGTATTCACTGAAAAAAAAATCCACGTATAAGTGGACCCGCACAGTTGAAACCAGTGTTGTTCAAGGGTCAACTATACTTTCTATGTGTGTGAAGTTGACTACTCTAGATGCCTCATGTAAGTGGAGCCATATAGCGTTTGTCTGTTTATGACTGGCTGATTTCACTTACCCTGATGGCCCCAAGGTTCATCTATGTGGTAGCGTGACTCATTCACTCTTAATAAAAACAACACCACCACCCTTGCCCAAATATAGGGCCAGGTAGCCCTGTGAGTGGTTGAGCCATGGCAGAATCTCTGCCAGCCGTGGTGGATGCACCTCAGCCCAGCGCGGGAGGCCGGCTGCCCAGCTGAACACTCAGCCAGTGACCTCAGTGCGGGAGAGCCCATTGGAGTGGCAGCTGGCTTGCCCACGTCATTCTGCGGGCATCTCCCAAGGTCCAGACAACTGCCCCTACGTGATGGCCCATGGGGAGACTAATGGGACCAGGGCCACTGTTGAGCGGGTCAGGCCCTACACATCATGCCCTATTCTGCCGACAGATAGAAGGCTGTGTGTACATGCACACGACAGGGCCTCGTGACAGCCCCAGTGACCTCAGCCCAGGCCTCGGTAGCATGGTTGGCCCAGAAGCTAGCACCCCAGAAGAAAACGGTTATGTGAACCTAAGTGCCTCTGAAGAGAATGTGAGCCACACAGAGAGACAGGAGAGCAGAGGTTGTGCATCACTTTGTGGTGCGTGAAAGGGGAACGGAAGGCACGCTCTGCCAAATTCTGTTCGTCTTCCAGGGGCTACAGACATTTCCCTTAAGTTAGTAACAGTTTCCAGAATATTCCTATTGTTCTAATCTGATCTGAAGAGAAGTGCAAATCCAATGGCTTCTTTGCCTTCGAAGGTTGTTCTCAACCCTCTCATTGTGGGATAGGTACAGGCTTTGTGAGGCCCCAGTTGGACCTGAATGCAAAGGGGAGGTGAAGTGTAACTGGGACCTTCTGGACTCACAGAAGCCCCCGTTGCTTCTCTCCTCTGCCTAGCTCTTCTCTGCCTCCAGCTCTCCCATCATCCACTTGTCCGTTAGAAGTATGGATCGCTGGGTAAGATGCGTGAGGAGGGCTGTGTGTCTAGAAGCCAGTGGGAAATGTAACTGTTCTTCACATGGGTGGCCTCCCACTCACCCCGTGGTGGCCCAGCCCCCAGGGCACTGGGTTTGCAAAAAGGGGACAAGGGAGGAGAGTGCCTGGCTTTCTTCCTGACAGTCCTAGGAAGTGACAGACCCGGGCAAGGCTGGGAGCATCTGGGGAGCCAGTACCTCCTTTGGCCACTTGCTCAGCCAGTTGAAGGGAGAACGGTGCCTGCTCTAACATGGTGGTTCTCAAATTCGAGCATGGGTCAGAATCACCTGGAGACCATGTTCAAACAGATAGCTGGGCCCCACCCCTCTGGTTGCTGACTTGGTAAGTCTGGGGTTGGGCCTGGGAACTTACATTTCCATCAGGCTCCCAGGTTGTAATCTCCACGCTGCTGGCCCATGTTCACACCGCAAGAACCCCCGGTCTAGATTCTCCCAAGTTTTTGACAGTGCCCTCCCCTTCCCTGGCTGCCTCTCATGCACCTATTAATGCTCCCCGAATTCAGAGCCCACTTAACACACCCAGCTTCTGGAAGCCTTCCCTTATTTCTCAGGATTGCTCTCTCTTCCAAATGCCTGACACCCCATGTTTAGCCTAGTGTGGGGCCCCATGCTGTGCCACTTGGGATGCTCACACCCCCGGACTCCTTTACCAGATTTAAAGCAGATCAAGAGTGTGTTTTGTCATCTCCACATGCTTTACAGGGTTGAGCATATGGTAATGGCTCATTTAACACACTTGTTGAATGCCATCATTCCTACAAAGGGAGGGAGGTGCCAGGGCTTACATTTTGTTCACTTTTGCCTCTCCCATCATCCTTCCCAGGCCCTGTACAAGTTCTGTAGCACGTGTGCCTCATGTTCTGCGTCACCTAGCATGCCATGGATTCCAACATTACAAAATTTAAGATCACAGAAAGGCTTAGTATTTCTCAATACCTCATGCACTTCATATTTTTTGCTAAGCAGTTACATCGGACAACCAACCCATATATTGGCTTATGAACTTGTTTTGTTCTGCCCAATTAGTTGAGGTAGGAATGTTAACAGCATTCAAACAGTTTTGTGTCACTGGTCTTCCAGAGAGAAAGTATTGTCTACTGTAGGAAGCCAAATCATCTCTAGGATTGGCCTGACTGGATGGCTGGACAGAGAGTTGAACACATGGACACACAGTCATTATTTGCCATACTTGTAGGGAACTAGGCATCGCCACTCTAGCTGGAGCGTCTGGGCTTGCGCTTGTTCTCACCAGCCAGAAACTTGCTGCCAAATGTGGCTTCCAGAAGAGATTGGTTTCTTTCCATTTAAATAGGAAGTAGTATCTTGTAGAATAAAGAAATACATAAGTTTAGGAAGAAGGGAGTCATTTTTAGATACATTCACGTAACAGAAATGTATTGAGGGGCCACTGTGTACAAGGCACTGTTCTGGATCTCACTAATGCTGGGGCTCAGCTGCAGATCAGTTTCCAGGAATCACATCTGGGAGAAGTAGAATGACACCTGTGCACAATTTTGTGTCCAGCCTGAGCAAGTGGAAGCATGCCATTAACATACTTACCCAATGGTAAGAATATTCTTCCAATTTCCAGAAAGTAAGTTAAGATGGAATTTTAACAGGAAAAAAAAGACTGTTTTAAAAAATTTTAGTGCCAGAGTTGATTTAAAAATTGAATGCTGGGGACGCCGGGGTGGTTCAGTAGGTTAAGCGTCCGACTCTTGATTTCGACTCAGGTCATGACCTTAGGGTCGTGGGATCGAGTCCCACATCGAGATGGAGTCCTGCTTCAAGCTCTGCCCTGGGCATGGAGCCTGCTAAGATAATCTCTCTCCCTCTCCCTTTGCCCCTCCCCCTGCCTCTCTCTCTCTAAAGAAAAGAAAATGAATAATGATAGGAGATTCTATTAGGCCCTGAGTGCCTCCTTCATTTGAAGGTCTGTGCCTTGGTGATGCCTTCATTATTATTTCCCAGTGTGTGAAGCCAGACTGCTCATCTTGTCCAGCCCACCATGCATCCAAGGTGGTGGTGGTGCGACAGGCATTCTGTCTATCCACATTTTCACACTTGAGAAAATGGAGGCTCAAAAATATAGAGCCTACTCACTTGTTCTTATATTTGATCATAAAAATATTTCAATTGACGGAACATACCTAAACCTTTTTGTATGAGTGTGTACACATACACATGAACATGTGATGTTATATGTCCAATAATGTGTATTATCGATGTAATAAATATGGGTCCAGAAACCTCTGTGAAACTTGGGAGAGGGTCCAAAAGAAAAAAAGAAAAAGAAAAATCCAAGGAAATGCTGGAGAGAAACAGGTTGCTCTGAGCTCCAGTAATTATATGCAGTGGGAGGCAGCGAGCCAGAAACCTGAGGGGCAGGGCAGGTGTGTGCCTTCAAAAGAATAAACCGAACAGGGAAAGAGGTAGAAGCAGGCTAGAACAGGTTTGTTAATCCTCCCAAACATAAATACCCCAATTTGTAATATTTTTTTCATTTTCTTCCCAAATAGCAGGGAAGCTGGAGCAGAACCTTTGTTCTGAGTTGCAAGGGAGTTTTGGCCGTTGTCTGCTATCCCGCATACAGCACGGAGCCACATGTGCTCTCCAAGTAGAGGGGGCAGGTGACTGGCGGGGGGGGGGGGGAGGATGAGGGGGCTGGTGCTCCAGGGGCCTTGAGTGGTAGACAGGAGGTCTGGGGTGGAGGGGCAGGACGTGAAGCTGAAAGGCATAAGGAGGAGGTGGGGTGAGTGAGCATAAAGTGGGAAAAAGCCGATGGCCAGAAGAAGAGATGTTGGTCAGAAAGGGGAGGTGTGTGCTCACAACTTCAGAGGTGTAGTAGGTCTGAAGATGAACTTAACCACAGAGAGAGGGGCCATGGATCTGGGTGACTAAGGATGAACGAGGGTCATAAGAACTGAAGGGACCAGGGGAAGGAGGGGCTGGCTCTGGGGATGGATTGCCCACATGGCTGTCATAGGCTCAGGAAGACGGCAAGAGCCAGAGTGAGGCTGATGTTCTAGAAGCCAGTGCCCTCCCAGATGAATGTCAGTGTATTCTGGGAGTTGAAGACAGGCAGTGATTAGAAGGATTCCACAGTCAGGGTGGTAGTGGGCCATTCAGAGAGGAGGTCCTGGATTTGTGTGTGTTGTGGGGGGGGTTGGTACCGTGGCTCAAGCATCCCGGAGGGCACCGTGCATTGACTTCAGATGTGGAGGCATGTGTCAGAGGAGGGATTTCAGTGAGAAGGCGGGCATTTGGGTCTTGGACACCAGGCTGTGGGCAAGAGACTTGGTGCCTTCCCAAACCTGAGCCACCCAGAGATGGCTCTCACTTTAAATGTCAACCCACGAGGTACTTTTCCTGGGAAGAGCTGGAGGCTGCACCACAGAAACTGAAACGCCAGGTCCAGTGGGAGAGGACAGTGGAATTGCAAGGTTTTTACTTGTAATGAAGATGGAGGCTGGATTTCAGAGACACACGGGGAGGTAAGAGGAAGCTGAGCTCTGAGACATTTGAGCTTGAGGCAAAGATTAAGTAAACATTTATATGCCAAACATCAACTCGGTGCTTAGGGAAGGGCATATGTCTCTCTTGAGACCAATTTACCCACACGGAAGTTCATTTTTCTTTAGATTTACACAGGCAGCCCGGCTGCTCCAGCCCCTGGGATTACAACTGAACAGGAAATAAGCTTCCAGTCCCGCTGGCTCTGTAAGGGGTGTGGCCCCCATGCCTACCACAAGAAGGCATTTACAAAGACCTCTTTGCTCTTACTAGGTATAAACCAATCAATCAAAAAGGAGGCAGAGAAAGGTAGCTGGCACATGCAAATTCTCCCTAAGCAGGCAGGTAAAATGTGCACTTGGGTGCTTAGGCCATCATTTTGAGGGTGGATTACTCAAGTATTCGAAATGCCTTTTCAGAGTCCTAGTGGGGCGTCACGTGGTGTTGGAGTGTTTCCCTTCTTTTCCATAAATCAGGACCCAGCCATGTCTTTGGAGAATTTGGGAGAGAGATCTTGGCTGGTAGTTACAGAGGTGGGTGTCACTGGCTCATGGATGGTAATTCCAAGCGGGGAATGGTCCCTCCAGGAGATTATAGAGAAAGGAGAGAGTGGAGCCAACAGTGGGGAAAATCGTTATTTATAGGGCAGAGGAAGAATGAGGAGCCTGCAGAAAGGCTAGATGGTGTAGGATGTCATGGAAGCCAGAAGAAAGGGATATGGAGCAACTATAGAATGCGTGGGTCTCACACCTGAGTGTGTGCTGGAATCACCTGGAAGCTGGTTAAAACATAGATCGCTATTCCCCAAAATGTCTAATTCACTAGATCTGGGTTAAGGCCTGAGAACCTGCATTTCTAGCAAGCTCCCACTGCTGCTGCTGCTGCCCGTTAGCTGACCCTGCTGTGAGACCACCACCATAGTGTGCACCCCGGAGACTGAAGGGCATCCACGGGCTTTGGTCACTAGTGTTGGCCCTAGTGCTCCCAGTCCAGGAGTTTCTATACAGTGGTTGGTAGCAAGAGACAGAGTTGGCATGAATTGAAGAGAGAATGGGCAGGTGGCCAAGCTTATGTAGACTTGGCTTGTGAGAAACTTGGCTACAGAAAAAAAAGATGAAAAATGGGAGCTTATAGATGGGTTCAGTGATGAGAGAAGAGAGTCGGGGGGGGCAGTTGTCATCCATTCATTACAGATATTCATCAAGTACCTATATTTCTGGCCAGGCTTTCTTCTAGGTAGTCGTTAACTGTGGTAACCAGGCTAGACTTGGCTCCTGCCCACCCATTGTTTTGGAGCCAGGCACACTAGAGCCAATACCCCACACCTCTACTTCCTTACCTGGTGACTTTGGGCAAGGTGTGCACCTCCCTGAGTCTCAGTTTCTGCCTCTGCACAATGGTAGAGCGAGGCCTGCCTTGCCCAGGTGTGCAAATTTAAACAAGCTCCTGCACTTCAGGCCCCTGACTCTGCCTGGCGTTTGAGAGGCACTCACCAAATCCATGCATGCTTTTCCTCCCTTGAGATGCTCACTGGGTGACCTTGTTGGGAGAGGGCTTTCCACATGGTGACAAGCAGGTCATGCGCTGGAGCCCTGAAGGAGGGAGGAAACATGGACGCTCTCAGCACATCAGGAGGTCTCTAGGGGGTGGAAGCATGAGCAACCTCCCCCAGAAGCAGCTAGAGATTCAAAAGAAGTCAGGACTCAGGGAAGGCCGTGACTGAGGGAGGAAAGTTAATTTATGGAGCAGAGGAATCCCATAGGGCACAGGGGAAAATACCTTTCACACTGTAGGGATGTCCGCATTCTTTGCTGACCTCATTTCATTTGTATGTATACCCTTCTCTCTTCCTTCCACCCACCCCTAAAATGAAATTTTTTTCCTGCCGTGAGAACCAACAGTGGTGACGGGGTTTAGCCCCAGCCCAGACGCCCTGGGCAGTAAGGCACACTGACTGTCCTGCCAGTGATGGTCCAAATCAGGCAAGGGACCAGTGGGGGACCAAACACCTCACCCGGGCCCAGTACTAGTTGGGTCATACAGTGCTTTTTCCCTGGGCTATTTCTTTGAACACTCTTCCCTCAAGTGGCACCTCACAAACTCTTCTGAGTTGCATGATGATGAGTTCCCCCTCTTCTTGGCATCTTTAAAGCCCCTTGCCCCTCTGAGATGCCCAACTGTGGATTTGCAGATGAGGGCTGCAAGGTCATCCTCCTTTTGCCTTTTGGGGGTTCTGGGTTTGTGCTCTGGATGGGCTGTGGAGAGAGGCCCGTTCCCACACACACTTGCAGAGTCTGCACAGAGAACAGAAATTTGGAGGGGAATTGAGTGGGCGATGTCCCATCACCTTCCACTGTGTCTTCACCACCTATAAATAGCCAACCTTGTTTGTGCTCATCCAAACAAGGACACAGTGCAAGGGGAGAGCTGCCAGGAAAACCACTCTGCTTCCAGCTTCTTGCTCCCCTGGCCTTGCCTGGGCTGTCCCACATTTAAATAGGAAGTTCTCAGTCAAAAGTGCCTGTGATTCCTGGGACATCTTTGGCCACCAGGTGGGTGTGTAAGGACTCCGCAGATATCAGCAGTGCCTTTGGATCCTTATTTCTCAGAAAGGGGAAGGAGCCTCCTCCTGCCCTCCCGCCGACGATCGAAGGAAACTGGGCTTACCGCTGTTACAGTTTTGTCCTTTCCCGATGGAAGGATTCTATCTCCCCGGGCAGTGACATCCCAGGGCAGAACTCTCCCTAAAGGACTGGCTTCACATCTGCTACCTTTACAGATGGGTGGAGTCCTCTTACAGTTGCTTATTGGAGAGAGGAGAAAATCTCTGGAAGCATAAAGCATGTGCATGGGGATACGAATTTTGATTATTGCCATCCCAGGTGTGGTGGGCAAAGATCGAACTGGACATCAGGAAGCTTCCATCTGGTTCCAGCTCTGCCACTAATTAGCTGCATGGCCTTGGGCACGTAACTCCCGTCCTTGGAACGAAGACCCTTGTCTGTAGTAAAGTAGGGGCTTGAGCTGGGTAACACGTACCCAGTTTTAGCAGTCAGAGCCTAAGTGCGATGTCACAAGCAGGCAGGCAGGGAGCGGTCACTTCCTTTGGCCTTGCTTCCTTGATGCACAGTTGGACCAGGACAAGGGGGGTACACAATCAGACGGGGTAGTTTCACATTAGAAGGGGCAAGAAAACAAGGCTGCGGAATTGGAACAAGAAAGAAGACAGGGTAACTCGCATCATTTCTCTAGGATCTTCACGTTGACATCTGCCATCGTCCAAATGTGTTGACACCTCCCGAGTGGGATGAAAGCTGGAAACCAAACAGGATTTGCAGGGTGCGCCTCAGTTTCCTGAGCATGAGGACAGGCCACTTCTGTTTCCTCTTCTTTCCTTTCCTTCTCAGCTTTTTTTCTTCGCCCTGCAACAATTTTTAGGCAGTTAGAACCCAAACATTTACACCAAAGTAATAGATCCTTCCGAGAGTGGGCAGGAGGTCTGCTAGAAAGAGTCCTCACCTGGACTCGGGATCTTTTGTTCCATAGGGATCTATGGATTCCCTCTTTTCCCCTTCAGCCCCACTCACCTCCAAAAGGGTCCTGGGTCTCTTGGGTGTGGCATTCGGTTGCTGCTGTTAGTGCTGTCGTTCATTTGTTTATTTGCTGATTTGCTTGCCTCGGCTTCCTATGCACTTCAACACCTTTTCCGGGCCACATGTCTTGGCTTAACTGTCCCAGCTTGGTCTAAATCGGGCCATGCCACTGGCTGAGCTCGTGTTCTCCAGGGATGCACATGGCACATCTTCCCCAGTTCCGACTGGACACTCCCCGTCTCACGTCTTGGGTCTGAGCAGCCAGAGTGGGCACCTCTGGGCTGGTTGAGTGTGTGATCTTTGTTTATTAGGAGCACTTTTTAAGTTGGAGAGCAAAGGCGATTTACCCAACTGGCAGTGAGCTGCAATGACACAGGCTGCCCAGCATTCTTGGTGACTCACCATCCCCATGATCAGGAGACTGAGTGAAGCAGCTTTGAGAAGCAGTCAAGAGCATGGGCTCTGGAGTCAAAGTTAATAGGTTCAAATCCAGACCCTGCTGTCCTACTACTTTAATGACCTTTGTTAGCTAGGACTTAATGTCACTGAGCCTCCGTTTCCTGACCTATATAATGAAAATAAAGGGCATCACAGGTGGGGTTCTCCAGGAAGCAGGCCCTGAGGCAGCATTTAGTATGCCAGCTCTGCTTTAGGGTTTAGTGCCCATGGAAGGGAGAACAGAGCAGTGTTGGGCCGAGGGAGAAGTCAGGTTGTGATAACTGGCTCACCAAAGCCTTGCCGACTCCACAGGGAGGGCCAGAAATGGCCCATCTGAGTTATCCTGTGTTGGGCTGAACTGGCCAAGATTTTTATACTGTCGAGTGTGGGCTGCCCTAGAAAGGATTTGCCCTGGCCGAGGAGGCTCTCTGTAACTGAGGTGGTCCCTGGAGAGGCCAGCGGTGCCCCCAGCAGCAGAGGCAACCAGCCCTTCGCCAAAGGGGGCTCCGGGCAGCATGGTTCCGTGTCCACCATGCAGAGCAGATACTCGAAGGGGTGGATGTGACAATTGAATAATGGACAAAAGGCGCTTATCCTGATGCCTGGCTCCTGATAGGCAGTCAGTAGGCAGTAGCTGCTGCTCTTATTTCCATGCGATTGTAGGTTCCAACTATTCCTGCTGATGTCCTTCAGCTAGTCCGCCCGTTGTCTGCAATTTAGGCTCCCTGTCCAGTAGAGCAAGGAGACTTCCCTGCCAGTTGTCTGTTCAAGTCATGCGTTTCAAGGGTCCGGAACCAAAACTGTTGAGAAAAATACAAGACAAGAGCATTGTTTTGATTCAAAAATCAGAAAGAAGTAAGGGCAACCTTGTTCTGGTATCTTCGGATATATGGTGGTATGCCTGCTTTCTTTTATTTTCTCCTTTTATTCAGCAGCTGTGGGCATAGAAACTCACCATACATAAACCTTCTTGGGAGCTAGTAAATTCCAAAAGGACTGGATTTTTCTTTTCTTGTTGAATTTAGTAACATCCTTTTTGCCAAAATGGAACCCATGTGTTGGGCAGACTGGAGGAGAGCAGAGACCATCCAGGGCTGCAGCCTCATTGGGTGTCAGCTACTCCAAGCATGTGCTTTGGAGAATTTCAGAAATTCTGGTATTTTTCAGAACTGAAATTCATTAGCATTGTTGTAAGAGTCTATAAATACAGTGAAAAGCATTTACAAATAGACATTGTAAAACGCTTCCACACCCACAGTCTGAACACTGTCAAAACACCAGCTGCAGCTTCCTTACTTGGAAGGATCAGAACCTTTTTTAAACGACACCTACTGTGTTTTCAAAATAGGCTTGCTTCTGGCCCTGTATAGAAGATAATTTCAGCTGAAAACCTGTGTCTGGCTCTTGGCATGCGGGATCAGGGCTCAGAGAGATGGGGGGATCCTAAGCTCCTTCCTATCAGAATGCGCCTGGTGCTTTAGCATCTGGGGACAGGTCGCTCTTTCCTCAGGTGGCCCCTCATGACTTGGGCCTCTCGGTCTAGGATTTGTAACTCCACACACCCCCACCTGGTTCCCAGGTGAGCTCCAGGTGTGGTCCCAGGTGATCACAGAGGCACCTGTGGTCGGGGAGGTTCTTCCAGGAGAGTCTGTAGGCAAGGGCCAGACAATCTTACCTTTGACCTTGGCAATACTCTTGGGGAGAAAGGAGAGGGAACATAAGCTGCCTGAATTGTATGAGTCTCTGTTGTTGAAAGTGAACTTTAATGAAGGAAAAATTTTTACCTCTAGTCTTATCCCAGAAACAACTACTATTAACATTTTGAGCTGTTTCTTTCCCATCTTTTTTCCTATATATGATTTGGTTTGTTTTTCACTGGTTTTACATAGTTAGGATTATACTGAATGTCCTCCAGCTTTTGGGGGAAAAATTGCGTCTATTATACAAATACATAATGCATTCCCCTTTAATGACAAAGGCAAATGTTCATGAATTCCACAAGTGTTTTTGAGCCCCTGCCTGGTACCAGGGGCTGAGCTGGGTGCTAGAAATAACCCATCACACTGCCCAGGAATAGTCACTGTAAATAGTCTTCCAGTCTTAAAAGAAATAATAATCTCTTTTCCTAATACCTAGGCAGGGCATGTGGGTGTATGTACACAGAGAGTAGGGCACTTTTAACTTGTCTCTGTCCTTTGCCACTGTAACATCAGCCTTTGTCCTTCCTGTCATAATGTGTTTCTAAATATCATTTTCATGGCTATATAAAAGTCCATCAAATATAGGTTACTAACCTGTTCCCCTCTTTATGAAAGAGTCTAGTTTCAGTTTTTCTTTATTACAAACAACACTGTGGTAAACATACTGATCTTGCAAAACCCACTTGGGCATTTCAGGCAATTTCTTTAGCATAGCCTCCCAGAACTGGGCCAAAGCAGATGCCCATTTTAAATGCTATTGATATACACCCTATTCATAGAAATTAAATCTTTTTACCCTGAACCATTCCCCAAAGGTTTTGTGGTAACTTTCCAAAATGCATCTACAAGAATAAAATAGTTGAGAGTGACAGTAAGGGGGCAAATAAAGGTAGAAAAGTAACATGGCCCAGAATAAGACAAGCATAATAATGAGCAGTAGGGTTCTCTACAGTCCATTCAAGATAGGCTCACAGTTGACTAGAAGCTTCTAGCTGTCAAATCAAAGAGGGAAGTGGCAGCTCCAAGATTCATAGTTACCAAAATGCATGAATAAACCACATGTTCAGAAGCAGCCGAGCTGGGCTGTTCTGAGATACAGATCATTAATGGCTACATAAAGCTCCTTGTCCTGCCAACACCCCCTCAGATTCTATCCCCAGCCACCCCACCAGAGTGTCACCTCAAACCAACTTTACCCTTGGCAAAAAAAAAAAAAAAAAAAGCCCAGTGGAATTAACTGGACTTTTGTTGCCTGAGTGACCTTTCTCCCTGGACAGAACATGTGTTCTCATAGGTTTTGGTCCTTGGTGTGTTCCCAAAAGGGCAGGACTGTCTGGCTCTGGGTATAATTTGAGTTGCGTTAGTTTGGAGAATGACAGCACCAAATCATTCCGGCTCCATAGTTAGAAAATAATAAGATCAGGAGCCCTCAAGAACTTTTCAAAATGAAAATGCTTTCCTACTAATGATGGTGCATTTCCAAAACATTTCATTCAGAAGGTTACATTCAAATTAGTAGCCACTGGGGCCCTAACAATAAAATGTTTCGCAATAAATTTTCTCAGTCTCGATGCTCCTCTTGGCTTGGGGTCTGTCCGAGGGAGTGTGCCCTGTGGGACCTGACCTTTGGTGGCGGGGGCATGGAGAGGGGGTCTGCTACAGCAACCTGGCCTGAGGGGCCCCCACAGCCCTTGGAGGTGGGGCTGAGGTGGGAAATAAAGGCTCTGCTCTGAAGCTCAAGCTGCTTCCCCCTTCCAAGCACGGTAGTCCATGCTCTCCTTGAACTTTTACTTCAGCCGAGCTCTGAAAAGCCCGGAAAGTCTCATAACACCCACCCACAGTTTTAGAGCTGTGTTTTCTCTCGGTGGAGGTCAAGCCATTTGGCCCAGCCCCTATGCCCTGGAGTTCTTACCTCTGCCGGTCTTTGGTTGAGGGTGCTTGAGGTTATGCTTGAGGTTACAGGTCAGTCTTGTTTGTTTGGGAACTGACGGGGCCTTACCTCCTTCCACCGGGCCTTCTCCACCGTCACAAGGATATGCGAGTCACACTGAATGCTCCTACCACCACCCCTTCTGCAATGAAGAAACCCAGGGGTCGGCCCTATCAAGTCCCTCCCTTGTCCCCGGGTTTATGGGTCTCCTGCTGCAGCTGTCCTTCCATCCCCCATTACCTCCAAGAAACAGAACCCTCTAGTACTCAGTCCAGCAATCTGACCTTTGCCTACCTTCCTGCTCTCACTACTCTCTGGGGACCTCAGGCTTCAGCCCAGGGAACCCTGACCGCACTGGGCACTCCCACCTCCTGTGGGGTCCTTGTTTAATCATGCCTCTTACTGATATGTCCTCTCTCCCTTTTCCTCCAAGGCCCAGCTGGAATGCCACCTCCTCTGTGTGCCCCTGGCCACACTATGCAGATCCCCTGCACTGACCCGGTCCTTTCTTCCCATAGGACTCTGATGTGCCCTTCCCTTACACAGCCTGTGCCGGGTGGGCCTGTGTCTGTCTGTCTCTTTCCTGCAGTTAGACCGTGAGCCCCTCCAGAGTAGGAACTCCCTGGCTTGGCCCTCTCAAAACCCCCTGCATGATAGGTATTTGACAGGCACTCCTTGAGTAACTCTGCTGCTCATTGTGTCGTTTGGCTTCAGGCCATGATGACTGCCAAGAGCCATGAGATGGACTATTTCTGTTGCTTTCCCAGAACAACTGCTTGGCTTCTCCCTCTCATTTTATGGGTGAGGATCTTTTCCTCTCTCACTACCATCACAGACCGCAGACAATCTCGTTCAGGGCTTACCCCCCCTGAAAGGGTCTAGAGAACCGCCCTTTCAGAGGAATTTGGAGGAACCTTCTGTTCATGCACGAGTGGGCAGTTTCTCTCATCTCAGAGGCCTATTCCCATCCCTCAGGGCTGTTCCTAACCCAGATGCCGAGAGAAGTCACTCATGTCCTGATGGGCATGGGGGCACCCACCCAAGAGTTGTCTAATTTTACAGGCCTGTGCCCCAGCGCCAGCTTTCAGGCTGCCAGATCTTAAACTCAACCCCTTGCGCCCGTCAACAGCCTGGCCGATGCCTCTGCCTCAGGCCAGAAAACCTCTTTCTCAAGGTTAAAAGTAGCCGACCTTTGACAAGCAGCATTGGCTAAATTCCTTGCTCCTTAAAAGGGAAGCTGCCGGTTATCATTTGCTGGTGCTAATTTGGCCATGGGGCGGGAGCAGGCCCCGCGTTGTACCCTGTATACCAGCGGGAGGGCCAGCGGCTGAAGGTGTATTGCTGAAGAGTTGTCATTAAAAGAGCCCTCTCTGAAAATGTGTGCTGGAGAGGTGGGCATCCAGTCTGTCGGCCGGTCTCACCGAGGCCCGTGTGGTTGGATAGGTCGTTGGCTGCCACTGGCCCTCACAGGCGACGGTGCCGCCCACCCCATGCACAGCATGCTCCTCAACGCGTGTGCAGCAAGAAGGCTGACACAATGACAAGGACACACACCAATTATGAAATGCCTGGACTTGTGTTTTTAATGTAGGGGTGACGGTCCCAAGATTGACTTGGTGGGCAGTTCGATTTCCGGCATCCTGGACAAGGACCTCTCGGATCGCAGTAATGACATCGGTGAGTAAGGAGAGCGTTCTGGCTTCTCTTCGCAAAATTTTAAAAGAACTGTAGAGTTTGGCTTGCCCCTTGGAGCAGCCTGATGAGAACTAACACAGCCATGTAAATGGAAGGCTAATAGCTCAAGGTCGGTTTTAGATGTCGCAGTTTTGTAAAGAAGGAGAAGTGATGGTGATTTCCACATTAAAACAGAATGCCTGGAATTGTTACTCTCCCTGACCTTAGGGGAACAGTCTAATAAAAAGAAGTGGTGAATAAGCCTTTTGTAAAAGTGGGCATTAGCACTCATATTCATATTTTCCAGTGACTTACGTATGTAGTGTAAAAAGGTGAACGGGTGAAAATGCAGAATGGCCGAGTTCATTGTAGTCACAGCACTCAGTGTTTTGAGTTTGAATTTAAAATGAGCTCTGGCGTGATAATTGCCACTTAGTTAAGAACATGGGTGAGTTTTTCAAAGGTCAAGATAGCACTGTGATAAAGGGGAAGGTAGCTAGTCTCTGTGGGGAAACAAGTGGGAGGGTCTTTTGGGTGTGTGCATGGGTGACGTGAGGTCCCTTGTGTGCTAGTTGAGGCCACTGTTGGTCTGACTCAGGTGACAGCCCTTTTAAGAAGTCTAGATTTGGGGACTAAATTTTTTCTTAGCTTTACATCTTTTATTTGTACCTATCATGGTCATAATAGTCTACATAATAGGGCTACATTTTGGAATTTGCCTTTTTTAATTAAATTTTTTTACCTTGAAATAGAGATTTACATGCAGTTGTAAGAAGTAATACAGAGAGAACTACATACGCTTGACCCCTTTTCTCTCATTGGTAGTGTCATAATGAAACTACAGTGTGAGATCATAACCAGGATGTTGACATGGACACGTCCACTGAGTTCCCTAGTTTTACTAGTACTTGTGTGTCTTTAGTTCTTTGCAATTTTGTCACCTGGGTAGATCTGTGTATCTACCACCTTGGTCAAGATGCAGAACATTCCATTGCTACCAGGATCCCCCCCCCCCGCCGTGTTGCCCTTTTATAACCATACCCATGTCCCCCCTGCCCCCCACCCCTTCCCGTACCCCTGGCAGCCACTTTCAGGGACTGATCTGATATGGAAGATTTCCAGCATCTTCTGCATTGGCTACTCCTTTTAGAAACAAATGTCTGACCATTGGCAGGCCCAGAAGAGGCACCCGGGTGCCTAACGTGAGCATTCTCGTCACCTAGGGTTACTCCTCTTTAGGGTGCTGTGTTTTTTTCCAAACCTGCTAATAGAGTTGCATCTTTACAACTGCTGACTTGCAGTCTCTGGTCTGATCTTGTGAAGACTTGGTGGCAGGATGTGTCCTTGTGACCGTAAACACCAAAAATATTTGCTCTGTCTCCGGAGACTGTTTTACATCCCCAGCCTTTAAGAAGCCCAGTCAGGAAGCAAGACCAAGGGTTTCTGACAGCTTGGGCTGATAGAATAATAATAGAAATGCTGGCCTGCTGGAGCTTTTGACCTGGTTAAAGGGCAGAGCAGAGCAGGGCAGTGATTGGCTATGAATGAGAAGGAGTCATCAGAATGAGCATGATGAAGTTCTGGTCTTGCCACTGTGGTTTAGCATTTGGGCCCACATTTTAAGGCAGGATGGCCAGTTGGTAAAGTGGCAGAGACGGTAATGTGGGACCCCTCACAGGAAGGGAGGTGTTCTCCTTCTCCAAAATATTCTCCAGAATACACAGGGCTGTGCCTTGCCTGGGAAGAGCATTGGCCTTTGGCCCTTGTTTTCTTTGGGTCTGGAGATGACTCGGGTGGCTCTCACTGAAATATGAATTTCATATTTCTCTGTCTCACAAGCTAGTTTGGAAATGTTGGGGGCCTTGATCGAAGTGGGTTAATCTATGGAAGCTCTTCATACATGGAAACTGAGCACGGGTTGTGTCTATTTGGGAGCCCAGAAAGAGCTGCTGAGGCTTAGTTTGCTCTCATTTTACCAAGAAGACGTTAATCCCAGAAGGCTGTAATTCCTCAAGCTGATCATGTAATGCATATTATTTGCATTGCAAGAAATGATGATCGGGGGCCATGTAATCAGCTGCTAAATACTTGAGTATCTACTCAAGGGCAAGGCCGAATGCATACCAAGGGCCTCACCCACAGGCCCTGCCTTCCGGCAGCTTCATGTCTCTTTGGGCCACTTGGACGGCAAATGGAAAGTGAGGTGATACCAACGGACTGTCTCCCTGACCACTGAGTGGTAGAAAGTAATGCCAGTCAGAGTTAGGAATGCTCCTTGGTGGCCAGAGTGCTAGGGCAGGCTCCGTGAGGTGGGGGGGTGGGGGCGGCAGACTTATCTGGATCTAGAAGTTGGATTCACTGAGGCAGAGGCAGGCAAGGAGATCCCGTGGGGAGTGCTGATAACTGGGCATAGATCAGCCTGGCCATAGGAGAGGCTTCGTGCCGGCATGGAGGGGAGATGCCCTGCAGATGGAGGTCTGGGCAGGATTCGGTAGGAGAGAGATGCATCCGTAATTTATTTGGTAGGCGGTGGGTTGACACTGAAGTGACAGGATCAGGTCTAAGTATTCAGATAATAACTGTTGGAACTCTGTGGGACCAATCAGATGAAGGAAAGACGGGTGTTGAGAAGTTAGGTTATTTGATAGTGTGGGTGAGAGGAGGTTAAGAGAGAGCCCGCGTTAAGCTGCACCACAGGATGGCGAAAGAAGGACTAGTTGTGGAAGCAGCAAAGCAAACCAAGTGTTGCCAGGCCTCAGGCACCGACTGGATTTGGGAGCAGGGCTTTGTCAGCTTTGAGGTTTTAGGGTTAGGGGAAAAAATGACTTGGGTAGAAATAAGCATGTCTGGGGGAGGAACCGGTTTGGGGGGAAATGTGGATTTATTTAAGCGTGTTGACTCTGAGATCTGGTCAGATGGCCCCGTGTCTGTGCTGGATGAGGCGGAAGCCAGAAGGTCGAGACTGGGGAGGGCCGAGGTTGTAGAGGCCAGCGGGGATTGCAGGTAGAGATTAGGACCTTCCAGGAGACCTAACACAGGGCTGGCACCTGCTGACCCGTGTGTGAGTGCAGACTGCTGCCTCCAGGCCTGGAAACCTTCAGTAATTTACACCGGCTCTCCCCGCTGCAGCTTCCTTACTGAGGAAGGAAACTAGCATCTCTCCCAACTTGCTCACCTTGTCTTCCAGAGTTCTGCAAAATCGCTGGATGGGCTGCACAATGATAGAAATGCTTGTTATCAATGCTGTTGTTTGCTTCGAAGGGATAGTTAAGTCAGGAAGATAAGTCAAGTCCTTAGCATGAGAAGAGAGAAAGAAGGCCCTCAGCTTGAAGACCAGACCATGCACCAAGTCCCCATCTAAGGGAAAAGAGGAATCTGGCAACTTCTCAGAGGCCAAGGGAGGAAAGGATTTTAAGCAGAATGTCATTAGGCCCAAAGGCGGAAATGCTCTTGCAGGTGGGTTGGTCAAGGAAAATAGGACACTGTGGAGGGGCTGGCTCCCTACAGGGCTGCTTTGTGTCTCCGCTTTTGGAGGATTTGTTCATTGCTTTGAATTAAGAAGGAAATTATTTGTACCAGAATGTTTTGTTAGTGATTCAAACAATTGAAGCTGTCCAAATGTGGGCTGCAGTGAATAGCCGAATACAGCCCTGAAAGCCAGTAGAAATCATCAGTGTTAGCTATAAATAAATCTGTTTCCTCTTAATAAAGCTATAATTTTAAATTATTATAATATTGAATTAGAGAACATGGCTTTTTCAGATCTCGTGTGGGCAGCTACCAGCATCTGTCAGCCCACAGTAATTTAGAATGAAATCAGTTGGTCCAAAATGAAGTTGTTGATGTCGGTTTGAGATACTGTGTATCAAACTACACCGCCATATTTCAAGTAACATAATAGGAAACGTGGATGAGCTCCAGAGCAGGCCTGTGCATGAATAGAAATGAAAATTAAATTGTCCAGTTTTCTCTTGCTGATGGAAGAATCTCCGCTCCGATTGAATGGGAGATTATAGGCCGAGGAGTCAAGTGCCATAACATTTACTTTTATTATGCCATATATTGTAGTTCCCATGGCATGTGGGGATTTATTATTACACTTCGGTACCTCGGAGATTTTCCGACTCTTTCCCACTAAAGCACAGAGATAGCAGTGGGCCCCCAGGTGGGAAGCCGCCTGGGAACTAAGCCATCTAGATGCAACTGATTGACTTAGAAACAACCCTTCTCATTTCTCCTCTGTTGCTTGCCTTTGTTGATCGGCGTTCCCCATTCTATTCAGATCTCATCCCACTTTCCCCACTTCCATCCCTTTACGTGGCCATCACCCCCTCTTCATGTGGGGAAGCTAGGAATTTCTCCTCCATCTTCCCAACCTGATCCAGATACGCACTTGACATTGCAGTCAATTTGGGGGCCAGGGGTTGCTAGAAACATCAGGCCACACCCAAACCAAGGCACTTACCCCTGCCTGCTCAGCTGCCACCAGGGCGAGAGGTCTTCGGCAGCCTGTTGGTCGCCGCCTCGATGTTCAGGGCCCCTGCAGCCTTTCTTCAGGCCAGTGGCTTGAGTGTCTTGGCTTTTGCTATATGCTGAGACCATTGGCAGCTTGAAGAATGCAAATGCGGAGGGACACCCAATGGGGGCAAAGTAGTCTATATATACTCAGCAGAGAGACTTACACAGTAACCTTTGTTACTTCTGCACTGTGCTCAACCGAGGCCTCAGTGCTGCGAATGAATGTGGAAGCAAGAAGGGAACAGGTGATGGGCAGGCTCAGCTTGCACATGGCCTTTATTTGGCCTGCAGTGCCCTCTGCCTGCTGGCCGTGGGCTCACAGATTGGCAGAGCCCAGCTTTGGCTTCCGTTTGACTTGTAAATATCCAGAGGGATCTGTGACCTGCCAGAAAACCACGCTCAAGTACCCCTTTGTCACGCTAAAAGCATTATAGACAAAACTACACCTTACTAAGGAGGAAATTTGAGTTATCAAACTCCCTTCTCTAGCCATGGGCCCTTGTTAAGGCCTGATGTGGACACCTCGGCCCAGACCACCTCCCGCTACCTTGGATTCGTTAAATGAGAAAAGTGATGAGCACTTAGGAGTGAGGCTGGTGGGCCCCATTAGAGGGTAATTGGATCTGGTGGTGACAAGCTAAGGATGAGGTGTCAGTGAACAGAGAGCCCTGATTTAGAGGCGGAGAAACCGCTTTATTTAACTGCGCGGTGACCTGCAGTGGCGCCCCCCACCTCCCCACGCTTGAGTCATCTCTCTCTGAGGTTGTTCGTGTTCTTTGGAATTCAAAGACTCACACACACACAAAAAGGCTTTTAATGTGAGGGACTGCTGACTTTCATTTTACTAATTAAGGACATTTTAAAAAGCAAATGCCATTGCCAGGTAGGAATAAACTCCGGTTTTAAAAATCGGACAATTTTAGCTGACTGGGAGCCTCACAATGTTGACTTTCTTTTCCTTGGCACTTTATAGACAGGTGGTAGCTTTGTCATGGATGCACACCAGTTCTTGGAGAGGCTTCTGGAAATTACACGTCCAGCACAGATGTGCAAAAATGAGGGTCTGGGGAGAGAAATGTCAGGGGCAAACAAAAGGCCCCAGAGAAAGGCAGGTGTTCAAGCATGAGTGAAAACTCACTACTGCCCAGAAATGTACAATTAGCAGATTAATTTTTTATGGAGTTACAATTTACTTGTGTTTTTTTTTTCAAATCACTCGCACAATGTCAGATTTTAAGGGCACTTTATTTTTTAAAAGATTTATTTATTTATTTATTTGAGAAAGAGAGAAAGCATGAGCAGGAGGAGCAGAGAGAGAGGGAGAAGGAAAGAAGCAGACTCCCCACTGATGGGGAAGCCCGACGTGGGGCTTGATCCCAGGACCCCAGGATCGTGACCTGAGCCCAAACCCAGAGTCGGCCACTCAACCAACTGAGCCACACAGGTGCCCCTAAGAGGTACTTTAAATGCTTCATACCTCCGAGGCTGGAGAATAGAGGACTCCACTTCTAGAGGCACCTGTCCCTCCCAGGGTGGTAACAAGAGCACTGGGCTTCAGACAGAAGGTCTTTCCTCCTTGAGTTTTTTTACTTGGCATTTAATTTTGGGTTCTGTGTAACTCAAGGCATTAGGATGTTGTTGTTTCACACACAAAAATTTTCTTTTATGAGTGTCTGATTGCTCCTCTTTTCTCTCAGTAAAGTGCTATTGAATGAGATGAAATACCCTGTTCCTCTGCTCCCTGAAAGGAGACTTGCCCTCCAGACGCACGCCCCACTGTAGCAGACCATCCAGCATGGCACGCACCTGTTTGGGTCCTGGGTTTGTTTGTTTGTTTGTTTGTTTATTTGTTTTGAGTAGAGTTGACACACAATATTACATTAGTTTCAGGTGTGGATGTTGGTTTTTATCTTTAAACCAGGGGCTTGGAGGAAATGATCAAAGGGGCCCAGTTCGGCCTCACAGGCTTGTCTGTCTGGCTCTGTTTCTTGTAGCTGAGTTTTCTGGACGTTAAGAAAACTGTTCTTTTTTTGTAACCTCTGATTCCTCTTTTCGAGCCCCATATGAGGCTCCCTGCTCAGTGAGGAGTCTGCTTCTCCCTCTGCCTCTCCCCACAGTTCATGCTCTCTCTCTCTCTCTCTCTCTCTCAAATAAATAAAATCTCTAAAAAATAATAAATAAAATATTTGCTGGCCAAATGGAAGTTTAAGTAATTAACAATTGTGGGCATAACAGTTAAGGCATCACCTTTTATAAAGTTTTTAAAATTATTCATTCACCTTTTAAAAAATGTATCACGATTTTTGAAAAATAGAAATGGGTAGGCTGTTTGCTATCCTAAATAAATTTGACCTCGTACAGCAAACCCTTATACAGAGACAAGACCATCTCGCAGAGTCACCGAGGAAGGTGTGGGGTGTTTTAGAGAAGCCATGGGTTCTCAGGTTAGGCACGCTTGGATTTGAATTATAGCTCTGCAAGTTCCAGGTTGAGTGACTCTGAGCTCCACTTTCCTCTGGCGTATGACAGGGTTAGTAATGCCCACCTGCCTTAGACGGTTGTTGTAAAATGTAGACCTGATGATTTGAAGTGGTGGACACAAAACAGGGGCTTTCTCAGTTGGAGTTCGTGTAGCTATAGTCAGACAGAGTTAAAGAACCAGGTATCAACCTACGTTCTTACCATGACTACTGTTATTGGAAAGTAGGAAAGTTCTTGAACACATAACATAAATCAGCTGACTGAAATTTCATAGCTGCATCTGAAATCATTTCATATATAATCTACTCAGTTGTATTTTTATTTTAAAGAACTTCTCCCCACCGACCAGTTACAAAGGGAATAGGTACTTTAAAAAAAAGGCGGGGGGGAATAATGCAAAAAGGTAGAAAGTGAAAGTCCCCTCGGGGACTTTCGGGTCTCAGCCTTTCTTTGAGAGAATCATTGTTAATTTGTTGTACACACTTTTAGAAGTCTTCCCATGATTGGGTAGATGGATGAATTTTTTAAAATGTGATCATGTTGCATGTACCATTAGGGTCCACAGTGGTTTTTTTGAACTAAATAATGTATGTTTGACATCTTTCCACATAAGTCACATAGGTCAACCTTATACATTTAACGTCAACATAATATTCCATGGTATGATCCTGGCATAACCAGCTTGCTCAGAGCAATGCTGTGAAGAGCAGCCTAGGACGATGATCTGTAGACAGGGATACCTGCACCTTGGGGGGCCATGGAGACTCCCCAGGCCATGGATAGTGCCTCATTTCTTATGTGCTCTTTCTTCAAATTCCTCTCCTGGGAGACCCACTGGCAGCCTGCTTCTCCCCTCCCACTCCCCTTTCCCAGTGACCCGATCCCAACTTACACAACATAGCCAATCTCTTGCCCACTCCACAGGTATGCAAACCCCTGCTGCAAACTGAGAGACACTTCCAAGATTGGTGTTGGACTTGAGAAATTGAGTGACTTTATTGACTGGACAAAAAATCCATTTACAAGTTGGTTGGTTTCTAATTCTTTGCTTCCAACAAAATTGAAGGAGGCACCGACTGAGTTGTTCATTGATAGATTGTTCACAATAGTTCTTGGTGATGTTAGGCCACTGTCTGATTTTTGCCATATAACTTGGAAAGAGTTCAAAGAATTGAGTGACATTGTGATAACAATTCTTTCCATTCCCATATACTTCTATTTATGTGAACAAAGTTTCTTGGCACTTATATCTACAAAAATGAAAAATAGGAATAGAATCAATACCAAACCATGTCATTCTCATGTTAAGTAATGATCATACACATGTGCATAAAGTTATTTGGGGGGAAGGCCCAATAAGATTCCCCTCTTTTATGCCAACAGATTATCAAAATGTGTGGTATGTGTGTATACATTTGCTTTGATCATTTATAAACTACTACTAATTGTTATAGTAACTCCTTCCAGAAGAAAAATCATTACACTTAGAACCTTATGATTTCAGGAACTTAAGAAATCATAAATTTCTATTTACAACCGTGTTTTTATAGAAGAAAAAAGTAACGAACAAAAGACAAAATTAACAAAAGTACAAAAATATATTACATTAGAGTAAAATCCAGCAGTATGACAGAAATACAAATTCAGAGAGAGAAAGGGGTGGTGCAGAATTTCCAACTGCTAAAGAAAAGCTTATTCATGATTTTTAATTTTTTAAATTTTTTTTAAGAGACGTTATTTATTTATTTGACAGAGAGAGACACAGCGAGAGAAGGGAACACAAGCAGGGGGAGTGGGAGAGGGAGAAGCAGGCTTCCTGCGGAGCAGGGAGCCCGACATGGGGCTCGATCCCAGGACCCTGGGATCATGACCTGAGCCGAAGGCAGATGCTTAACGACTGAGCCGCCCAGGCACCCTTATTCATGATTTTTAAAGGATTTATTTATTTTATTTGAGGGAGAGAGAGAGAGCACGGGGGGAAGGAGCAGAGGGAAGGGGAGAGAGAGTCTCAAGCAGACTCCACGCTGAGCGCAGAGCCCATCATGGGACTTGATCTATGACCCTGAGATCATGACCTGAACTAAAACCGAGAGTTGGGATGCCTAACCGACTGTGTTACCCAGGCGCCCCAGCTTATTTGTGATTTTTTTAAGATGGATGACAGTGGTTGTTAAACTGCTATGGTATTGAAATGTATGTTGAATATATTTAAGAGAGCAAAATAATAGTTATATTTTAAAGTATAGCAGAAATTACATCTTTTGTGACAAAAACTTATGTCAAATTTTAGATGTCAACTTAAGATGCATAAGGGGGCACATGGGTTTGCAAAATTATTTTAGGAGGCACACTGGTAAAACAGTTTGAAGACCACTGGCATCATAAATAAATATATCATTCTGCACTTACATAAACATTTCTTTTTTTTAAGATTTTATTTATTTATTTGAGAGAGAGAGAGTGAGTAAGAGAGAGAGCACAAGCCAGGGGGAGAGGCAGAAGGAGAAGCAGACTCCCCGCCGAGCAGGGAGCCCGATGCGGGGCTCGATCCCAGGACCCTGGGATCATGACCTGAGCCGAAGGCAGACGCTTAACCAACTGAACCACCCAGGCGCCCCAACATAAACATTTCTGTGGATCAGTTTCTAGAAGTGGACTAGTAGTGTATACGTTGGCATTTTGTGATAGGTATTGCCAAATGGCATTATAAAAAGGCTGTGCCAATTTACATTCCTGTAATAATAGCATAACCACTATTTCCAGTAAATATATTATTTCCTAAACTATTTTGCATAACAAATTCGGGCCTGTAGTAAGCAATATTTAAAGGAAAACAAATCTGAAAAGTTACTTTTCCCCACTTCTCGTTGCTTGTTATCAATCCCTGTGAAGCACTTTACCTCTCTTCAGTGCTACACTTCAGTAAGTCATGCCCCCCCTTCCCTGACTGCTTCTCCAGATTTAAATTAGGTTCCCATGCCATCATTGCTAATTTCATCTTTTACCTTTCTTTCGTAGTAGCTAGCAGAATTTGTAATGATATGTATAAAAGTCCATTGCTCTTGGGGCCTCTACGCTCTGTGAGGCAGGGACCATGGCTATTTGTTCACCCCCATATCCCCCCATGCCTAGCCCAGAGCCTGGATTATAGGGATCACTTAGTAACTATGCACAGAATGAATAGACTGAGCATAAATGAGGAGAAATGCCAGTACCATGATGTAGGGTCATGGTAGAGATCATTGCCACTAGTCACATGTGGCTATTTACATTTAATTTATTTTAAGTAATCACACTTAGCCATATTTCGTGTGCTCAGCAGCCTCGTGGGGCCAGTGGCTAGCATATTGGGTGGTACAGATCCAGCAGGTTTCCATCATCACAGCAAGTTTGAATGGACAGTGCTGATAGAGAGTGATTGCAACTGTATCTATGCTTGGCACACAGTAGGTACTTAATAAATATTTGATTAAGTGAATGAGCAAATAAACTCCTTATCTCCCTCTCTTACTCTTCAGCTACAAGTTTCCATGTAAAAGTTACTTTGTACCGAATAGCTAAACAGCCTGGTCTAACTTGCCTAACACCTTACCTTTCTTACCAGAGATTTCCCTAAGGAAGCCAGTCCTTTTTTGTGTCCACTTAAAAACACGTTGGAATAAATATATTTTTTTAAGTAGGCTCCATGCTGGGTGTGGAGCCCAACCCTGGACCTGAACTCACGACCCTGAGATCAAGACCTGAGCTGAGATCAAGAGTCAGGCGCCTCACTGACTGAGCCACCCAGGTGCCCCCCCCAAAATACACTGGAATAAAATAGAACGAAGGCAGCTTATTATCAGAGCATAGAGGGGTTTCTTCACACACACAACATATTCCTAGTATACATTCCTATTACATTCCTAGTATCTTTTCTTGTTCTTGCTATAGAAACAATTCCCAGAATCTATTAAATGGGAGGTAAGGTGAAATGTTCCTGCTGTCTGTTCCGTGCTCTATAGTGGAAGGAATTACATAGGCATGAATCTGAATGTGGGCCCTGTCACTTTCTGGTTGTGACCTTGACCAGTTTGTCTAAACTCTGACCCTCTGTCTGTCTCCCTTTATGGAAAAGAGTAGCCTACCCAGCATGGGTTTTGTGCAGGTTAAGTGAGCACGTGTGTGTGAAGTGTCATGTAGTGGGCTGGCCGAACAGCAGCTCAGACCTGTTTATCCTCAGTGCTTGTGTCTTACACACTTCACACCTGGATCACAAATGAAAACACAGCAGCTAATCTGCTATATCCTTCCACATTTTTGAGGGTTTATTTTCCTATAGAATCTAATCGTTCCTTAAATGAGAATTTTTTAGTTGGTGACTCAGCTAACACAGGTGTTCATTTGACCCCTCCTAAAGGGCCCATCTTTGTCATCTGCACAGATTTTCCATGCTAGTCACATGATTTACATGCAGGGTGAGACTTCCTGTCCAGATTGCCTTGAGATGCTTCTTCACTGTGGAGAAGGGACCTACAGCCCTGTGGGGTTAGGCTTTAATCATCTTAAATCTTAAAAAAGAAAAAGAGAGAGAGAGAGGGAGGGAGGAAGGAAGGAAGAGGGAAAAAAGGTGTTTTGTTTTATTCTTTTAATTTAGCTCTTAGATCTCTGTTCTCAAATCTCACAGCTCCAGCAATGGTATATAAAAGCAAAATTCTACCTGATGATTTGAAAGTTTTCATATAATTTCTCATTTACAAAAGAATAACCCTGCAAAGCTGATAGCTCAGATAATTCTCCCATTTTTTTTTCCTGTGGTGGAAAAACTGAAGCCTTCCTGGGCTTGTTTGTTCATTTATTCAATAATCATTTATTAAATACCCACCAGAAGCCAGGAATGATGTTAGGCCTGGGGAAAACACAGATAAAAGCCATAGCTTCTTTCCTGGCTGCTGGGGAGACAGATAAGTCAACAAGGAATGTCAGGGTGCTGAATGCTGAGATTGGAGTGGTGGGTGAGTAGGGGAGCACCCAGGCCAGGTTTTAGGGGGCAGTCTGACTTCTTGGAAGAGGTCCTGGTCGCTAAGCAAAGCCTTGATGGCCCCAGGGGAAACGGGAGAGGTGGGGAGGGAAGTCACGCAAGGGACAGAGACAGAGGTGGGCACCAGCCATACTGCAAGGGCCTTGGCCACGCTAAGTCACCAGGATTTCCTGGGAACTTGGGAAAGATTTTAAGCAGAGAAGGGGGACATACTCAGATCTTCACCTCACACATGTCTCTGGGGGCTGCCCACGGAGTGGTACCAGTACGGTTGGGAGTGAGAAATCCATTATAGCCTTTCTAGGCCTGTAGTCTGCAAGGAGCCCCACCAGCCGTGATGGTCCTTGACAGTGACGTGTAGAAGAAAGGATGACTTCCCGAGATCCTGGGAGGTAGTGACATTGCCACGCTTCAGCTGCAGGAAACTTCTGCTCTAGGACTCTTTCGCCAGCCCAGAGCAATGAGCTACAAGGAATAAACAGCCGTTTGAGAGCTTGCAAACAGTTCCTTTGGTGACAACAGGCGTGTCTCAGACTTTTAAATGTTTCTCTTCTGCGCTCTCAATGAATGTGTTGTAGGTTACCTGTGGTCACTGGTACCATCCCTCCCATCCATGGAAAATAAGCCCACATTTTCTAATTGAACTAGACAGGCTATGACTGCAGTTGATGGAAAATGGGCAACTGTGTGTGCCACAAAGAGTCAAACGCCCTTTCCAGGCTGGCTCCGTGTCCAACATAAATTATCCCCGTATGTCTGCCGAGGGTTCATCTTTCAAGTAGGAGAGAAGCCAAGAACCTCTCATCCTTATGAAACTAACTTTTAAAAAAATACCCAGCATTTGCCAGCTCAATAGTTTTGGATTGGCTTGTGAGCATTAAAACCATTTTTTTTTTTTTTTTTTACTAAGAGGAAAAA
>NW_027397078.1:28479738-28664011 GCF_003265705.2 Callorhinus ursinus
CCCGCTTTAGAAAGCAGAAGTGCATCACAGTTGGGGCTCTGAGGTTCCCTTTGCAGCAAGTGACCTCATACTTGGTGTGGCTCTTTCTTTCTGGAAGTTTAATGTTGTTGTTTCCAAAAAGTGCTTTTTACAAGCTTAAACCTGGAAAGTTCCACGTAGCTGGATGTGCATGAAGAGGTTAATAGAGTGGCTCCCCCTGCAGGACTCTGGCTGTCCTCTTACTCTTTTTTTTTTTTTTTTTTTTTTTGACAGCGAGAGAGGGAACACAAGCAGGGGGAGTGGGAGAGGGAGAAGCAGTCTCCCCGCCGAGCAGGGAGCCCGATGCGGGGCTCGATCCCGGGACCCCGGGACCATGACCTGAGCCGAAGGCAGACGCTTAGCGACTGAACCACCCAGGCACGCCCGTCCTCTTACTCTTGAGTGACAGGGGCAGACGAGGCAGTCTTCTGGGCCATTTGTCAACCTGTTGAGGAGATGCCGGCGAAGGGTGGCCAGCCTTCAACGTGTCCGGGTGTTTTTAGTGTAGACCTCAGGCCAGTGAAACGAAAGGGGCCAGCCAAGTGTCCTCTGCACCCACGGCACAGAATGCTGCCTCCTGCCCCGTCAGTAGGTGCCTCTGGAAGGGTAGCTCCTGGAATCAGAGTTTCTTCTTGGGATGGGTTATTCACTTGTTGGCTAGTTCATTTGTTCACCTGTTCCTTCATCCACAGAATAGTAAGTAGGTTTTTCCCAGGAACGTGCTAGACTTTGAGAGCACAAAGATGGGTTCCTGTCCTCCTGGGGCTCATGGTCTAAGCGCGAAAGACACACGCCGCGCCTCTGAGTCATTCTGAAAGTGTAACTTATCATAGATGACCTCACGTGTTGTCACACCCTCAGCTCCCAGGTGGACTCCATGATTTTAGTGGGCCCTGGGGGCTGGGTGGGGAGCAAAGATGGAGTCCTCCCTGGAGCCCTGCAGAACTTTCCTGGGTGTGACCTTGTCTGTCCCTACATGCCAGTGGGCATGCTGAGTCCATGGGTGGGGGGTTACTGAGGCTGTCCCATCCGCTCCTCTTGCTCCCCACACCCTTCTTCCACTCCAGTCTGCATGCTGGGTCACCTCACGGCTGCCTTCTCATTCCCGCTGCCACGTTTCTGAGTCGTCCCCAATCCCCAGAGCCTCTGGTCGCCACTTTGATCAGCTGCCCCAGCACCTCTGCTGCCCCACACACGAGGTCAGCACTGCCCGGCCTGGCCTTGGAGGAGCCCTGTGCTGCTGAGCCTTGCTCCTGACAGCTCGCCTGGGCAGGCCGTCCCCTCAGTGGGCCCTGGAATACCCTGCCACTCCCCTGGTGGTGGTGCCCTAGCGCCCTCTCCTCTCTCCTCAGTCCAGTCCATGCTTCTCCCTTCCTCCCCCCAGCCTCTGCTGGAGCAGTGCCTCTCTACATGACGGAGTGCTAAGGTCACCAGGGGAGACTGAAAACCTACCTTGCCCAGGCTGCACCCCAAAAAGATTCAGTCAATCCCCAGAGAGGGATCCAGGCCTGAGTCACTTTTTCTTCATTGTCCAGGTGATTTCACTGTGTAGCCATGCTGGAGAAGCAGAGTGAATTAGCCTTTAACAACTGTCCTATAATTGCTTCACCCTGCTCAGCTTTTGCCTCCAGAGCTTGTTTCGGTTTCTAGGACAGAGTCACTTTACAGGCAGGCCCTCTCAGCCCATGGTAGCGCCCAGCCAAGGCCCTCAGCAGCAGCTCAATTGTTGGAACCTTTAACGGCCTTCTTTTTCACCTCCTCCCCTGGCTGCCTGTTCAGCATCTGTCCCTCTCCCCCCGCCCCTGGCTCCCCTGGCCTCCTTGTGCCTCCTGTTCTCCACAGCCAGCCCCCACCCTCCAGCAGACCTCCCTGTCCTGGACCTTCTTTCCTTCTCCCCACTGGGGAGCCACGTGGAGAACCTGCTAAACTCGTATGTAGCATACACGTAAGAATATCTGTGCAGCACTTTTCTATTAACAAAAATCAAAGAGGGGGAAAGATTTGGAAACTAATTATCCAACAACAGGGAATTGATTCAATAAATCATGAATTGCAATTCAACAGAAGATTATGCCACCATCAAAATATTTATGAAGAATTTATAGAGTCATGGCATATGATGTTAGGTGAAATAAGCAGAATGCAATACTCCATATAGTGTGAACCTAGACTATCTACTTTTAGAAAAAGAGCCTGGAGGGTAATATACTGAAACACTAATAGTGGTTGTCTCAGTGTGGTGAGGTTATACTTGACTTTCTTTTGTTATAATTTTAGGTTTTTCCTAAAACAATTGTACATTGAGCACGTACTACCTTTGTAATCAGAGAAAAAGTGATTCAAAAAATTAATTGGAGAGATATTAATATCAGATGATGACTTGGGGCATCAACTGAAGTGTATAAAGGGGAATGCTTATTTCGGACAGTATGGAGTTGGTAGAGGCAAGTCCTGGGGTGTGATCGGGAGAGGAACCTTTTAGGAAAATAAGATTCTCTTAAGGGGAAGGTCCCCGAGAGGGACCAACTCAGGCCAGTGAGTTGGCTCTCAAGAGGCCCATCTAACTGTGGTGGGTCTTGGCCTGTGCCCAAGGTGTGCCAACCCGAGGGGAAAGGTGGGGCCATTTGGGAATCTCGCACTGGCCCTGGGTGCTGATTGGCTCCCCCGTGGCCTCAGAGCACCACTGATACTTTTCTTTGTTCTGTCTCTGCAGATAGTTAACCTTTGGTTATACTTCCCTTGTCCTGATAAGATGAGTTCATTGAATAATTACTCATTTACCAGGTGCTAGAATAAAGTCACTTAATATGATCCCGGGTATAATGTAATGGTTTGTCCTGACCAGTGATTTGTGCTTGGTTTTGCATCTTCCACTAAAGGAAGTAGACTGCAGACAACACCTGTCTGTTCATTAATAGAGTAAAGCTGACCATCACACAGCCAGACCACTTATAACCATCAATAAAAGACCTCTCCCCAAAATAAGGAGGAAAAAAAAAAAACCACACATAGTTTTTAGCTTTTCTGTCTTGAGCCAGCATATTTGCAGTTATAGCACTTAGGGTGCTTTCAGCTACAAATAAAGGATATCTGATTAAAATTGACTGCATTAACAGAGGGTTATTAATTTTACATAGCAACAAGTCCCGGCACTAGATGATTCCAGGGTTGGTGGGTGGCTCATCGGGGTTGTCAGTCATCCAAGGTCTTTCTAGTCTTCTCTTCTGCCATCCTCAAGATCTCCTTGTGGCCATAAGATGACTGCCACGGGGGCGCCTGGGTGGCCCAGTTGGTTAAGTGGCCGACTCTTGGTTTGGCTTAGGTTATGATCTCAGGGTCCTGGGATCGAGCCCCGCATCGGGCTCCATGCTCAGCGGGGAGTCTACTTCTCCCTCTCCCTCTGCCACTCCCCCCCCACTCATGCTCTCGCTCTCTCTCTCTCAAATCAATCAATCGATTGATCGATCTTAAAAAAACAAAAAAAGATGGCTGCCACAGCTCCAGGCATCTTATCCATGCACAACAGCCTCCCAAGCAAGAAAGAAGAAAGGGCAGCCACACGAACGGGCTTCTCCTCATCTCCTCTCAACAGAGAGGAAATCTCTGTCCCAGAGACTGTCGTAGACTTCTCTTTTTTTCCTCAGTGATTGAAATTGGGCTACGTGGCCAATTCTAGACCAATCACAGGCAAAGAGGAGCAGGATGGCTAAAATTGGCTTAAACTGAAGATGGTTCCTGAAACAAAACTGGGGCTCCAGTAATAGGAGAATGGGAAATAGTGTGGGAAGGCAGTGCCTGGCATGGCCTATGAAACATGATCTACTTGTCAGCAAGAGTTGGCCTTGCCCCAGTCACAAGCGATAATGGGTCTCAATGTCAACCCCTTTCTGCCGGCCATTCCTTTGTGCATCCCATGCACACATCTACACTGATTTGTAAACCCCCGGGACTAGACAGAACGAGGTGACCCCTTGACCTAATCATCTGGTGAAGAGGATGGAAAAGTAAAGGCAAAGGCCTTCGTCCCCGACACGTGCGAGGTGCAGTTGTGATCTGGCTGCATGATTCTATATTCACGCGAGACCTCCGTCACACCAAACGGAAGCTCCCTGAGGGCAGGGTACTTTCGGCTGCGCGTGCTGGCATAGCCTGGGTATCTGGCCCCGTGTGTAGCGCAGAGTAGCTGCTCAATCATAAATGGAGTGAATGAATGAGCAGATTGATGACTGAAGATCATGTCTCCATTGAGTGATGCCTCTCGAAGCAGAATGGTGCCGGGCTCCGGGAGTTATCTGGAGAAGTAGAAGCTTGCTCTCCACCTCCAGGGAGTTTGTTGTCTACCATCAGGGTGATGGCCAGGCTATGGTAGTACAACCAGAGGAGGAGGCTGCCCTCTCTTCTCTTTTGGAATCGATGATCAGCATTCACTTGTCCATGGGTATTGTACTTTGTGATAACTGCTTTTCATGTTGGGACGAGAAGAATGTTTTATCTAGCAAAATGAACTTACATTTGTGGAGGAACGAGGATTCCTCTTTTATCCCTCTCTCTGTAGCTTTTAAAGACCTACCACATTCATTGGATGACCAGAGGATGGAAATTGCCTTCATCAATGATGACATGTAATCCAGATGTAAAGGATGAGTATTAAGGAAAAGGTGCTCATGGCCTGTTATAAGAACTTTTCCTCACTCCTATTGCTCTTAAAACTCTGTTTTACTTTTGTTTTAGACCTAGAAGGTTTTGACTCTGTGGTATCATCTACTGAGAAACTCAGTCACCCAACCACAAGCAGACCAAAAGCCACGGGGAGGCGGCCTCCGTCCCAGTCCCTCACCTCCGTAAGTGTCTCCTTGCTCCTTCTGCTGCTGGAAAGCAGGTCAGCTTAGAGACTCCAGCCAAGGCCTCTCCTGCAAGTGGCTGATAAGAGGACGAGCCAGAAGAGGGAGGTCGTGAGATACACTGCTGACCAAGAATGATTTGAGAGTCTTCTGGAATTAAGCAGTATTTCTTTCTCTTTGTTCTTTGCACATCTCCCAGTGAGGTGGGCACTGCTTCGTCCCACTTTCCTTCTTTCTCCTTCCAGACTGATCCTTATTTGAACCTGAAATGAAATTGGTAAGAAAAAATGTCACGTTTGCTGGTGGGAGAGGAGAGTGAGGCTCGTTTGGTCTATAAACAAAACTTTGCTAAAGAATTATCTGCCACTCTACAGGTGCTTGACAATGGCCAAGCTTTTTTCTCACGAAGCCCCATTATTGGCACCCCTCCACGGAACCCCACACACACCTTTAGGAGATTGTAAACATACAGGGCACCTGGTCATGTGGGAGAGACCAGTCAGAATGCTCCAGATAACCTACAGAAGAAGTTTTTTGTTTGGGTCATTTTGAATAACTTCGTTCCTCACTGGAAACCTGTAACAAATTTGTTGTATCAAATTTCAACAGTGAAATGCATAAAGAAGAAAGTAAGTTACCTGTAATCCTGCTTTCCAGAGCTGAGAACCGTTAACCACTTGCTGTATATCTGTAGCTTTTACTTAAAATTCTATTTGTATGTATAACATTATTTATTCCAAAAGGAGTACATAGCACATGCTTTCCATCCCCCTTACATTGTGTACCTCTCTCCCCAACCATTGCCCATTCTTCCATGATGTTACATTTAATGGCTGTCTAGTGTTCCAGCCTGTGAATATATGAGAGTTTATCTAGTCAGTGCACTGTTACTGGACACTTATGGTACCTCCACTTCTTCATTATAAACACTGAAGTGAATGTCATTGAAGAAAAAAATCTTGATGCATCCACAAGTGATGTCTGTCTCTCTCTATCTCTGTCTCTCTCTATATATATCATATTGTCTTGTCCTGGCTGGGAATGCAGGTCTAAGGCCTTATGACCTTCATTCACCCAGATATACCAAGGAATTAACCTTTTGCAGGTTTTCCAGAACACTTTCTACTTTCACCTCATCACTGATCCCGCCGCAGAGGTCCTCATTTAGAAGAAAAAGAATGCCACTTCCTTTGAACCTCTTCTCTCATATCTGCTGAGTTTGGGGGTGTGGTTTGAATCATGCTATTTTTCCTCTTTGTATGAAACAACCCTAACTACGTGTTGATACCTTTTTGGAAGAAAGACTTGACAAAGTGGCTTACTTATATAGAGTCCCGTGTCACTACCATCTTTCATCTCTGCATATCCTCCCCAACATGCCTCACACACAACCTATTTAATTGCCTCCTAGTATCTCTAAGTGTTTCATCCTCTCTCCCACATCTTCTCTATAAATCCTTCTTCCATTTTGTTTTTCCTCCAAATTGTTCCCAACTTTGCAAGGTTTGGAGGGCCTTGAGGCATCCAGAATTAAATACAGAGAAAGTCAATTTACCATCCCCCACCCCACCCTTGGTCATACATCCTGTGCCGGGGGTTCGTGTATATCTGGGGGGCTGGGTAAAGGCACATCATCTTCACTCGCTTTGAGCCTACAACTTTGTTCATTCACTTGTTCAACTAACATTTGTAGGCATTTATGACATGTGGACTCAGTTCTGAGCCAGGTACCAAGGCTGCGACTGGGAGTGAGACATACATGGTCCCTGCCCTTAGGCAGCTTATGACACCGTGACTCAAAGTTTGGCACTTTATGTGGAACAATTGCATTTGTAGCCTTAAAATAACAGGATACATTTGGGCTTTAAAGAAGTGTAATTGCTCCCTTCCCTTTGTTCCCATCCATCCCCACGTGGATGCACACTTTGAATCCGTATTGGCTCTTCCTCCACTTAGCACCTGTAGGTTTTTCATAGCAAAATGGGATCGTGGATATGGACACATTCCTATGAGGCCATTGGAAGGAATGATGGGGGAAGTGCACCGGTCAGGATTACCCAGCCTGGAGCCTCTCACCCTAGTCTGAGCTTATTTATGTTCATGGACTTCAAAGAGCAAGCTTTGATTGGCAGCTCATGAACTGTAGGTTACACAGGAGGAAGCTGGCTTTTTTAATAAAATCTCAAAGTGAAGGGATACAGGCACTGCATGGTGGTTAAGCAGTTAAGCTTAGATTAATAAGAAAGCTTAGCTGGGGTGTTATTCTAGGTAATTGGATTTTCAGATAAAACAAAGATTAACAAATAAAACCTTTTAATTTTAAAACTTTGCTTACAAATCCCTAGATATATTCGTTTTCTGCCTTAGAAAATGGAGTAAACAGAAGAAAATAAACATGGTATGATGTAGGCATGACTTTTCTATAATGACACCAGTGCTGATTCTAGATAGGACGATTTTCCCACCACCAGGGCAGACAGCATAGAGATGCAGCTAAATATGAGCTCACCCAAAGAGATCTCTGAAGATTCTTTGTTTAAAAAAAATTCCTTGCCCCAGGAACTCATATTTTCATTTGCTTTACCCTAAAATGGTGAAATTCTAGCACAGTAATCATTTATGTCCAAGTGAACTCCAGCGAGTTGGTTCACATTCATCCAGCTTTTTGATCTTCACCGTGGGGCAGAAAGGGTAGGAGAATTATCCCCATATTTTTACCAAAAGATGCTGCCATTCTGTAAATATACCTTAGCAAAAATCGAGTCCACAACAGACGTTGATTGTCCGTGGCAGTGAGGGTGGAGATTTAGCAGTAGGTTCCCCAGTTAGAGGTGAGCTGGCCCTCCGGCAGGCAGGGCTGTGCCCTGGGGTGCAGAAATGCTGCTCACTGGCCCGCAGGCCTGTGACCTTGTGCCCCTTGGGACGGTTGCCTCTCAGACAGGTTCTTGCAGGCACTTCACTGTGCTTCAGATTTCATGGTCCTGGAAAAGGATCCAGAGGAAAGGGAGGAGAGGCAGTTCGGAGGCAGCCTCTTCTTGCCCTGTGTGTGCCTCCCCCTTAGACTGTCAGCCCTGCGAGAACAGGTACTGTGTCCGGCATGTCACCAAAGTTCAGCACCGAGCTCAGTGCTTAGTACACAGTAGCAAATGTTTACAGAAAGAAGAGAGGCTCCGAAGGATGGAGGGAGCAGGAGAGGCTGGGTGACACGGGCCCGCGCAGGTGAAATGACCGACAGGCATCGGTGCCAAGATCCCGTGGAAAGATCCCTGCCGTAGGAAGTCTTGCTTCTTAGTCCCAGTTCTGCCACTGTCTCTAGCGGACAGATAATAGCATCCTTTCTGCCTTCGAGGTTATAATGAGGAGACAAACAAAATAGAGGTGTCGAGTGCTTTGAAAAGCATACAGCATATGTTAACAAAAGCTCTGTCAGCTAAGGTGTAATTCTGACAAAAGCATTTTCTTTTGGCTTTATCCAGTCTTCCCTTTCAAGCCCTGATATCTTTGACTCCCCAAGTCCCGAAGAAGATAAAGAGGAACACGTTTCGCTTGCACACAGAGGAGTGGAAGCATCAAAGAAAACTTCAAAGACTGTTACCATATCCCAAGTGAGTGACCAGCCGAGGGAAGGGTGTCCAGACAGCACGGACCCCTGCCTTTTCGTGTATGCTCTGACAATGAGTTATAAACCAAACAAGGATCAACAGATGCCTTAGTCCTTTCGGGCTGCTATAACAGGGAGTCGTAGATGGGGTGGCTTAGAGACAACAGATTTTTATTTCTCACATTTGTAGAGGTTAGAAGTCCGAGATGAGAGTGCCAGCGTGGTGAGGTTCCGGTGAGGGCTGTCTTCAGGGTTGCAGACCACCAACCTCTTGTTGTGTCCTCACGTGGTAGAAAGAGGGAGAAGGAACTCTCTGAGGTCTCTTTTCTAAGGGCACTAATTCTGTTCATGAGGGCTGCACCCTTATGACCCTATCACCTCCCAAAGGCCCCACCTCCTAATCCCATCACAAGGTGTGGGGGGGGTGGTTAGGATTTCCATGTATGAACTGGGAGGCTGGGGGGGGGGGACACAAACACTTAGTCCACTGCAACAGACAATGCAAGTTTTTGTCACTCTTCAGTAACAGTTATTAACTTTAGTCATCAAAATCCCAGAGACATGTTACAAAGTCCCCAAAACTGGACAGAATCTCTGAGACACATGTTTAGTGGTTGATTTTCCATGTTTTCTCTTGTGGTCCGATCTCTTCTTCATGCCAGCTGCCACACATAAACATACACCCTCACACGTCACCACCACAACCAAGGCAGCTTGAAGAGCCTAGAGGTGTGGAGAAAGAATGCACTACGTACATTGAATGCTGTGTACTCTGCCCACACATCTTGGCTTTTGTGTTCAAAACTGATGCTGTCACTGATTATGTTTGGCAGCACACGACTTTGAATAACTAACGGGGGTCCCTCAAAGAGAAGCTGATTTGGATTCATCTATTACGATCAATTTAGACTCTAAAAACATTTTTGTTTCATTGCGTGCCCAGGGAATGGTATAGCTATTTTAAGTTACTGGCTCGTGAGAAACAAAGAAGACAGTGGGTAGCAACTGCGTGTGGCTTTTGAAGGATACCCTGTACTAGTCCCATTCATCCTCTGAATGTATTTTCTGGTGTTAAGAGAACCCAGTCAGTGGGAATTATTTTCTATACGCATTAGCAACTGCTTTCTGTCTAACAGCAGAAAATTGCAGTCCTTTTTCTGAAGGCACTTGAACCGGGGATTAACACAAAGAAATCACAGGGTATGTAGGACTTTTCCTTCTCGCACGTGTAAGAATTTACACATACGTCTAGATTTTCCTAAAAACCCGGTCTGGCAAACAAAACTGTGATCCTATAAAACACATCAATGGTAGTTATTCACAAAATTGAAGCATTTTTCCTTTATGAAAGGGTTCCATTTGCAGAAATTGGATTTAGCCCCGCTCTTTCTGATGACCTTAGGTATACTATAGTTGTGTTCGCCCTGCCGTGGGGTGTCTCTGTAGTGACATCTACTGGTGGGCAGTGGCTCTTCAGGTTTCAGGTTCTCAGTTCTGTCCCATTAGCCCATTGCCCTTCCTGGGAGTAGTCATGTTGTTTATTGCTTCTATAAATTCCACCTGAACTAATTTGGTTAGGATGTATAGCGGCTGATACTCCGTGAGGGCTTGCAAAAGTCCCTGTCAGCCGCAGTGGGCTGGGAGAGAGGGTTATGTAGGAAATGCTGAAAGGGGCATTGATGGAAGAGTGGCCTGGAAGTCAGTCTGTGAGGACGTTGGTAGGTTGGAAGAGGCACGGGAGGATGCAGAGTGGGAAGTGGGGAAAAGTGTGAACCCCAGGATAGGAAAGACGCAAAGAAAGTAATGGCAGGAGAGCGTGAATCATCGCGCTCAGGCAGCCACCGTCGCCGTACGGGGCTCCAGGGTCCTGCTGGCAGGGGAGGGCACTGAAGCGCAGGCCTGCCAGCTATTCGCTGCGAGACTCGGGGAACTTCTCGACCACGTCCCTAAGCCTCAGTTTGCTGCTCTGTCAAAAGTGTATGCCGGCCGGGCCCCGTTTCAGTCTTCTCGCCGACGTCCGGCGCTGACCGGCGCTCCATAAATGTCAGTCCTTCTTCCCTCTTACTACAACTCCTACAGCGACAAGCACGAGATGGCGGGTCGCTGTCCCTGGCAGCCGAAAGCACTTTTCCTCAATGGTAACTTGGCAGAGAAGAGGCAGGCAGAGAGGCTGGGAATGATGGCCCATCTGCTTCCGGCTCACTCTGCCCAGTCCCTCCCTCTAGCACAGCCGGAATCCGCACTCTCCCTCCTCACCGTACCAGCCAGCCCCTTCTTGGCTCTTGCCCTGGGCACCTGCTGCTGGATGAGTCCCAGCTGTGTTGCCAGGCTTCGCCATCAGCCTCAACTTCCCCATCGCTCAGCCCCTCGCCTCCCAGCATCCTGTCTGCTGCTTGCCCTCCCCCTCACCTGCCCTAGGTCTCAGGATCTCACCTTCCCTTGCTGCTGCCTCCCCCCCCGGGCGGCCCTATGCCCCTCTTCCCTCCCGCCCCCCCCCGTGACTGTCCCACTTCCTGTGCCCTCTCAGCCTCCTCCTGGGGCAGGACACTGCTCCATCAGGCCTCCCCCACCTGTCTCCTCTGTCTCCAGCTTGGCCCTGCATTGGTCTTTCCCTTAGGATATCATCCAGCTCAGCATCTCCCCCATCTTTGAAGCAAGCAGAACCCTTGCATGATTCTGTCTCCTGAGGCTTCTCCGTGAATGCTTTCTCTTTCTCCCATGTTCCATTTTCAGGCAGGTTTCCTGAAAGAGAGTTCTAAACTTGCAGGCCACGCCCCTCTCCTCCTGTTCAGGTGCTGACCTGCTGTGATCAGACCTCAGTCTCCCTTGTTGCACCAAATGCCCCCCAAGTCCTGTTTTCCTCCCAGCGCCCTTGACCCACTTATCCGACCCTTTTTTTCCTTCTGGAAACCCCTCAGGGGACTTCTGTAACCCATGTCCCTCTTCTGGTCTTGCTTCATCCCCTCACTCAGCGCTCTGTCCCAGTCCCCAACGTCTCTCCCTTCTCTTCCCACCTCTTCAATTCAGCGAGTCCCCAGGTCCCATCACTGGGCCTCTTCTCCCCTGATTCTGTGTTATTCACCCCCATGGCGCCGCTTCCTCAGGTGCTTTCTCTGGCCCAGCTCACTTTTTCATTCCTTGGCTCTGCCCCCTGGACATGTCCCCTTGGCTAATCCCTCGGGCTCCTGAAACTCAGTGTGTCAAAAGTGAAATTGTTTTCTGGGCCTTCGGGCTGTTCCTCCCGCCATGAAAGGTACAAGCTCCATGTCAGCTTCTTCCATCCCCGCCCGTGGCCCTGCAGCCTGTCCAGAACCACGTCCTCCTGTGGGGGGTCTGCTCCCTGAGGCCAGGCACTGCATCTCTTGCTCGGCTGAGCCTGCCTTCACCGCATCTCTCAGAGCTGTCTTTGCTCTATTCCCTTGGCCACTGTCTGTCAAGCACCCACCATTCCTAGCTTTCGTTGTAGGAGAACCTCCCAGCAATTCCCTTGGCCTCCAGGCCTGCCCACCTTTAGGCCCTTCTGTAGCCAGAGTCATCATTAGCTTCATGCAGGATGTTTTTACCCCTTTCCACAAGCCCGCTCTACCTCCCAGCCTGCACCCCTCCGCCTGTGCCGTCCTAGCTGCTGAGTGACCACTTGCCATGAATGTGCCTCATGCCTTTGCCGAGCCCATTCCCTCCCTCCTAGAACCTTTCTCTCCAATCACCCTTCCTCTTCTGGCCGCCTCCTAGTCCTCCTCCTCTAGGATGGGACGGTCAGCAACTCCCTGATGCCTTCCCTCTGGGCTGGTTGGTCCCTTTTTTGTACTTCCGTGGCTCTCTGTGCTGACTTCCCTGTGTGCAGACTCCCCCCGCCCCCCACATCTGCAGTGTGTCGGCTAGTCTGTCTACACCTTACTGTGTTCTGAGCTCTTGGGAGCTAGGAAAATGTTTTGCTCACTTCAGAGTTTACAGAGCCTAGCAAGCAGGTGGGCCTCTGGACTTGTACATCAAACCAGTTAGGAACTACCTGTCCAGATGGGCGGTCAGATTGAAAACATGTAGGGAGCGGCTCTTGAAGGGAGATGCCTGTGCCAAGTAGGCTGTCGGGGGCTTGTGGGTGAAGGGGTGAGTGACGAGTGTGTTTCAGGAGGGGGGTACGGGGATGTAGTTGGGAACACAGATTCCTGGCCTGAATCCTCTCTGCCTTCCCTCATCACAGGTGTCCGACAACAAAGCATCCCTGCCGCCCAAGCCAGGGACCATGGCTGCAGGTGGTGGTGGTGGTGGGCCAGCCCCTCTGTCCTCGGCAACATCCTCCCCCCTGTCATCCTCTTTGGGAACAGCCGGACACAGAGCCAACTCCCCATCTCTGTTTGGCTCAGAAGGAAAACCAAAGATGGAGCCCGCGGCCAGCAGCCAGGCGGCCGTGGAGGAGCTAAGGACGCAGGTCCGCGAGCTGAGGAGCATCATTGAGACCATGAAGGACCAGCAGAAGTGAGTGTCTGGGGCCCCTTCTTCGTCCACCTCCCAAGTTGCTCTCTGCTGGGCCAGGGCCTCATTCTGCAAGCCTGGGTCTCTTGCCTGCCCGAGTGGGTGGCCCGCTTCCCCAGGGTGGTGGCAGCAGGGGTGAGGTGGGTTTGAACCTGAGAGGCTTCATTTCACTCAGCTCCTTGTGTAACCAGATCTGCTGCATACGGGGAGGGCACGGGCTGGCCACGGGGCGTATGGCAGAGTCACTTACCAGGACTAATGCACTCAGCAGGCTGCTAAAAAGAAAGATCTTTAAATCCCCATAAAATACAGTATGTGCATCTACCACTTCCTCATAAGCCTGACAGCCAGCTTTTCCTCTAGCACCAGAAAAATCACAATTTCTTCAGTTAGCTGTCTGATGAAGTAATTGACTTGCATTTAGGGGCTGAAATGGATGACAGAGATATAGGGAATCTTTAAACCCAAGACTTTACACTCAGCAAGATGTTCTCCCCATGAAACTCAGGGCTCTAACCATGCACGCCTACACACGCTCTCCACATCCCCTGTCCTCAAGGAGCACTTAGATGAGGAGAAAGACCTGTAAGCAAAAATAAAGAGCACACATAAATATTACCCAGGATACTGTATGTGGTGACAAAAACAGTAAAATGGTTAGAAGTCAGGAAGTTCTTGTCTGAGTAAACTGAGGCTCAGAGTTTAGGGAACAGTTAGCTCTTTCTTGGAGGAATTGGGCAGGGGAGGTATCTATAGAGCTGTTTCCTGAATAGGATTTTGGAAAACGATCTAGGATCACCAAGAGCAGAGCTGTGCAGCAGACGGAACAGTACGGGTAGGGTCCCGGGCACAAGGAGCAGCCCTGGTGCCTGGCCTCCTGGATGGGGAGGTCCCAGGGCAGTGGTGGGCGATGGGCACCTGCCACCCTGCATGGGGCTAGAGGGCCCTGGTATATCTTGTGGCCAGATACTTTGGGGAGTATTGGGTTAAACATAGTTGATGTCTTATCTAAAGGACAGCTCAGAGAGCCTTCGCTCTGCATCGGGAAGATGGAGAGGATAATGTACGCTATTTTTCTGAAACATACCTTTTCTCTAGAGCACCCTAGGACAAGGGTTATGAGGAACTCACTTTGAGCGCCGTGGCTCTGTTCAGGTTCTGCTCCACTCCAGCTGGGAGGTGCCGTATGAAATTGGGGCCTCCTGGCCTAACCCCCCACCGGGAAGGTGCCCATCACATAAGTATGCAGAATCAGCAGGATGGAGCTACAGAGGCTCTCTCAGGGCCAGCCAGCTGCCTATCACTCCTGAAAGTCCCCAGCTCTTCTCTGCTTCTGCGGGTTACAGGTTTGGGGAACCACAGGCCCCATCCATATCCAGGTGGCATGTGTCTCCTGCCTAGACAGTGATCCCATGGCCCCAGGACATCCCAGGGCACTGGTTCTCGGCCTTCTGAAGAGGACCATCATTGGGTCAGACCAGCCCGGATCCAGGGCTTCAGCCCTTTGGATCCTCTGAGAGGGATCGGGAACATCAGAAATGGTCCGTGCTTGCCTCAGAATGAAGACACACCAGAGCTTTGGGGCCTCTCCACCCTGCGCTCCTACCCACTGTGAAGCCTGGGCATAGTTGCCCATGACTGTCCCTCCCCAGCCCATGTCTTCTTGAATCGACATGTCAGAGAAGCCCCTGTCCCATGCCTGCCTCTCACAGCCATCCTGTCCAGGGCCACTGGGTCCCTAAAACCTCCGGCCCTAGGTCCCTAGCTCTAAGTGTCCCTTGCGTCCCAGTCTTCAGTGGAAGTCTCCCCTGACTCCCCTCCTCCCCACACGTGCCGCTTCTCACCTCCTTGCTCCTGCCCTGGCTCTTTTCCAGCAATCCCCCCATCTTCCTTCCTCCTTGCAGGCTCAGGCCCTTTTTTGCCAGTTCAAGACTTAGTGGCTTTATTTGCCCTGGGTTTCCCCAACTGACTCCTCCGACCTGCTGCACTCAAGGCTCTGCCTGCCCTAGTCTTTCTGGAATCATGCTATCTACTTAGGATCTCAGCTACTTCTCTCCTGAGCTCTAAGTAGAGCCCGCTGACATAGAAGTGCGTGGCATGGGCTGGAGTAAATACAGTAATGAATCACAACCCGTTCGTGTCCGAGAACCCGGTGTGTTGGCAGCTGGGCCGGGTCACTGAGCCACGTACAGGGACTGTCACGGGGCTCATCTGAAGTGAGCAAATGCAATATAACTGATACCTTAGTTAGTATAGTGTCTCTGGAGTCCTTGTTTTTTGATGTTCCTATCCAGTTTGTAAAAATGTACATGTAAAATGGAGCGTCTGCTACCCTAAAATACAATACAGTTCTCTGACTGGAGTGGCGATGGTTGCAGTGTCCTAAGTAGAGAGTCCTGAGTTTGCCAAGATGATTAACTTCGTTCCACTTCATTATTTAATGTTGTAAAGGGCATTAGACTGCGTGTCCTAACTCATGTCTACTTTCTCTGTGACATGATTACCATATAGTTAGTTCAGCTATTTTAACTCCAAGATTTCAGGTGTTACTCTTTGTAAGATTTTGTGGGAATCCGTGAAAACATACCAGTAACCTTTTGTTAATTTAAAACTCTGTGAAAGTAGAACATACGTGGGGTGACAAAAACGTCTGCAGTCAAAATCATTATGTAAATACATTTAAAGACCAGTGATTCTATAACAAAGGGCCAGCGACAGGGAAGGCGACAGAATCTGAGCCTGGATATCTGGAGTCTAGCCACTGGGCAAGTCAGGCCACCTCTCTGGCCTCACTTTCCCCATCTTCTCCTTTTAGGAGAAGCTTGGACTAATGGATCTCAAGGGTCATTCCAGAACTCCTGTTTGATGGCCACATATTTGGGGGACCCAGAAATTAATAGCGAGCCTTTCTGTCTGCAGTAAATGCCAAGCAATAGCAGTGCAAAGAAAGAACATGATGTTGTGTCCGTGTGTTCGTTGTAAACGGCTCAGATGGATTTTGTATTGGTTAGAGGCTTCTTATCTCTTATTGCAGAAGTCTGGGCTTTTGTTTAATTTCATGGCCATTTGCTTTTCAGACGAGAGATTAAGCAGTTACTGTCCGAGTTGGATGAAGAGAAGAAAATCCGGCTTCGGTTGCAGGTGGGTCCCTCAGGGTCCTGCTGCCTCGAGAGAGGCTCAGTCAGGGGTGGGGGCCGTCTCAGGGCTTCATCTTGAAAGTAGATGATTGTTACTTCTCTGCAGATTCAGATGCGCTTCCTGTGGCCATTTTCTTAGAACTGTGTAGGCTCACTTCTCATCCTCTCCTGCCATCCAGGAAGTCTTGGGGAAGGGAGGCATGAGTCAATGTGCCCCCAGTTGGGTTTCTCATTTGGAATTTATCTGAAACATCTCCTCTGTGGAAAGTTCCCTCCAATTTCCAAAGGCCACACTATGGTAACTGCCAGAGGGCATGGTGCTGGGGGGACTGCTTTGCCAGCTGGCTTCTGTCATTGGAACTCCAAGGACCACAGCTGTCCACACTCGGCACTTGCTTTTCATCTCTTTACTTCTCACCGAGAGCCATGTCAGTCCTGCCAGGGCATCAGAGCCCTGTCCCCCGCCATCCCCTGAGCCAACTCAGCCGTTACCAAATGGCAGAGAATATGCAGGAGTTGCAAAAGGCTGAAGGCAGACTTTGAGCTTTCGTCTAGCTGGTGTCCTTGGTGGTGCCTGAGACCCATGCTGCTTAAAGAAAGGATAGGTAACCGCTTCTCATCACTTTGGGGGTGCCGATAGACACCTGCTTGGGCCCGACCAGAGCTGCCTTCCAACACCACTAGGTGGTCCAGCACGTTGGGACAGCCCGCTCTGCCCCCTGGCCAGGACCCTGGAATTCTTGCTGCTTCTGACAAATTTTGGTTACTGGGAGCCTGAGAAGGCACACACCCACCATTTCCTAGCGTCTGCGTGCCCGTTCTTTAGGTTTCTGTCACTTCTGGCCTCCGTCTGCTCGTCGTTCAGACATCACTTCACCCATTCCACCTTGAAAAGTGTGAAGTTGATTATTTTCTTTCATTCGACCAGGTTGATTATCTTTCAGCTTCTCCCAAACCAGCGAACTCATTATGATTTTGTTCGGCTCTTGTTTTTCCTTTATAGATGGAAGTTAATGACATAAAGAAAACTCTTCAATCAAAATGAATACTTGATAAATGAAATGTCACATTATTCATCCTGAGTCCAAGACTCAAATTTTCCGCCCCAGCCAAAATAACCTTGTGCCAAAAGATTAAAGGTTTGCCTCCACGTGTCCCTGTTTGAAAGATTAGCACAGAAGTCTTCATAGCACAACACAAATTCCATCCAAGAGGATACCCTTCCCCGTGGTCTAATCCTGGGCATGGCACTGGTTGTGACTTAGAGCAAATTGTGCTAAAGGCTTTTTTACTATGAGATCTCATGCGAAACGAAAACTCAGGCAGTTTAGTCCATAGTGGTACTATTTTGATGATATTTTCCATTAATAAAATGTAATTTCAGATTATTCGTTTACAAGCTTTATAATTTTATGATTTTTTAATCGTGTTTTGTCACAGATTCTCCCAGTGTCTGTATTACACATAGTCCAGAGCGAGCGTGCCATTCTTTTGCTTCAGGCAGAAAGCTGCCTCGCTTTGTGTCCCCTCTAGGATTCTATTACATATGCAATTTTAGGTCCTACCCGTCCCTTCCCCTGCCAGCCAACCCCGCCACCATAAGATAAATTTTAGCTTATATATGATGGTATATTTACAAAAAAGAGAAAGAGAAAACCTGGTATTTGCAATGATCTGTGCCTTCTTTTTACCACCCTCTTGATTGGAGCTTTTGTGATGCAGCTGCCATGATTCCAAAACAAAACAAAACAAAACAACAACAACAACAACAAAAAAAACCACCTTTTTTTTTTAAAGCCACTTCTCAAAGTCCACTAGAGGCCACTGTCTTCAAAGCTTCTCTCACCTAGCCAAAGGTCCCAAGAGGAGACAGCTGTGAAGTTGGGCGTGCTCGGTGGTACCCGCAGTGACGTTTAAGTTCTCCTAGTTGTAGGTTGTTCATGGAACTAGAAATGTCACCCCTGCTTGATTTTTCATCAGCCAAGTTAAACCCCTGCTTCCTGTCCTTTGCACCTTTTGCGTGAACAGAATATGCATTATGAAAGCAAAAATAAATAAACGTAAAATGCAATGAAAACAAGGGGGGGAAGTTGTGTTATTTCCTGCACTGGGTTATCCGTGTGTGCTCTTGTTCAAACTGTATTCACATAATGTCATTTGCCTTGTTCTCTTGTAACCCCTTCCTCAGGTCCAAGAGAATGGGGGGGGGGGACAGTCTTGTTGAAGTGTAGCCATTGGATCTTTCTTGCATTTATGGAATTGCTTTTTCCGCCCCAAAGAAACTGGTGTTTGCCCATCCGCTCTATCTCTGTAGCAAATGAACAGCTCAGCCTTAGACTATGTAACTGTTTCCTCATCCTTAGCTGAAAATAAGGGGGCATACTGTATTGCAAGATTGTTTGGGGGTGGGGGGTGGGGGTGGTCCCTTCCGGGCCCCGGAAGATGTTTTACGTGTTTCTCAAAAGCTGCTTTGTCTATATCCTGAGTTTTAGAGCGAAAGTACTAAATATTAATGGATTTGCACAACCACAAAGAATGAGAATTGATAACACGGAAGGAGTAATGCAAAAAAGAAATCACCACATGGTATTGATTATCCCAAGTATTACAAATAAATGTCTCTTTCTTCCTCTCTCCCTTCCCCACCTTCCTCTTGCTACATGCTCATCCTTGCTGCTTGAGGCTGCTACTTCCTCCCGAGTACTGTACTTACAGAGCCCGGACACCCTGGTCTTCCAGGATGGGGGAGCACGATTACGGGAAGGGAGTACATAAAGAAAGAAACCTCCCATCCCTCATTCCCATGCCTGGACGTATTGCCTTTTCAGCAGCCTTGCTTGCAGTGCGCTTGGGCCCGGGAGCAGCAAGTTTCCAAGGGCAGCATAAAACATTCCTGAACTCCTTGACTCTTCTAAGCATTTCTACGTTAAACTTAAAGCCTTGAGAGATTTCCCACCGCCTAGTATAAGAAGGAGGATTGAATTCTTTGACGTTTGGATTTCTCATTTACTCATCGTGAAAATCCCTAACGATACAGTTTTATACGCTGTGTATACAGAGTAGGGCTGTTAATAATTCACTCGAGAGGTTGAGCACCCTGGTGGGGCACTAGCAACCTGGAACATAGAGGGCTGTCATCTTCCCCTCGTAGAAGCCATGGGCTTTCTTTGTATAAGGAGAGGGAGAAGTGATTCTAGAAGGAGGAGTTGGCATATCTAGCTTCATTATTGCCCCTTGGGCTAACCGGCAAGAGGATTCTACGTTATGGACCTGACGAGCCACTGCCCGAACAGCCACCATCTTTAGTCTTTACAAAATGGACCCGTCAAGAATATTGAAAAGCTTGGAAGGATCACTTTTGAAAAAATTCTTTTGCATTCAGCATGGACTCGACCAGCATCTATGGAGATTATTTTTTTGCTTCATTTTCTAAAATTGTATTTAGAAAAGTCTTAAGTATTGTGCTTTGTAAAGAAGATGATTAAAATCAAATTTTGTGAAAATATTTTTGTTCAAAGTTGTCATGGTCCAAGAGGAATGATTTCTTGGAATTCGAACCATTTTTCTCCATTTTACACAACTTGCTTACTCTTACAGAAATGTCTTTGGGAGACATGGAATATAGTACCCCTCACCCCACTTATCTTTCCCAAGTGAACAGAAACAACCCATTAAAATCCGTGGCTATGAATTCCATTTTTACATGGTTCAATTTTACATTCATATTTCGGCAGAAAATCCTAGTTAGGTCTACATTGTTTTTTAGTGTAAAAATCATTAAATTATCATTATTCAAATAATTGTGTAAAGCCACTTTTATTCATCCCTAGCCCTCTAGACAGCATACTCAAGTACATGATTTGTTTTCTCCCATAAAGACAGCCTGTATCTATCATCACGTGTGTGCCTTTCGTTACTAATGGCGGAGTTTTATTTCCTTTCATAACCAGCTCCTTGATGGGAAAACCACAGGGTGTGTAATTTATTGCTCACAGTTGCCACAGTCTGTATTAAAAATAATCCCCAGGTCCCACAAAGGCTTTTGTATCCTAACCTGAGGTCACCAAGGTCTCTTTTCTGTATTAGATTAGGTTTTAGTTCTCTAGCTATTTTCATACAAATTTATGTCAAGATGTTTTAGCACCAAGAGGGCTTGGTGAAAAGCTTTTCTTTTTGGTTTAATACAAATGAGAAGTGTAACAAAGCCACACGTGCGTGGGTGCTAGGTGTTCAGCATGGCTGATTACAGCGTCCAACAGAGAGAAGGCTTGGTGCTTACGACCCAAGCCTGGGGAAGAAGATGCCATTCCCAGAAGTAGGTCTAATCAGGGAACACAATGGCCAAGGCAGAGAAACTCTTTCCTGGTTGGAAATAAATGTTTGTCAGTAGTGTAAGGACAGAGAGGGGGTCATGTCTCTTAAGGTGATAAGCAGGAACTGTCATTCCTAGTTTTGTCCCTAGAGTTACTGAGGCTTGATTCCCAACACATGGAGCAGAAAGGCAGCCCCTGAAGCCAACGAGAATCTGTGACGTAGAAGCAGGTCCCAGAGAGGTGGTTTTATTTCCTGTGTTTTTAATCGATCCCAAATTGGAGTGGCTTGGGGCGGGGGGCAACCTTTCCTATAAATGACATTGTGTGGTCATTATGTTTGTGAATTCAGAGTTGACGGTAAAATAGGCTGTTCCTTTTTTCTTGTTAGAGCAATAGGTGATAAAATATTTCCTTTTTTTAAAAAAGATTTTATTTATTTGAGAGAGAGAGTGAGCTCGAGGGGGGGGGGACAGAGGCAGAGGGAGAAGCAGACTCCCCGCTGAACAGGGAGCCCGACACAGGGCTCCACCCCAGGACCCTGGGATCATGATCTGAGCTGAAGGCAGATGCTTAACTGACTGAGCCACCCAGGCGCCCCTTGGTGATAAGATATTTCAACCAAACAATAGAACAGGGTCACCTAGTAGGCTATAGCTAGAATTTTCTGAGGAAAAAAAATGAAAAAACAAGAGTTGAATTCCTGGGAACCCTCTGTAAATGGCAACAAGTTTAATTAAATTAGGCAGATACAGCACTGCTTCCCTTCCCCCTCACCCCTGTAGAATGTTACTAGTTCTCCAGGAAACTAAAATTTGTTGTCAAGCTTTGAGCTCTTTGATGGGAGAGTGTCCTGGAAATGCAAAACTTCATTATAGTTTCTATTAACTAAAAAAAAATTTAGAGTGGTTTACAAACCAAATTTAAAAATAAGCAAGCCGATAAGGCCATCCTGAAACCAAACAGAAAACCCAGGAAAAAAATCAATAACATTTCCATGGTTATTCCCCAAGAGTAAATCAGATGTCTTAAGATTCTCTTCAAGCTTCATGACTCTTTCTTAGTCTGAATCTCAATCTGAGTGAGCCGAGAATTTGGCTGGGGCAAGTTGAACATGTATCAAGTCCTTACGATGTGCTGGACGGCAGGATAGGTGCTGAATGCAATGTAGCCCCTGTCCTCATGGAGCTCAAACTGGGGGATGTAGGCAGATAAGCAGGCAAGTCTTCCACAGTGTGAGAACATGACCACAGAGAGAAGTCCAGGGACTTTGGAACTACAGAGGAGAGGTGCCCAATGTAGCCTTGAGAGTGAGAAGGACAGAGGAAGAAGGGTATTTTTGGTTAAATGCAATTTTTTAATTTTATGTTTTTATAAATTTATGTATTTATTTTAGAAAGAGAGAGAGAGCACAAGCAGACTCCATGCTGAGCATGGAACCCAGTGTGGGGCTCGATCTTATGACCCTGAGATCATGACCTGAGCCGAAACCAAGAGTTGAAGGCTTAACCAACTGCACCATCCAGGCGCTCCTAAATCCATTTTTTTTTTTTATGTTATAAAGCTGTGATGAACATCTTTGGGCATAAACCTATGTCCATATTTCTGATTTATCCATAAGATAATTCCTAGAAGTGGAGTGTGGATATGAATTGCTTAAGATTTTAGCAAGAAGAATTTTTGCACAAACAGCAAAATCAAAAATAAACAAGTGGGACTATATCAAACTAAAAAGTTTCCGCACAGCAAAAGAAGCCATCAGCAGAGTGAAATGACAACCTATGGAAAAGGAAAACAATATTTGCAAACCATACATCTGATAAGGGGTTGATATAAAAAACATAAGGAATTCATGTAACTCAACAGCAAAAAAAAACCCAACTTGAAAATAGGCAAAGACATGAACAGACATTTCTCCAGAGACAATCTACAAAAGGCCAACAGGTACATGAAAAGGTGCTCAACGTCAGTAGTTGTTAGGGAAATACAAATCGGAACAACAATGAGGTATTATCACCTCACACCTGTTAGAATGGCCATCTTCAAAAAGACAAGAGATAAATGTTGATGAGAATGTGGAGAAAGGGAAAGGGAACCCTCGTACACTGTTGGTGGAATTGTAAATTGGTACAGTCACTATGGAAAACAGTCCGGGAGATCCTCAAAAACAGAACTACCATATGATGCAGCAATTTCACTTCTGGGAATATATCCAAAGGTAATGAAAACACCAACTCAAAAAGATATCTGTACCCCCATGTTCATAACAGCATTATTTATAATAGCCAAGTCATGGAAACAACCTAAGTGTCCATTGATGGATGAATGGATAAAAATGTTGTGGTATATATATACACAATGGAATATTCTTCAGTCATAAAAATGAGGAATTCCTAACATTTGTAATAACATGGATGTACCTTGAAGGCATTACACTATGTGAAAGAAGTCAGATAGATAAAGGCAAATACTGTATGATCTCACTTATATTTGGAATCCAAAAACCAAACCAAACTCATAGAAAAAGAGATCAGATTTGTGGTTACTAGAGGTGGAGAGGGGGATTTGAAGGAAGGTGGTCAAAAGGTACAAACTGCCAATTATAAGATAAATAAGTAGTAGGGATGTAATAGCTAACACTGCTGCACAATATATAGGAAAGTTTTTTTTAAAGATTTTATTTATTTGAGAGAGAGAATGAGAGATAGAGAGCACGAGAGGGAAGAGGGTCAGAGGGTCAGAGGGTCAGAGGGTCAGAGGGAGAAGCAGACTCCCTGCTGAGCAGGGAGCTCAACGTGGGACTCGATCCCAGGACCCCGGGATCATGACCTGAGCCGAAGGCAGACACTTAACCATCTGAGCCACCCAGGCGCCCCTATAGGAAAGTTTTTAAGAGAGTACATCCTACGAGTTCTCATCCCGGGGAGAAATTTTTTACTTTTATTCTTCTTTCTTTTTATTGTATCTATATGAGAAGATGGATGTTAGCTGAACCCATTATGGTAATCATTTCACAATATATATAAATCAAATCATCATGCTGTGTGCCTTAAACTTATACAGTGATACACGCCAATTATATCTCGATAAAACTGGAAAAAATATTCAGCCATATGGACAAATCCGTGGAAAGCAAAACAAAATAATGAAAATATTTGTTTCATTAAGGTGGTGAAATTGTGAGCTACAAATGGTTTTCTTTTAATATCACTATCATTCAATAATTAAAGAAGATAATTATAAACATTTTTAAAGAATAACTCTTGCCTGATTATAAACACAGTTGAATTAACATTAGTACACAAAAGTGATTAACCATCCAACTGTCCCTAAAGTTGTATTTGCCTAAACCTCTATGGGTGTCAGGCTTGAATCTCTTCCTTTTGGCTAGTCACTGTGCACAGGTCACCTAATCAGAGAGGCTGTCCCTAAGCCACTAAACAAAAGAGCAACTTTAACCTCGATCCTCCCCCAGACCCCATATATTGATACCCTGCTTAATACACACACAAACACACACACACACACACACATGCACATGCACACATTTTCTGTCTCCCTTCCCTAGAATGAAACCACCATGAAGGTAGTGACTTCATTTCCTTCACTGCTGCATCCCCAGTACCTAAAACAGACCCAGGTGCATAGTAAGCATTTGATATGCATTTGTTGACTGAATACATGAATTGGTAATTGTGACTGATGCCAAAAGGAATTTGTTCTATAAATTTGAGCAGCCCAGTTTTGCCTTTACAAAAACTATGTGCAGGGGCGCCTGGGAGACTCAGTTGGTTAAGCATCTACCTTCGGCTCAGGTCATGATCCCAGGGTCCTGGGATCAAGCCCCACATCGGGCTCCCTGCTTGATGGGGAGCTGGCTTCTCCCTCTGCCTCTGCTGCTCCCCCTGCTTGTGCTCTCTCTCTCTCTGTCAAATAAAGGGATAAAATCTAGGGGCGCCTGGGTAGCTCAGTCGGTTAAGCAGCTGCCTTCGGCTCAGGTCATGATCCCAGAGTCCTGGGATCAAGCCCCACGTTGGACTCTCTGCTCAGCAGGGAGCCTGCTTCTCTCTCTCTCTCTGCCTGCTGATCCCCCTGCTTGTGCTCTCTTCTATCTCTCAAATAAACAAACAAAATCTTTTTAAAAAATTAGATTCACTCTGGAGAAAGAATGAATTCAAAGGTGAGCATATTCCTGACACTGCTTTTGACACTTCTCTCAGGTCACTTGAGAACCTAATTGCTGCCCCTCAGGGCTGGCCATCTGCCCTCAAAGTGATGAATGAGGAGGATATGCAGATGAGCCCTGGGTCTCCAAGATGTGCCATGAGTCCTTAGAGTGCAGTCCCTGGAAGGGCAGTAGTAGCAACACCAACCAGGAACTTGGTAGAAATGAAAATTCAGGGGCCCTGTCCCAGACCTACTGAATCAAATTCTGGAGAAGAACCCAACAAACTGTGCTTTAACAAGTCCTTCTGGAGATTCTGATGCACACTCAAGCTTGAGGACCACTGTCATGGCAGGCCGGATCATCTCATTCTCAATGAGTTGTGTGTAGAATAATCCATAGTAATCTTCTCCAGAGATCTCTATTAGATTGTGGCTGCGTCACAACAAGGTGCACTATCCAGAAACTATGCAATAGTCTATTAGGTTGAACCACATGAAATTAACATTCTTGTAGGTCAAATATTATTGAATGGGGCTTCCAGTTTCAGCTCAGAGATCAGAGAGCTACAAGATGTCCTTCCCATGTTTACAATAAGAAAAAATCTGGACAGACTGGAAATTTTAGAGAACTGAGTTGGCAGAGCAAATGGTTTTTCAAAATCTGGAGAGAGATAGACACTTTCTGTGAGACATGGAACCTGGACACTTGCTTACCAGGGACAGAAGCTACCAGATGCCATAGAAGTGGATAGGAAGATCAAGGTAGAAAACTGAACAAATTGCTGGAGGCTGAGTGTGGGATAGCTTGAGAGTATGAAGCTCCTAGGGGGAGAGGTTCCCACACTTTTGCAGGCATTTCCTCCAGGAACCCCAAGTGGCCCTTACATGGAGGATCAGGGAAATCTAGAGAAAATTCGTGGTGTAGGCTGGAAGTGCTGGCTCAAGAGCCACTGAGAAATCCACGCAGACCTTTCTCACTTAAGGAACAAAAGGCTTATTCTGCAGCCGGAAGGACATGGTCTGAGGGCACTGGTGAAATACCATTGCAGCTGGGGGAACGGAATTCCACCCAACCCCAGCCTCAGCCCCCAGTTTACCTAAAAAATAAATATTTAATCTTAAGGGAGAAGGGCCTCAAGGCTGTTGACTGAGAACACTGTTGGATACCCATTGCATCTGGGGGAAGAGATTGGCCAGGGGGAGCTCTATCTCCGGAAGATGGTCAGAGGCACTTGTGAATACTATACCCCTGAAATTAAGGCTTCGAATATTAGAGACCACACACCCCCATGCCCCACTAGCACACTAACAAAACTTCAGTAATAGTAACAGTGGATTACAGCAGGGGGAGCTGCAAGAGACAGGCTTTCTCTGGAGAACAGCACAAGGGGAAGCCCCAAAACCAAGAGGAGGAACAACAAAGATGACTAGAGGAGTTAAAAGATTCTGGTGTCCATAGGAACAACAAACCTCAACACAGCCCAATTCCTGGCTAGGATCACACAAATTCCTACACTAAAGGCTTATTTAGCACAGTATCTGCTGCCTTATATAAAAGTCTAGCTTTCAACAAAAAACTACAAGCCATGCCAAAAGGCAAGAAAAAGCAATCTAAAGAGGCAAAATGATCCTCAGAACCACTTACATATGGCACAGCTATTGGAAGTATCGGAGAAAAAATTTAAAATAACTGTAATTACTATATTAAAGGCTATAGTGGAAAAAGTAGACAACATGCAAAATCAGATAGGAAATATCAGCAGAGATGGAAGCTATAGGAAAAAATCAAATGGCTGGAAATTAAAAACGAAGTAACAGAAATGAAGAATATCTTTGATGGGCTCCATTGGAAGACTTGAATGTTTACATTTACTTGAATAAATACCAGGACTGACAAAAAGAGAGAAGGCATAAATCACCAAATTGAGAATGAAATGGGGGTACCACTACAGATTTTGCAGCCATCAAAAGGATAAGAAGGGAATACTATGAACAACTTCATGACCTAAGTTCAACATCTTAGAAGAATTGGACCAATTCCTGCAAACTCACAAACTATCAAAACTCAACCAAAATAAAATAGACAAGCTTAACAGTTCTATACCCATTACCAAAAGAATCAAATGTGTAATTAAAAGACACTGGAAAGGAAATCTCCAGATCCAAATGGTTTCACTGGAGAATTCTACCAAACACTTAAAGAAGTAACACCAATTTTACACCATCTCTTCCAAAAAAGAAGAGGACAGAACACCTCCCAAATCATTTTATGAGGCTGGTAGTACTCTGATATCAAAACAAGGAAAAGACAGTACCCCAGAAAATGAAAACTGCAGGTCAGCATATTTTATCAACCTAGATGCAAATATTCTTAATAAAGTACTAGGAAGTAAAATCCAGAAATGTATACAAAGAGTTATATACCACAACCAACTAGACTTTATTTCAAGTATGCAAACTCAACATTGGAAAATCAGTGTAAGCCACCATATCAATAGGCTAAAGAAAAAAATCATATGATCATATCAATTGACGTAGAAAGAGCATTTGAAAAAACATCCAATACCCATGCACAATAATGATTCTCAGTGAACTAGAAATAGAGGGAAACCTCCTAAACTTGATAAATAGTATCTGCAAAAAACCCACAGCTAACATCATACTTAGGGTGAAAGACTGAATACTTTCCCTCTAAGATTAGAACAAGGCAAGGATGTCTGCTCTCAGTGCTCTTATTCAACATCGAACTGCAACTTCCAGCCATAGCAACAAGGCAAGAAAAAGAAAAAAAGGCATGTAACTTGGAAAGAAGAAATAAAACTATCCCTATTTGCAAATTACATGATTGTCTACATGGAAAATCCCAAGGAAAAAACTCACAGACCTCCTGAAGTGAGCTCAGCAAGGTCATGTAATAAGAGAAATGCAGTGCACAAAAACAATTGCATTTCTCCATACTGATAATGAACATGTGGAACCTGAAATTACAAACCACACTATCTATATTCACTCTAAAAAAAACCTAAATACTTGGGCATAAACTTAATATGTACACAACGTGGATGCTGAAAATTATAAAATTAGAAGGTCATCTAAATAAATGGAAGGGAATACTGTATTCATACACTGGAAGAGTCAACATAATAAATACATTAATTCTTTCCAAATTGATCTATATGTTTATGTAATTCCCATCAGAATCCTAGCACGGTTTTTTTTGTGGACATAGACAAGCTTATTCTGAAGTTTATATGGGAAAGCACAGGCCCTAATACAGCTAAAACAGTCTTGGAAAAGAAAAATAAAGGAGGAATCGCTCACCCCACTTAGTATATAGCTTCAGCAGTCAAGACAGTGTGGATTGGTAGAGGGATAAACACACAGGTCAGTGGATCAGAACAGAGAACCCTGAAATAGATGCACACAAATATTCCCAACTGATTTTTGACCAAGGGGTAAAGGCAATTTAATGAAGGAAAGATAGTCTTTTCATAAAATGGTACTGGAGCAATTGAACATCCAAGAGGCAAAAAAAAATGGACCTCTACCTAAACCTCACACCTTATACAAAAATTAAGTAAAAATGGATTTTAAATGTAAAATGAAAAGGTACAAAACTTTTACTACAATTATTATTTTTAAGTAGACTCCATGCCCAGCATGGAGGCCAGCGTGGGGCTTGAACTCACAAATGTGAGATTGAGACCTGAGCTGAGATCAAGAGTTGGATGCTTAACTGACTGAGCCACCCAGATGCCCCTAAAACTACAAAACTTTTAGGAAAAAACATAAGAGGAAATCTTTGGACCCTATGACTAGGCAAAGAGGTTTTTTTTTTAACATGGAATTAAAAGCATAATTTATAAATAGAAAAATTGATAAATTGGGCCTTATCAAGATTAAAAACACTTGCTCTGTCTATGAAAGACCTCATTAAAAGGATGAAAAGACAAGCTACAGACTGAAGGAAAATATTTGCAAACCACCTATCTGGCAAAGGACTAGTATCTAGAATATAAAGAAAACATTTAAAATTTAACAGTAAAAAATCAAACATTCCATTTAGAAAATGGGCACAAGATATGAACAGATATTCACCAAATAAGATATACACTTGGCAAATAAGCACATGAAAAGATGCTCAACATCATTATCCATTGGGAAAATGCAAACTAAAACCATAATGAGATATCACTACACACCTACCGGAATGGCTAAAATGAAAAAGTAACAACACCAAATACTGGTAAGGATGCGGAGAAACCAGATCACCCCTGCATCCCTGATGGGGACATGAAATGGTATAGCCACTCTGGAAAACAACTTCGCAGTTTCTTAAAAAAAATTAAACATGCAACTATCATAGGACACAGAATTTGCATTCCTAGGCATTTATTCCAGAGAAATGAAAACTTATGTTCGCATAAAAGCCTATATATGCATGCCCATGGCATTTTTATTCACAATAGCCCCAAACGGGAAGCAACACAGGTGTCCTTGAAAGGATAAATGGTTAAAGAGACTGTGGTACATCCATACCATGGAATAGTGCTCAGCAATAAATGGAATGGATTACTGATATGTGCAACATCTTGGATATATCCCAGGGGAATTAAGCTGGATGAAAAAAGACAATCCTAAAAGGTTACATACTATATGATTCCATTTATATAACATTCTTGAAGTGACAAAATTATAGAAATGGAAAACAGATTAGTGGTTACCAGTAGTTAGGTATGGAGTGTGAGGAGAGAGATGGGTGTGGGAATCAAAGGGCAATAGGATGTAACTGTTCTATATGCTGACTACCAGTGTCACTACCTTGGTTGTGATAGTGGACTGTAGTTCAACAGGATGTTTCCACTGGGGAAAACTGATTAAAGTGTATGCTAGATCTCTCTGTATGATTTCTTACAATTGCATATGAACCTACAATTATCTCAAAATAAAAATGTTTAATTTTAGGCGCACCTGGGTGGCTCAGCCAGTTGAGCCTCCAGCCCTTTATTTCGGTTCAGGTTATGATCTCAGGGTCCAGGGATCGAGCCCCACGTTGGGCTCTATGCTCAGCAGGGAGTCTGCTTGAGGATTCTCTCCCTCTGCTCCTCCCCCCCAAATAAATGAATAAATAAGGGGCACCTGCTTGGTTCAGTCCATTAAGCATCTAACTCTTGATTTTGGCTCAGGTCATGATCTCAGGATCGAGCCCTGACTCTGGGTCTGAGCTCAGCGGAGAGTCTGCTTAAGATTCTCTCTCTCCCTCTGCCCTTCCCCCCCACCCCCATCGTGGGCTCTCTCTCTCTCAAATAATAAATCTTTAAAAACACTAAAATTAAATTTAAAAAACTAAAATAAAATAAATACTAAAAAACATTTCATTTTAAAAAAGTCTTTTGCACACACAAAACAGCAATTGAGACAAATAGGGAATCTTCTAGAAGAGAATCATCAAGGTGGTGACTAGCCTGGAAATCATGTCATGGAGGAAGGACTGAAGAGTCTGGGAGGCAGGGTATCACCTAAAAAAAAAAAGACCTAAGAGCAGTACTTGGAAAGCTGCCATGTGTGAGAAGAATTAAATTAGAATCAGTGGGTAAAAGTTACAAGAGAAGATTACGTTTGAATATATGAAAGAACTTTCTGGAAACTAGAGCTGTGAAAATATAAGATGATGGAATTCTAAACATCTAGAGATACTGGCCTTGTTGTTTCTTGAGCATATCAGGACGCTTTAGGGCCTTTGCCGTGGCTCTTCCCTCTGCCTGAAATGCTCCTCCCATATGTATTTGCATAGCTAACACTCTGATCTCGTTCAAGTTTTTGTTTAATGTCCATTGTAAGTCAAGTGGCTGCTCTGGTTCATGTTATCATCATCCTCCAGGCCCTAAGCTGATGAAGCAGGTACCATCTGGAATGTTATTGGTAGCAGAAAGTTGATGGCAGAGAAACAGAGCTCTAGGAGGTCTTGCACCAGTAACGAAATGCTAGTTTCTAAGTGATGCTGGACACTCCCAGAAAAGGGAATTGGAAATTAGAAGAATATTTTTGGAGAGAGACTGGTGTGCTGGTGAGTTCCTCCCTGCCAGTGGGGTGTTGGAAGCCTGCCTATCACTTACCATGAGCCTAGGGAAAGGATTCAAAGAGAATTTGCTACATATGTCGCAAGAAGTTTTCAGGACATAGAGGACAAGTGTCTGAGTCATACCTCAGAAATCTAGAGGTCGAGATGGCTGGCTGAATGCTCAAATGAGGGCAGCGAGAGAGGGCTGGATAGGAGTGGCCAGCACCCCCAGAGGTTGTGAGGCAAAGGGTAGTTGTTTCCCCTGGACCATTGTGACCTCAGCACCAGAGAGCCATCGGTGGGGTTGTCTTAGATCCTCTAACTACACACCCCCACCTTAGAGGGATGGCTAGCAAGGTGGAAGAAGAGAGAAGAAGCCAACGCTGCTCCTCCTTTGCACATCATAAATTTTGCTCAGCCTGTACCAAGCTTAGACAAGAGGAGAAGTGCTTTTCTTTTAATTTTAAAACTATTAAATCTTTTCATCTTAAAAGAATTTCAGACTTATGAAAAGGTTGCAAAAATCACTTAAGAAGCACAACACAGGACAGACACTTGAGAAAGAACAAGTAAACAAGGTGAGCCCTACAATTTCCCCAGCTTACTGCCTTGAGAGAGATTCCAGGCTGGGGAACAGAGAAAGGGAACCCACGAGGAGCCTGGTTATCATCCTGAACTGACTAGATGGAGCTGGAAGGCCAAGGATGCTACAGTTTGAGTACTGGAGAGGAGATGGCTGCATATAGAGTTCCAGAGATGTGTAGATCTGGAATCTTCAGCAGAGTACTGACCACCACCTATGTGTGAAGAAACCCCGTGAGGCTCAGGAAAGAACCACCTGAATGGATTTGAGGGAACAATCCTTGGAGGTCCCAGAGGACCGGAATAGCTTCTGTGTCCACTGACCGGAATGGGAAACATCATAATTCATAGGACATCAGGTAGAGTACTCAGAGGGTTATTGCCTCTAGAGGGCATTAATTAGCCTTAGCCTAAAGGCTGCTCTGATCCCACTTGAAGCTCAAAAGCAATCCTCAGAAGAGTCAAGCTGTTTCCAAGTAACTTAACTCTCTCCTACAATAAAGCTCAAGATATTTATAGGAATACAAAAGTGTGCAGTACCATTAAAGTAAAATTTGCAATGCATGGCATCTAATAAAAAATTACCAGGCATGCAAAAAAAAAAAAAAGGAAAGGAAAATATGACCCACAATGAGAAAAATCACTAGAAACAGATCCAGGAATAAAACAGATGACAGTATTAGTAGACAAAGGCATTGAAACAGTTATTATAACTATAGTCCATATGTTCAAGAAGATAGAGGGTACATGTGGGACGAGAATGAGACTGTACTGGGTGTCACCCATGGGGGGGTAAATTTGAGGGGATGTAACTGTTAGGCCAGAGATTGTATGCTCATACCGAATGACTTGGTTTTTCCATCCCTATTTATCTGTAAATAACACTCTTGTTTGTTCCATCATATGTTGCATCTGTAGCATGTCTTAGAGGAAAAGAACTTAAATTTTTGATATACCTTATGAAGTCTACCTTTTTCTCACAAGTTTCTTGCTTACTCATTACGTATACTTAAAACATCCTATGAGTTTCACCTATATTTTACAAGACAATATTTTACATACAATCTGTGCTTAATATTACTTGTGAGTTTCATCCATCCTATTTGCTTTTCTTGTATGGTAGATTACAACAATCTATGTCCATACAACATTTATAGCATCTACACAAAAGTATATCTGTCTACAGCCATATCTATATCTACGTCTCCGTATCCGTATCTAACATGACAGCAGGGACTCTGGCTGTGTTGTTCACTATGCTATCCTCAGCACCAAGGACAGTGCCTGACACATACTAGGTGCTCAACAAATCTTTATTGAATTACTATATATGTTAAAGTTTTCCCAACAAATACATATACTATTATGCAACATGGTTGTTTGTCTTGTGTCACTATTTGCTCTTGATTCTTGGATACGATGACAAAAGTAATGAAACTGCCACTCATATGGTAACTAGAATGTTTTTTACAACATTGAATGAGTCCAAGAGCTAACTAGCTTGACTACAATTGCTATGCATAACCAGCCTAAAATAAAATAAAGGAGATGAGAAAAATGCCTAGATTTATTCTTACTTTTTTGACTACGGTGCTTCCACTGTATTCATTCCACTGTTCTAGCCCAAATGACAGGCGCTTAGTAAGGGACAAGGCAGGGGTAAGAACTGAACAACTGTTCAACTAAACAGAAGAGACTAATCCAGCAGTTTGTCATTTTCGCAGTGTGGCTGGGCGTGGGAGGCGGGAAGGACATCAGGAGAAGGGGCTGGGGCTTGTTTCAGGTGTGCAAATTATGGGGGACAACGACAAAGTGCACCGCGTGCACCAACTGCGGGGAAGGCGCTCGTTAGCTAGGCAGATTCTGGGTTCTTTACCCAGCAGGGTTCGTGTTCAGAGGAAGGTATTATTCAAGCCAGAATTCACAACTCCTGTGAGTCTCACTCAGTCGGCAGGGCTCCAGTGAGAACTGGAAGGAACACGGGAAGATTAAAGTGGGGGCAACAGCAAGACGCCGGCAAGTGATTGGGAAATGGGCATCTTTGTCCTCCTGACGGCTGTGCCAGTCATTGGAATAATCTCAGATAAACAGGCACATTAGGAAAATTACTATTATTATGCATTACAAGGCTACAAGGAGAACATGTCCATCCTATTTTTTTTAAGGCTCAGAACAGAGGTGTTGAAAGTTTTCCCTAGCTTCCCTCTTCCCGATTCTAGTCTGTGTGTTTTTACAGATCTCCTCAGAGCCCATTTTCCATTCATTGGCCACAAAAGAGAGTATACAATGATGTCACTTGTTGAAGTTCCTAATTTCTACCAGGACTAGAATTAAGGAAGGATTTCTTCAAAGATTTATACTGGCACTTTCTGCTTTCTTTTGGGGGTGGGGTAGAGGCATGGACTGTATTACCACTGAAACATGCAGAGAAGCCAAAGTGTGATTTTGTAAGGTAAGTCCTATCCTGCTTTTGTCAGAATGGCTTGTGACGTGCTGCAAAGGACACCATCAGGAAAGTGAAAAGACAACCCACAGAATGGGAGAAAATATTTGTAAATCACGTATCTGATAAGGGACTTACATCCACAATATAAAAAGAACTTTTACAACTCAATAATAAAGACAAATACCCAGTTTAAAAATGGACAAAAGATCTGAATGGACATTTCTCCAAAGAAGTTATACAAGTAGTGAATGAGCACATGACAAGATGCTCAAAATCATTAGTCATAAGGGAAATGCCAATCAAAAATCACAATGAGGTGCCACTTCACACCCACTAGGATGGCTCTAATCAAAAAGCTAATAATAAGTGTTGGTGACAGTGAGGAGAAATTGGAACCCTCATATACTGTTGGTGGGAATGTAAAATGGGGGAGCCACTTTGGAAAACAGTGGAAGTTTCTCCAAAGGTTAAGCATGGAGTTCTCATACGACTCAGATATCCCATTCCTGGATATATATCCTCGGTCCACACCTTGTATGATTCCATATATATGAAATGGCCAGAATAGGCAAATCTATAGAGACAGAAAGTAGATTGGTGGTTGCCTAGGACTGAGGGGTATTGGGGGAGGGGCAGTGAGTGCTATTGGATACTGGGGTTTTGGGGGAGTGTGATGAAAATGTTCTAAAACTCATTGTGGTGATGGCTGCTCAGCTCTGTGAATATACTAAAAACCACTTAAATGGGTGAATTGGATGGTTTGCGAATTATATCTCAATAACACTGGTGTTAAAAATGAAAAACCCAAACCCCAAAACCTTGTGACAACATCCGGTGCATCCTATCTTTTATTTTTTTCATTTTTTAAAAAAGATTTTATTTATTTGAGAGCGAGAGAGATCACACAAGTGGGGGGTACGGGCAGAGGGAGAGAGAGAGAAGCAGACTTCCTGCTGAGCAGGGAGCCCGAGGTGGGGCTCCAATCCAGGACCCTGAGATCATGACCTGAGCTGAAGGTAGCGCTTAACCTACTGACCCACCCAGGCCCCCATGTCCCATTTTTTAAATCAAAGTACTACCTGCAGTGGTAATACTACATTTTAATATTGGAGCCTAAAATTGTAAGGAGGGTAAGATCCAGAGTAAAGATCCGTCTGGGTTCACAGCATTTTATAGGTCAGGCAGGCGTCCTGCTTGGAGCCTATTTTCCTGGCATACAAAATTTGTTGCTGGTTATTTCTGGTGCTTTGTCAAGGTCACAGTGAAAGTCAGGACGAGCAGCCTCCAGACCTGGGCTCACGAGGGCCATGCTCTTGGACACTGGGGACAAAGAGTGCAAAATCAGAGGCGATTTATTTATCTTTTAATTAATTTATCTATCAAAATCAGAGGCGTTTGAAATAAGCATCTTATCCCCTCAATTCTGGGTTAAAACTACCTCTGTATTTAGTTTGAAATTGAATATTTACCTCCAAACCAGCGCTTTGAAAGAGTTTTTACTCTGCTTGAAAAGCTTCGAATTGTTTTGAAGGAAAAAACCGGGACTCCTAAAGTTGGTCAGTCTGGAGGGACTGCAACAAACAAAAACCTGAAATTGACGAATCCGCCCTCCTCGGGCGCTGTCCGGGGGAGGCGGCAGGGGGCGTCCGGCCAGCTCCTGCCCCGTCGCCCTTCCCAGACCTCCCCCCGCCCTCCGCTCGCCCTGACGTCCCCAGCTCCCGCCTCTCTCTCGCCCCAGCCTTCAAAGGGCGCTCGGGGGCTGCGGGGCTGCGGTTTGCGTCTGCGGCCGCGGGGCCCTGCCTTCACCTGCCCGCCGCGGGGCCACCGGCGCGCGCTGGCTCCCGCAGCTCCCCGCCCGCGCCCCGGGAACAGGTGCCGGGACTGTTTGTGGCCCGCAGCCGCCCGCCGCTCGTGCGGAGGTGGGACCCAGGAAGGGCTCGCAGGGCGGCCACATGGAGAGCCGCGGCGGGACTCCCCCGGCTGGGGCGCTCGGGGCGGCGGCCGAGTTACCACCGTCTCCGCTGCCGCCGGGAGCCGAGGGCGCGGCGGGGCCGGCGGAGCCCGACGGGGCGGCCGAGGGCGCGGGGAGCGGGAGCGGGGCCGAGGACGGGGGCGGGCTGCGACGGGCTCTGCGGGCAGTGTATGTGAGCAGCGAGAGCCCGCAGGGCGGCCCGGCCGGCGGCCCGGAGGCGGGGGCGCGTCAGTGCCTGCTGCGGGCCTGCGAGACCGAGGGCGCCCAGTTCATCTCCGTGCCCTTCGGGGAGCTCGACTTCGGGGAGACAGCTGTGCTCGACGCCTTCTACGACGCAGGTGAGGCGGATGCCCCCTTCACCCCCACCCCACCCGACCCTGTCCGCTTTCCTGACCCTGGCCCACGCCACGGCCCTGCCCCTCCCCAGCCTAGCCTCCCGTGACTCTCACCACCGGCCCGCCCCGCCTTTACGCGAGGGGAGAGTAAGTGGTATTGTACCTTTTTACAGATAAGAAAACGGACGCCGCTGGCATTTAGGCTCATTATTTTTCGATCCCCTTAAACAGCAGTTGACCCAAGAAACAGCCCGTAACCCAGATGATGCGGAGCCCTCCTCCCCACCCAGCTTTTACTTCCTCACTCCGGCCCTGTCCCTTACAGCAGTGAGCGGGCCCCAACCCTAGCTACACATTAGAATCACCTGGGGAACTTTTAAAACTCATGTCCAGATTGTATCCCAGACGAATGATCCCACAATCTGAGGCCGCACGAGTTTTGAATGCTTTCCCAGATGATTCCATTTTGCAGCCGAGAGTGGGAATCCCTGTGCTACAATGGAGTGCGGATCTACGTGTAGGGGGAGGGGCTCTTAGAAATGCCCCAGTGTTCTTTCCGGTACTTTAATTCCTGCCCCCAAACACACTTCGAGATGGTGAGGCTGTACTCTACCACCAGTGTGACAGATCTGTTTTATCCCGTAATGCAGAAGCATTTGGGGGGGGGGGGGGGGTTCCGGGTGTCTTTCCTTGCTGGAATGGGATACTAGAGCTCCAAGCTCACTGTGATAAGCTTGTGGTAAGAATCCAGTCTTAAAATCAATACTTTTTGGTTGGCAAGTTTCTCCAGGTGTGGAATGGATTGCTGCTTGGATGTTTTTCCTTACCACACCTTTAGAATCTATGTGACAAGCCTCTGGCACTTGGATGACATTAATAAGCCTTGTACGTGGGACGGTAATTACCTGGTTTGTGCCTTGGTTTCTCCATTGCTCAAGAGGTGGTAACAGTGCCCACCCTAAGCCTAAAAGCATGTGAGAAGGTGCAGGGGGAGTTTGAGACCCTGGCCACCCGACGCGGAAGTGGTAAACTAGGTGTATTGTTCTCCATTCTCAGAGGCAACAGGGATCTGTTTTCTGCAGAGCAAATGCTCCCCACCTGGAAGGGGGGCGGGGTGTCAGGCTTGTTCAAATAAAGTGGCAGCTGAGCCCGTTGAAAACACTCTCTTGACATTTCTGACCACTCGGAGTGTACTCCTCAGTGCTACGTCTTTTTAGAAAAGTTCCTCGGGAGCCCACTTCACCCAGAACCACTCGGTTTTCTTGACCTCTATTCATCCGCTTCCGAAATTAGAGTTTGAAAAGACTCTTCTCTGGAAGGTTAAACGTCCCTTGCTGTGCTGCACAGTTGTAGCCTCTTGCCTGCTGGTGCCAGCTCTGAAGACGGGTGTGCCATGGCTCTACTCGGGTGTGTGTGTGTGTGTGTGTGTGTGTGTGTGTGTGTGTGTGTGTGTGTAACAAGCCTTCATCTACTAACTGGACCCCTTCTGGTTTGGTGTGAAAGTCCAGTCAGAAATCTTGGGCTTTTGATTCCAGAGCTACACAACAGGCACCTCACCTTTTCTTGCTCTGGGTCCAGATTGCCTAGAATTTTCTGCATCGTGTACCTCCTTTGGTTGACCTTGGCTTGGTCTTGACTGAATCATTTCTCGGTACGTCATTATAACTAATAAATTCTTTGCATGGGTTTGACCGAAGACATATGCAAGTCCAGTAGTGGGTTTATGGACTAAACAGAGGGTTCCCCCCCCCAACCTCTCCTGATCTTTACCACTCACGGACTTTGGGCATCTCCACCCAAACAAAACAGAACAGCAACAAAAACCACACAGAAAACCAAATCTGTCACTTCGGCTCCTTTGTACAAGTTCTGGAAGCATGCTGTCCAACACGGTGGCCCCTAGCCACAGGGGGCAGTTCACAAGGAAGTCCGTTTAAATACAAGAAGTTAGTCCGTTATTGGCACCAGCTGTATTTCAAGGGCTCAGCAGGCACAGTGAAGAGAGCGTGCTCTTCCTCACAGAAGGTCCCACTGGACTGTGCTGTTCTAGAAAACGGGGGCGGGGGGGAGAGGACCCATTGAGCTGTCCCCAGAGGTATTTTAGGGAGCCTGGTAGGTGTGAAGTGTACTTCCGGTCTCTCGTACCCCTAGCGAGGCAAAGCTGGCTGGAGTGTGTTTTCCCCCGCCTTGTGCAGTTTTCCATGGTCCTGTGTGGGTCTGGAGGAGAGGTTCGGGGTCGCCGGTGCCTGGGTGGTTCGGTGCGGGTGCAAGAAAGCCACAGGCGGGCCTTCAGCCTGAGTGAGGACCAGTGACGCTGGTGAAAGAACACGGCCACAAGCACTTGAAAAGGAAATCCGAAAATATTTGTAACCTAAAATCTGCCATTTAAACATCTTTATGCATTTCATTGGCATTAAGTACATTCACACTCTTGTGCAACCAACACCACCATCCCCCTGCAGAACTTTTTCATAAGCCCAAAAATTCTGCACCCCTTCAACAGTAACTTGTCACTTCTTCCTCCCCTTAGCCCCTGATAACCACTGTTCTACTTTCTGTCTCCGTGAATTTGCCTGTCCCAGAAATTTCATATAACTGTGATCATACAGTCTTTGTCTTTTTTGTATCTGGCTTATTTCGCTTAACACAATGTCCTCGAGGTTCATTTGCGCTGTGGCGTGTAGCGGAGTGTCCTTGAAGGCTAATGAATACACCAGTGTTCGCCCTGGCATCTGCAGATGGGGCATTTGGGTCGTTTCTACCTTCAGGCTATTGTAGATAACGTTGTAATGACCATGGGTGTCTGAATACCTGCTCAAGTCTCTTTCACTTTCTGGTGTATATGCCCACCTGGGGAATTGCGTCATATGGTGATTTCATGTTTAATTTTTTTTGAGGGACATTTTGTTCACTTTTAGCAGAGGTGGTCACTTTTAGCAGAGGTCCCTGTGTGCCTTTGGTCTGCAGAAGGACTAGCTTTTGTTTTGCTTTTTAAGCATCTGTCCTCCGTCTTCAAAGATGAGAGTCTGGAATTCAGTAGAACTGTTAAATTCAGTGAGGTTCAATCCCTTGGTTACTTCTAGTGCTTGGAAAACAAGACAGGTCTTCTCTTTTTTTCTTTTTCTAGAAGAAACCCCTTTTTCTGGATGTGCCTTGATTCCTTTTGTTTAAATACCCTTGTATCTACTTGAACAGAATTCATAGTCATGACTTGCGATCACTTACTGTGTGTGCGGAGTGTATGTACACCAAACAGCCTGTTCCGCTTCCCGAGTGCGTGCTGTGTCTCTTGGAGCTTGGTGCTCGGGAACACAGCAAAAACTGAGACTTCCTGCGGGAAGGAAATCTGTGTAACTCTGGCTCGTGCTTTCCCACACATTCTGAGATGGAAATTCTGTTTTCTCGGACACTATAGTTGAATATGCTTACTGTAGTATCAAATCTTAAACAGAGGTCTGGTGCAGTAGAATACAATACAGTTATTTCCAAGGAACGCACCGTTATCATTGATGCCCGTTTACTCTCCAGTTGGGTGGTTAATGACCAATCTAAGTTAGGGCCTCCAGCTGCGTGCTAATTCGCGGCCTTCTTGCCTTAGCTAGTAACGGGTCCAATGACAAGAACCGCCCCTTTGATCAAGCCTTGTCCCTACCTGCCCTGGGGCGCAAGTTCTCTGTTGCTGTTGGGTCTGGCTCTGCCTATCTTTGCTCCTCTCTGAACCTCCTTTGGATGCTACTTTCCTGGCCCTGGGGCCCTGCTTCCGAGGTCTTTTTCTTATGTTCTTGGTGATTTTACAGGTGGTGAGCTATTGCCACCTACGGGAGGAAATCCTTGCACTTCCTGAACATCCATTCAAAAAGACCAAGGCCAGGGCTTTAGTCTCCAGATGAGCTATTTGGCTTTGCTCTATCCTGAGGACACCCCTTTGCTGGCTGGCTCATACAGAGTCATTTGGAGGATGCAAAGTGTGGCAGAGATTGCTGGCTTACTAGAGATTTACACTCCTAGTTGTGGCTGGACAGTGGGGACTACATTTTCCAGCACCCTTTGAGTCTCAGTGGGAGGTATAACTAGTTCTGGCCAATGAAACGGAAGTACGAGTGGTGTCTGTCGCTTCTGGGCCGAGGTGTTAGCATATCTAGTAGTCCTTCCCATACTGTGTCACCCTTTTCCATGGTCCCCAGTGTAGACGATGGCGGTAGCAGAAGATGGAAGGCACCTAGATCCCTGAACCACTCTTCGGAGGGTAGCTATTGGAGCAGGAATGTTCACTTAGGGGTTTGCATAAGCAAGAGAGAAGCTTTTATTTGGTCAGGTTACTAAGATTGGTGGGTGGGGGTTGTTACCGTGGTAAGAGTATAACTTGGGTCATGAAAATCTAGCACAAATGCTAGAAAGTTGTCTGCAAGGTATGCCTTTCCAAGAGGAAGTCAGGCCACGAATCCCCTCATGTCCTGGATCCTCCCTGTTTATAATCTCTGCCGACCGTGGTGCCCGAGCTGTGGGGCTGTGCGTGAGGAAGGCAGAATTGAGACGCTGGCTCCCCTGGGTTCATACCAGCAATGGAAAAACACATTCTAGCTTCTATTTGGTTTCACTGGTTTTGGAGGCTAGGCTATTTTTTTCCTTTTGTATCAAATGATACTATAGTGATTTTGTTAGTTTTTAAGCTGACGGTAATATCGGGCTTTCTGCCAAAATAGGATATGTCATGGTTTAAAGTACGGCCAGCTCTAGTCCCCTTTGCTGCCCTTTCCATGGGTTATGTCTAGCTTCTCCATCTGTGATGTGAATTTTTTAAAAAGGTTTTCTTGAGCGAGCGAGCACGAGCTGGGGGAAAGGGAGAGGGACAGGCAGACTCGCCACTGAGTGGAGAGCCTGACTCAGGGCTCAATCCCAGGACCCTAAGATCATGACCTGAGCCGAAAGTCAGCCGCTTAACTGACTGAGCCCCCCAGGCGCCCCATACTTGTGGATTGATGTGTTGTGTGGCAAAGACAGTGCCTTGCAAGCATCCGTATCTTCTCCCACAGTTCCAAATCTCCCTTGCAGTTAGCGTGGTTCCTTGTGATTAGTGCTGGTCTGTGAAATGTGAGCAACATCAAGCATCACTTTGGAGGTGACTGAGACATGAGTGTGCCACCTCCATCTCTCTTTGCCTCTATTGTGGCTTATTCGAAGGTCATGTGTTCAACATGGTAGTTAAGCCACTGAAACTCCTGTGGCAGCATAGCCTAACTTACCCTGACTAATAAAGCTTGCAGTGCATTCTGCTGGAAATGCCTAAATGCAGCTCTCCACTTTTGTGGACTTAATCCTCAGGTGCATTGGCTTCTGCTCAAGAGAGAGCCTTATACATGCCTTAAGATGGCTCGTAATTGGGTGCATACTCTTCCCGTCGCTCTGGAAAATGCATAAAGTTCTAAGGAAGACAGGCCTGTGGGATGCGTGTGTTTGACAGTCGTAGAAGGTGCACTTTGTGCGGCATCTAGACGTGGTCAGGAGATGGGCCAAATCTATTTCCAGCAGAATGTAAGGGCAATAGTTAGACACTGTCTTCTGTTAAAAAAAAATAAACATGGATGAGCAAAATCAACCTGGGAGTCAGTCTTGACCCCACCCTCTCAGTCATTGCCAAATCCAGCCTATTGCTTCCAAAATGGTTCTCAGATCTGCTTGACTTCGCTCTATGTGCCCCTCCTCCCCAGTCCAGGACTTCTCTCCTCTCATCCACGTTGTGGCCAACAGGCAACCAGCTTTGTCACTGGTCTCTTAAGGTTGGGTCAGTCTTGGTGTATTCCCCTCCGTGTCCTCTGCTTTGATGCCACTGTAGCCTGCAGTCTTGCTCTGCCCAAAACGTCCTCCACCTTCATTCTTCCAGGGAGCCTTCACGGACTCCTCACCTGCTCTCTGCCGGCTTCGATCACACCGAGGTTTTCATGCCTAGCGAGTAACACAGCTGTGATTAAATAGTTACTGATCATTAACTCTTCAACGGTAGGGAGCCAGATGCGGTTTTCTTTGCTACTCTTGGAGTGATTCCTAGGAATACCTGTCCAGTTCCTTTTTAGAATAACTCTCAGTGGACACAGATGACACTTGGTTTCTCCTGTTGAGATGAAGCAAAACGTGTTTGGTACCCTCCGCAGGAAATCAGAATGTGGTTTCCTGTAGAAACCATGTTGAAAATGGTGGCCAGGCATAGATATAGTCCAGTTGTGATTTTTTTATTAGGAAAGAGGAGACATCCTAATGACACATTTCTGGATCTGGACCTTTCTCCTCAGTGGTACATCTTAAATAGAACAGACGAGAACAGCTCACACTGGAGACCCTGGAATGGCAACAGTGGTTTGAACTGTGTTCTCAGAATACCGGTTCTTTTTATTTGTCCGCACTTTCTACGATGTATATTTTTCACAATGGGATTTTATTTTAAACAAGTGCAGTGGGAGAATAAAGGTGGCGTTATAACTGAGAAGCCTCCTCTCTCCCTGCTGGAGCCAACGGTGTGGCTTGCTCAGGCCACAATGACTTTCCTTGCGGGGACAAGACCGCGTGAGCCCCTGGCTGGACCTCAGCTGTCCTCTGCTGGACCTGGCTGTGGCTTGCCCATGGGAGCCGTTCCCAGAGCCGCCTTCCTTTCTAGCTGCTATTACTGCTACTGACTCCTCATTGAACCTGGAACTTGAGTCAATTCTTAGTCATGTGGGCTGAGTGAAAGAAGCATTGCACCTGCAGCATTTCCTCACAGCTTTGCCGTGTGAGCCTTGAGTGCATTTAGGGTAGATAAACCCTCGGGGGCTGGCCTGCTGCATTGCTGGCTGGCTGTTGTCACTGGGGCAGAATGTGTTAGGGGTTCCCAGCAGCCAACTTAAAAACCAGACTTAAAAAAAAAAAAAAAACAGACTTCTAGAATGCAAGCCATAAACTATTGTTGAAAGCCTCTGTGTACGAGGCTTTGGGATAGGAGCTGTTTAAATCCTGGTCAAATAACATCAGTGGGGGAGGGGTAAATTCGTGCAAAGCCAGCTGGAAAACTTCTTGTCCCCCCGCCCCCATACCTTCCCAGCTTTCGGCCTGTTGGGTGTGGCAGGGCTTGGCCAAAATGCCTGGCAGTTGCTGGGGCTTGGTTGGTAGTAGGGGGTGCAGCGCAGGAAGGAGCTGAGCTGCCGACTGCGGCAGGAAGCAGCGTTCACGGGAGAATCAGGGTCAGCCCGGGGGCAGAGTTGGACAGAGGTGGAAGCGGGAAAGGAGTAGGTGCTTTAGATGTAGATCAATTTTTTCTTAAATTCTTATTGTGGAAAATTTCAAGCATGGACATTAGGCAGCTTCAACAGTGAGTATCATTGTGCCATATTGATTTCTTCTTTACCGCTACCTACTCCCTGCCCCACACTTGATTATTACAGTCTTAAGCATTTTTAACCTACAATGTGTATACATTGAAATGTACACATCTCCGCTGCACAATGTGAGAAATGACTAAACCTGCGTAAACAGACCCTATGACAATAGAAGTTCCATCTGTCCAGAAAGTTCCCTCATGTCTCCTCTTGCTCATTTCCCTCTCCACTCCCATTCCTGGCCCCAGAGAGTGCCTGAGAGGACATCACCACCAGTTAGATTTGCCTTTGCTAGAGTTTTGTGTAAATGGGCTCATACAGTATGCACTCTCCGGGGTCTAGCTTCCTTCGCTCGGCATGATGTTTTTTTGAGATTCACCCATATCGCGCCATCTATCTGTAGTTTGCTCCTTGTTCGTGCAGAGTACTGTTGGAATCCATGGATATGTGCAGTTGGTTTAGTTATTCTCCTGCTGAAGGACATGTGGGTGGTTCCCAGTTTGTGCTATTACAAGTAAAATTGCTACGAACATTTGTATATAGGTCTTTTTTGTGGGCAAATGTTTTCATTCCCCTTGAGTCAACCAGCAGTGGAATGGCTGGATCAAAGGGTAGGTGTATGTTAAACCGTATAAGGAAACTCCAAACCTTTTCCCCAAGTGGCTGTACTATTTTATATTCTTGGCACCGAGGCACAAGAGTTCTGGTGGTTTCTCATCCTCACCGACATTTTGTATTATTGGGCTTTTCGACTTTGGCCTTGCTAGTGGGGGTGTAGTGGTTTCTCATTAAGGTTTTAATTCACCTTTCCTTGATGATTAATGATGTTGAGCACCTTTTCAGGTGCTTTTTGCCATGCACATATATTCCTTTGTGAGGTGTCTGTTGAGACCATTTGCCCATTTAATTGGGTTGTCCTCTTATTATTGAATTACAAGAGTTCTTTATATATTCTGGATTCAAGTGCTTTGTCTGAAGTATATGTTGTGAGCATTTGCTCCCAGACTGTGGCTTGCTTATTCATCTCCGTGGGACTTGTGATGAACAGAGAACTTTCATTCTGATGAAGTCTCCTCGAAGTTATTTTTCTGTTAAGGTTGCCTTCTGTGTCCTCTCTGAGAAGTCTTGCCTCCCTCCAGGTTGTGGTTGTACACAGACTCTCATGTGTTCTTCTGAACACTTGACTGTTCGAGTTTTTACGCTGAGGTCTGTGATTGATCACATACGAAGTTGGACGCAGGTGGCTTGTGATGAAGCACATCTGACACATTGTCTCAAGCACCTGAGAGAAGCATCTCGCCCCGGATGAGTGCTCCAGGCACTCGGAGTCGAGTTGCCAGAACCACGGCTGCCTGCCTGGCACCTCACCATCCAGGAACGTGTAGGAAGTGCAGGTTATCCTTCGGGCCAATGGCCTTTCTGCCTTCTGGGGTACAGACCACCAAAACAGATCCATGATGAGGCTTGACCAGCATGTGTTCCGTCATTGTGTCCCACTGCCCTGGGTGACACAAGTGGCAGAGGGGAAAAAAAAAACCCTGGCTTTGGAGATCCGGTTTCCAGGTTTGCCCTGTCCTTTATTGGTTGTGTGACCCAGGATAAGCTTACTTAACATCTCCAAGCCTCGTTAAAAAAAAAAATTCTCTAGAGATTGACGCATACTGCCCTGAACTTGGTTAAGTGCTCAACAAGGTCAGGTGGTAGGGTCACATTATCCTCCCGCAGTCGGGTCAGACAATTTTTTTTCCCCAAAGTTTGGAGATTGGAGATTTAACCCTAGCTCCATTCCTGGTCCTGTGCTGAAGAATGGAAGTGAGGAAAAGGTACAAACCCCTGCTTTGAGATGCTCTTGATTTTTTTTCTTTCTATCAAGGTACAGAATACATACAGAAAAGGGCACAATCTTAAGTGTGTGCTCTATGAGCTTTCACAAGCTCTGCGTGCTGTGTAACTCTGCACTTGGATCAGAAAAGGGAGCGCCAGTCGCACCGCAGAGTGTGCTGGCTTCTGTTTTCCGGCCTGGCCGAGGGCAACAACTGTCTGATGTCTCAGCATAGGTTAGCTTTGCCTGTTGGTGTACTTTTTTTTCTTTTTAAGTTTTTTTTTTTATTCCAATATACTTAACATATTCCGGTGTAGAATATAGTGATTCAGGTGTAGAGTATAGTGAGTCACTCCCATAGATCACCCGGCGCTCATCAGGGCAAGTGCGCGTCCTTCATCCCCATCACCTGTTTCCCCCATTCTCCTCTACCTCCCCTCTGGTGACCAGCAGTGTTCTCTTAAGAGTCTGTTTCTTGGCTTGCCTCTCTCTCTTTTTATAAATGGAATAATACAATTTCCTTTTGTTGTCTCTGGCTCCTTTCACTGACCATTATGTTTCTGGAATTCCTCTCTGTTAATACAGCAATAATTTGTTTGTTTTCATTTCTACGTATTTCATTGTAAGCGTACACCACAGTTTGTTTTCTGTTGTTGAACATTTGAGTAGTTCAAAAGTAGGAACAGTGCTGCTGCTAAGAATATTCTACTTTTTCAAACACCAGACCAAGCCCCCGAGAACGCAGCTCCGTTGGGATGGCTTTGCTCCACCGCGGTGGCGCTTCGTCCCGATCCAGAACCTGCAGCCGTTGCACCCAGCGAAGAAGCCTGTGCCCGTTCGCGGTCCTTCCCCGTTCCAGCCACCTAGCCCCGGCCCCGGGCAACCATTACTCTCCTTTCTGTCTTTCTAGTTGGGCTTATTCATGTCAGCGGCCTGATGTCACCTGTCTTGTAGGACTGGCTTCTTCTCGCTCCTGTCCACGGTTCATCCGTGTGGCCGCACGTGTCTGGACTGCATTCCTTTTGGGGGGCGGTGGGAAATTCTGGACGGATATACCACGTTTTTATCCATCTGTGGACGGATTTTGGGGTGATTTCTAATTTTGAAGAATACTGCAACTTTTTGTGTAGACATTTGCTTGTCTTTCTCTTGAATATGTGCCTAGCCTAGGAGTGGGATTTCTAGAGCCTGTGGTAACTCTCTGTTTAACTTTCTTAAAAAAAAAAAAAAAAAAAATCGGGCTCCTGGGTGGCTCAGTTGGTTAAGCGACTGCCTTTGGCTCAGGTCATGATCCTGGAGTCCCGGGATCGGGTCCCGCATCAGGCTCCCTGCTCGGCAGGGAGTCTGCTTCTCCCTCTGACCCTCTCCCCTCTCATGCTCTCTCTCTCTCTCGCTCTCTCTCTCTCTCTCTCTCTCTCTCTCTCATTCTCTCTCAAATAAATAAATAAAATCTTAAAAATAAAAAAATAAAAAAATTGTGATTAAAAAACAGCTAATACAAAATCTCTCAGCCATTTCCAAATGAGCCATTCAGTAGCATTCAGTACATTTCACTTTGTTCTGCAACCAATCTCCAGAACTTATCCATCTTAAAAAACTGTAACTCTCTACCCATTGAACAACTCCCAGTTTTCCTCTCCCCTCAGCCCCTGGCAGCCACTATTGTGCTTTCTGTTTCTATGATTTGACTACCGGACATACTTCATGTCAGTGGAATCATACAGTATTTATTTTTTTGTGACTGGCTTATTTCATTTAATGTCCTCGATGTTCATCCATGTTGTGGCATGTGTCCGAATTCCCTTGCTTTTTAAGGTTGAACAATCCGTTGTAGGGATATACCATATTTTGTTTTATCTGTTCATCCATCAATGGACACTTGAGTTGCATCCACCCTATATTTAACCTTTTGAGGAACCGCTTTCCAGAAGACTGTTGTCCAAAGCAGTTACACATTTTACATTCCCACCAACAGCGAATGAGCGTTCCAGTCACACCAAATCCTCATCAACACTGGTTCTTGTCTGTTTATGGTAGCTGTCCTAGTGGGTTTAAAGTGGTAGCTCATGGTGGTTTTGATTTGCATTTCCCTGGTGACGAAGGATGTTGACTGTCTTTTCACGTGTTTGTTGGCCATTTCTATATCTTCTTTGGAGAAGTGTCTGTGTGAATCCTTTGCCCATTTTTTTTAGCTATTGGTCTTACTATTGAGTTGTAAAAATTCTTTATATGATCTGGAGACAGATCCCTTGTCAGATACATGATCAGCAAATTTTCTCTCCCATTCTGTGATATATCTTTGAACTTTCTTGATGCTGTCTCTAATGCACAAATTTTAATTTTGATGAAGTCCAATTTATTACTTTTATCCCATCTACACTGTTTCCCCTAATTTTGTTTTTAGTTTCTTATTTATCCTTATAGTACTTCTTTATTTCCGTGGTCAGCACGCAGCAATCTGCAAGCTGGCTACCTTCCTTTTGTAAATAAAGTTCTATTGGAACACATCCATGCATCTCTGTAATGGCAGAGACTGTGTAGCTCACAAAGTCAAAAATATTTATCTGGTCCTTTATGGAAAAAGTGTGACCACTTGTACTGTGTAAATAAAAGCACATATGAATGTGCATTCTTATTCTCCCTTTCTTATTTAAAAGGTACCAGACCAAATATACCATTGTGCATCTTGCATTTTTCCATTAACAGTCGAGCCTGGACAATTTTCCAAATCAGAAGATGGGACTCTTCCTTTTTCTGTTTCATACTCATTGGGTGGATGCATCTTGTTTATTTTACCAATCCCTTCTTAAAGGATACTTAGAATATATATCTAGATTATTATATATATCTGTAAACATATAGATAGATTATTTTTGGCTACTTAGCTGCCGTGAATAACTTTGTGTCGGTTCTATGTAATATGTATATAGGTTTATTTGTTCATTGGGTATCACAGAGTGACATTTGTGTATTGAAGAACAAATGCACCTATAATTCTGTAGCTCGTCTCATATTCCTATCTGTGGGTTATACCATTTTGTACCTTGTCTTTCTTTATGGCCAAACTGGTTGCCAGTCTTTTGACTCCTGGCAATCTGATAGTTGAGAGATGGTATCTTAGTTTGAGCTTGTATTTCCCTTATTCTGCGTGTAGTTGGGCATATTTCCCCCCCTCCTTTTTTTTCCTGAGAGCTGTTTATTCATGATCCTTCCTTGCACTTTTCACCTATTGGTTTATGGGCCTTTGGAAGAGGGCCTTAATTTCTAGATGTTTCTATGTTTGGGCATAAAGTCTTTTCTCTCTATTGTTCAGATTGGATCATTTCTACTGAGCAGTCTTTAATTTCACTGACCCCTCTGTCATGTCCATTCTTCTTGTGAGTCATTCTGGTGAGTTTTCTATTTTGGTTATTATATTATTCATTCTTAAGATTTCCATTTCGTTCTCTTTATTTGTTGAGACTTTTTTTTCCCATTCTTTTCAGAAGTGTCTGCCCTTACTTTTTGGAGGACTTTTATAGTAATTGCTTTAAAGTCATTGTCAGGTAATTTTGATGTCTGTGTCCTCTTGTTATTGGAGTCCATTGATTGTCTTTTCCCATGTGAGTTGAAACGTTCCTGCGTCTTTGAAGTGATCCAAGTGATTTTGGATTGTACCCTGGATCTTTTGAAATCCTCTGATGAGAATCTAGGCCTTGCATATATCCTATGGAGTCTGTTGGTATTTTTGCCTTAATGGGTGGTCAACCTGGTTGGTTTAGGCTGCCAAGTTCAGTTTCACTTGTGGTACCCTTTGTGATTTCAAAGCCTTTTCAGCGCTCCTTGGCTTTGTACTTTGTGATTTACTGGGACTCCCCTTTTCGGTCCTGTGGCCAGAAGACCCGGGCTTTGGTTAACCCACTCTGCCTCACACTTCCCACAACTGCCTGTGTTTGAGGCCAGGAATTCAGAGAGAAAAAAGCGGTGGGGATTCACCACCACCCCCCTTGGGACCACAGCTCCTCCAGTTAGAGCAGAAGATTCCACTGTCTCAGAGGTCCAGGCGCCTGTAGGCCCCACTGCCCTGACGGTCTCACCTGCTATTGCCGTGGGATCATAGGGGTCCTGGATGTGCAAGGGAAGAGAGAAAAGAGAAAAGTGGACAACTGCCTTCACTCTCAGCATTCGGAGGCCCCTTTGCTGCTTTCTGAGCCAGAAGTAGAGGGCCTCTCCTGGCGCACTCTGCGTCGACGCCCAGCACCCATTTTGGGGGTGTCAGGCTGCCTTCAGTCCGAGCTAGGGGAGACTGGAGGGGAAACGGGGAACTTGATTTTGGTTTGGTGGTACTTTGGGATCGGGTCTTCTCCAATCTGCTTGCTTCCTTTTCATATTCTTAAATAGCAATTTGATCCATTCTGCCTAGTTTTTATGGATGTGTTCAGGGAGAGACAGGCTGGAATGTGTATTCCATCTGAGAACCAGAACTTGGACCGTTACATTTTGAGATGTTTTGTCATGAAGCATTAGTAACCAGAATATAATATCTCTGCATCTTACTGAACGACCTACCACAAGCAAAAATATCCTCAAGGCCAGCTGTATTGTATCAGGCCAGTTCTGTCCATACCAGATGCTCTGTGTGATAAGAGTTGGGAGCAAAAGAAGTGGCATACGTGAAACACAAGACAGTGGAAATGGTTGATATCATAAAGGCTCTTGACTGGCTTCCAGAGTAGTCCTCCGGTTATTTTGGCTGGGAGCTGGGAGCCAAGACCATTTTGATGTCTAGAATGACCCTTGGATGGTCACTGGATCTCACAGGGCTGACGTTGTAAGACTTGTTGGTTGGGTTTACCAAAAAAGGTATTCTCTTTCCTGAGAATGAGAATCCTGCACTCAAAAGACGCAACCTTGCTAAGTAATTTTCATAAAGTCTGCGGCTAGCGAGGCATGCTTGATGGAAACCAGGAACTCTGGACATTGATTCTCAAAGAACCACCTAGGAAAAAGGATACTGGTACGTGGGAGAAAAAAAGGAAATTAGATGGGGTAAGGATGAAGAAAAACGGCCCTGTATGCAGCAGTGAATTCCCACTGCCATCACCAAGTGAACTCTGTGCCCCTCCACAGGCTGTGGGGAGACCTCACTCAGGAAGCTTGGAGCACAGCATGGGTGAAATCAGTGGTCTGGCCAGAAGGCCTGGCACCTAGAGTTGATCTTGAAGGAACAGCTGATTTCATTAAGAAAAAGGGGGGTGTTATTGTTGAAGTGGATGTAAAAGCCACAGGTCCTCTTGTGTTGACTGGCGGTCATTTCAATGAGACAGTCAGAGAACAAATTAAGGAAGGCAGCGCTGTTTCCTACAATTGTGTCACTCTGACAGAAAAGCTCAGTGGTACCCCCTTCACAGTTGGCGCTGTGTGGTCCCAGTACCTCAAGCTCTCCTCATCTCTGAAATCGCACACCTCTTGAAGGTGATGTATGACACAGACCTTGTAGAAGAGAGAGTCATTATCTGCTGGTCAGAAAAGGCTTTTAAGAACTACGTCTCCAAAAAACTTGCCGAAGAGAGTTAGGTCAAAGCAGATCCCTTTATAAAAGGGTGGAAGGAAGCTGAAGAAAACATTCAGGTGATGAAGATGAAAATATTGAGGTGGTATATTTCGGGGCTGCCAGAGAACCCCGAGTTGGAGCTGTGACGGGCACCATCATGGATGTTGGCGCTGATACTGAAAGCACTTAAAGTGATGAATGCACCCTGGCGTGCGGTGTTCTTTTCCTCGTTAGCTGAAAGAGCAACATAAACATGTGAAAGCTAAGTGACTTAAGTCATGCTACATTTTATGTGGCAAATATTTCATTGTGAGTGCTCTAAAATTAAGCTCAGTGAGTCCATTCACCTCAGAACATAGTTTGCTTATATTTTGCACATGTCTTTGAAAAAAACTGGTAGTGGACACATCTCAATCACACTTACAAAGGTATACACATTTTATTTTTTGGTCATTCTTAAAAAAAGATCCTGGAAAGCCAAAGATAGGGGGCCAGGTATAGGTTCCCGATGTCCCCGCTCTCCTGCCCCCTGCCTTCCCCGTTGCAACGTAATACTTCAAGCACCTGGCACCCAGCCCCTGTCGATGTTGTATTTGGTAAGGATTTGTTGACTTCCTGACACTGAACTGGTAGGTTGTCTCCTCCTTATGGGATTGGAAAATTGGATTTAAAGTAGAAGTAGAAGGTGCTAGTAAATCTGGGCTCTGCTGTTTTTAGGTAGCTTTTGGATAACTAATGTTGTCCTGAGTCCCATCAGATTTTTTAAGATGTCTTTAGCGGTAAAGTTATTCTGAAATCTAGTTCATTTAGATACAACCAATCTTACCTTCGTTATTTCAGGTTGCCTGGAATATATTTAAAGACTGGCATGAGCCAGTACAATCACAGAATTACTATTTGGTAAATCATTTACCACTATATCATTTTGTTGATGAATGCTTTGCTTTGGAAATCAGATGCTTTTAAACCACACTAGAAAATTACAGTTTTACTTACTACTTATAAAACATTGCACAAAAAGAATGTTTAAGTATTCAAAAGTTTTTAATGAACTAAAATCCTATGTATCATTCATCTTGATTTCATATTAGCATGTAGTGGGATAATTGTAATTGATTCTTAAATTGTTTGAAGGGCACTTTGTTTTTAAATTCAGACAATTTCCTGCTAAGAGTAGGTTTTAAGGGGAGCCTTGGCTTGTTGCAAGTTCCTGTTGTGGTATCACTTCTTAAGGGTTGTTAAACCAAGATGGGTAAGGTGCATATATGTCCCCATCAAGAAGGAAGGTTTATTGGGGCACCTGGGTGGCTCAGTTGGTTAAGTGACTGCCTTCGGCTCAGGTCATGATCCTGGAGTCCCGGGATCGAGTCCCACATCGGGCTCCCTGCTTAGAGGGGAGTCTGCTTCTTCCTCTGACCCTCCCCCCTCTTGTGCTCTCGCTCTCGCTCTCTCATTCTCTCTCAAATAAATAAAATCTTTAAAAAAAAAAAAAAAGGATGGTTTATTGTATGCAGACTTTTCCCCAGAAGCTGACCTGTGTCCTTAGAAACTGAAAGGTAATGGTTGCTCGAGCATGGGCTGCATTTGCAAATGAAAATCTGCCTTTTACCTCTTTTTATCTGCGATCTATTTGCCTAAGATTTAGCTGGATAAATCAACTGTTTTACCCCTGGTGGCTATGTTTCAGAAAGTGAGTCAGGAAGGTGAGATTCAGGAAGGTAGGAAACCTCACCTGGACCCTTGGGAGCCGTGATTCTGTTGTGCCCTGGCTGTGAGACCTTGGGTGAATCTTTGTGCTTCATTTCCCCATCTGCCAAGTAAAGCCAGTACCTTGCCTGCCAGTATACCAGGGTGGTTCTGAAATTTAACCAAGATGTTTGTGGAACTGCTTTGTAAATATCAAAGCAGGTGACCGTTGTGGTGATTGAAGCTTTTAGGTAACTTATGATCTCTTGAAGGAAAAAAAAAACAAAACAACCCTTGATGCCTCGTATATAAAAATTCCAATGTGGTGTTTAATCATACTTAGCATTCATAAATCTAAATTAGTATCTTAGGAGTTGTAAAACTAAGCTGGTTGAATATTATTGTATGTATAAATCCTCAGTGTAAACTTAGTCTAGTGGCCTGAGTGACAAATATCAGGTAAAAATGGCAGCTTTGGGTATGAGACCATTTTTCTATTGAACATGGATTACTTGGAATTTTGAGTGGCAATATCAATCTGCTCTGTGTTAATTAGGTACTGAAAAGTCTCTATTCCAACCCTTGGTGGAACCACGGAGGGGCTCTTTGGTGGAGGTGGTGAGGCTAGAATACAGGACCTGACACAGACCTCTGAGAAGGCAGAGGAAAGAAAGAACTCGTGTCACTGGATTAAATCGTCATCTCCTCAGCGACAAGCTGCTCCCCTAAGTTGAAGGTTTCCTACAAAAATGGCCGACATAAGTTGGGGGCTTCTGTCCTTCATCCCTGTCCCCTGCCTGTTCCCATCACTCTGCTTTGTCTTCAGATTGCTTGCTTTCCTCAGGTAACTAATTATAGCAGTCGCCATGGCCTTGGTGTTAGCGTGTATTGCCGCTTCTTAATAGCATCAGTAGGAAACCCGTGCTTTTTGATGTGAGTAGGCGGAGTCCAGGGAACGATCCTATAAGTAGAATGTCTGATTCATTCAGCTGCAGTGTGATTTTTGACTCCAAGCAAATGTCTGTGGGGAGGAGTTACCCATTGGAGATAGCCACACTGGGTTGTAAAGTGTTTCTTCAGCATATTCACTTGTCCTTTCTTGAGCAACAACCTCAAAAGGGTGAATTTGGGTATGATAGGCTCCTGTTTAAAACCCCTCATGTTTTGTTTTGTTTTTTTTTTTTTTAGAACTTTTGAGTGAAACATTGATACTACAGTTATATTTTTTTAAGATTTTATTTATTTATTTTAGAGAACATGCAGGGTGGCGCGGGAGGGAGAGAATCCCAAGCAGATTCTCTGCTGAGCACAGAGCCTAATGTGGGCTTGTTCCCATGACCCTGAGATTACAACCTGAGCCGAAACCAAGAGTTGGACACTTAACCAACTGAGCCACCCAGGCGTCCACTATAGTGATTTTTTTTTTCCTTTGCCTTCTCCGCTTTTAGCAGTATGTACTAAAATATTTGGGAATGAAATGATGTCTGGGATTTGCTTCAAAATAATGTGGAAGGGGGTGGTGTGGGTGCCAGTAGAGATGAAACAAGGCGGGCTTTGAGTTGAGAATTGTTGAGGGAAGTGAAGCGTCTATGGGGGTTTCATTATACTCTTCTATTATATGTATTTGTATTTTTCCATGATAAAAAGTAAAAACCAAAAAACCACCCTACCATAGGTTTCCCATCACCTTAAGACAGAGGCAGCTCTCTTAACATGGCCTTCGGACCCCTTCACCATCTGGCACCTATTAGCCCTTCCAGGTTCATCTTCTCCGGAAATTATTTGCAGTTGCCCTAACATACCCCATATTACCTTTGGCCCTTTGCGCTTGTTGTCTTCTCTTCATGCAACACTCTTTCTTCCCTTCCCGTCACCTCACCCGCACACCAATTTGCCTGACTCTTCTGGACCTTCAGATCCCAGACAACATCACTTCCTGTGGGGCTTCCCTGATTGACCTCCACCCCAGTGTGGGTGGAGTACCCTGTTGGTGGTTCTCTGTCATGGTTCCCCCTCATTTCTGCCTTCCTGACTGATTCTAACCACCATTTCCTTCCTGTCGCTCTCATTGTATTACACACTTTTTTGAGGAAAGGGATTAGGCCTTGTTCTCACTTCTATCTGTTGAACTCCACACGATGCCTGGCATATAGCAGGAAATCCATAAGTTCAAAAACAAAAGACCCGCCCAGGGCTTGTTGACGCTTGGCCTCAGGACTCCCAACACCTCCTGCACAGAGCCAGCGATCCCTGGTGCTGATGGGGCTACTGCCCACCTCCTTGTTTCTTCTTGCGCCCATTCACCTCACCTCTGTTCTGTGTCTTTGGGATATTCGGTGACTTCCTATGAGTCACAGCAGTGCAAGAGTTAAGTCTGGATGTTCTTTCCAGAATCTCTGCATGTGGTAAGGAAGGTCCAGTCAAACTTGGAGCTTTTATACTTTCAAAAATGGTATCCAGTATTACTAGGCACATTTAAACACTCTCCTTGTTGATGTGATATGTTGTTCCCCTGTTTGGAATAAGTCTCTGTAGGACATACCTCCAGGGGCATTTGATCTACATTCTCAAGCTGATGGTGGACATATGAGCCAGAAGGAATGTTCATCATAGCAGTTTGAAATAGGAAAAAGAAAAAAAAATGCATTTAGACAGGATGGATAAAGAAATTTCTGTCCAGTCCTCATATAATGGAATGCGGTGCTGAACTAGACCTAGACGTGCAAACTGGTGGTATCACACCAACCAACAGCAAGTCCAAGAATACATATGGTATGGCACTATGTATATAAGGTTCAAAAACATACAGAACTAAACAATATACTGTTTATACACATGCATATATAAGTATATACATGTATATATAACAAGCATATATAATATATGCATATCTAATCTATAATCTTGTGCATGCATGTACCTAATATCCACGTGCATATGTATACATGTGCGTGCGTATATATTTTATATATACACATAGACATGCAGGGAACCGATAAATACAGAGATCAAGACAGGTGTTCTCTGAGCAGGAGGGAGGAGATGTGACTGGGAAGAAGCACAGGAGACTCTGAGAATACAGATAATGGTCTGTGTCTTGGGCTGCATGGCAGGAGCATTGTTTTACGTTTCATTATACTTTATAATTTGTATATAAGCTAAGTATATTCTTTGGAGATGACATACTTCCTAATAAAGATAACAGTGAATCTAAATCAGCAATTTTTAAGTGAGGCTATATTCCCAGCACTTTGAGGAAGGAAGAGGTTTTTCTTGTTGCTTTTCTTCCACTGTTCCCTAGGGTCATTTTAAGCCAAGGACTCATTACTTTCTGCTTTACCTAAGAGACTGTCGGTAGAAATACAAATTGCGGTAGTTCCCCATTGGTGATCAGCAGGAAGTAGATTCAGTAGACGGATCACCTCTCTTTCTCTCCCACACCGTGTCCTGTCCTTGTTCGTCTCAGATGTTGCCGTGGTGGACATGAGTGATGTCTCCAGACAGCCTTCACTCTTTTACCATCTGGGGGTCCGAGAAAGCTTTGACATGGCCAATAATGTGATCCTGTACCATGACACCGACGCGGACACTGCTCTTTCATTGAAGGTAAAGGGTATCGTTCATCTTCTTGTGAATACTTGGCTTTGGGAAAACGGCATTACACGTTCAGAGGAAATGTACATGAAGCGCAGGAGGTTGGAGGGAAAAAAAAGATTCGCTTGTGCAACTCCTTCCTTCCTACTATACAGCTTCTCGCTCACACAGATGACTTCCTGACCGCTGTGTGAGCCTACGTACTACAGAGAGGCGTTTGTAGGCCACTTCAGTGTTTCCAGGCTCATTAGGGAAATGAAGGCAAAAACTGTTAACTTCCACTGAAGCAAACACATGACTCTGAATCTTTTAATGGGCAATTTGATCCAAACCTACATATTAAAAAAATAGTTTCTCAACTCAAATGATAAGATGACGACACAGAACAGTCACCAAAGTGGGCAGAAAGTTCTAGATAGACATCATCCGTATTTAATCTGTTGTGTCCACCCCCCCCACCATTCAAAGCAGAGCAAAATTGAAAACTCGTCTGTTCATGCACGACTCAGTAATGATAGATATTTCAAAAAATTTATTCTTGCAAGTTTGATACAGATGTTTTTTGGATAATAGTACTTCCCCAAAATGCTCATATTTGGAACAGAGCGGGGGAGATGGCAGTGGAGTAGGAAGACCCGTGTGGAAGGGCCGAATCATATAGTGTCCACCTGAAACTAATACAACACTGCAGGTTAACTAACTGGAATTAAAGTAAAAATGTAAAAAATGCTCATATTTGTAAAATGTGAATGTCTGAGGTGAGCTACTGTAAAACTCAGGGAATATTAACATTGTCGAATGTCTTAATATTGGTCAGAAAGTCCCTGTCTGCTTTAGATGATTTCAGGAGTAAAGCTCAGTTTGTTTACAGCAGTGTTACTCAACCTTGACTGCACTTTAGAATTACTTGGACAGCTTGTAAATATCCCAATACCCAGGTCATACCCCAGACCAGTTACATCACAGTCTCTGAGGGACTTTTTTTTTTTTTTTTAACCTCTCAAAAGTACAGCCACGGGTGAGAACTAGGGGCTTCAAATTAGCTTTCATGGGCAGCAGTTCTAAATGTCCGGCTCCCTTAGTGTTAAATATCGCTAGTATATAAATGCACAGTTTTGTGATGGTAAAGGGGAACAATTTTGTGTGTGTTGAGATTTAATATTAACCAGATTTTTCTGGGTTCTGTAATAATTGGGAGTTATTTCCTGGTAGAAGACCAGCCTGCTTCAGATGGGGAACCCCTCTCCGTTCTGTATCACATACACTTGATGTAGATGTGTACTGTGTAATGAGGGCACAGTACTGGGTTTTAAGAAGTCATTCAGAGGACATTGAAAGAAGAAACGGGTTTATTATTGTATTTTATGCTGTATAATAATTTCCCAAAAGGCTATTACTTTAGATATTTAGATACTGATTTTTTTTCTTTTACTGATTTTCACTTAAGGTAGTTGTGCTTGCAAATATTTAGAATTAGAAAATATGAAAGGGTAGATTATTAAGCCTTATTTTGATGAGAAACATGAAATTAGAAAGTATTTCTTTCCCAATGCAATATGTTTTTTTTTTCCCTCAACAATGCCTTAGTGGACTCCTCTGAAAGTCCCATGACTTTGACAGTTTTACTTTCTTAGAATATGGAAAAAATAATTCCTAAAATGGAAATGGGTGGTCTGTTATATGACACCAGAAGAAGGAGGCTGCGCTTGTCATCAGAGTGCCGAAATCTCAGAGTGTATAAAACCCATTTTACGGCACAGCTGTTTAATTATGTTTCCTCTGGTCAGCAAGTGTTGGCTTCCGGCGCATAAATGATACGGTCAAGGGCTGCATAACCATTATGCGAAGTTAGCTGACTAAAATTGTCGTCATTGGGTTTGATGGTTCCTAGGCCGGTCCCGTGACATGTCGGGAATGCTCCCAGCAGCGCCCACTGCTTAGGAAGCCTTCCGGGGCGGGGTCGCCCGGATGGAGCCGAGAGGTGCTTGCAGCCCCGAGGATATCGCGATATCGCGGTACTTCCGGGCAGTTCCATCCAGTCCCTGACCTTCCTCCCTGGGCAGGGGAGCTGCAGGGCATTCAGAGCCCCAAACTTGAAGCTCAGAACGTCTGGACAAAAGCATTGCCACTGCTACAGGAAATCCTTATAACCATATATGCCCCGCCATCATTCCAAAAGCTAGCCAATTACGATACGTTTGCCCTAGAATATGAATTTTACAATTCTCTGAGACTCCCCCTATTTGAAGCTTTTTGCACAGGGGAAGGAGAAGGTTTGAAATGAATAACTCGTGCTCTGACGTGGGTGCTGGATAATGGGGGGGCAAAGTCTTGCAGTGCTTATGGAAATAAATGGCTATCTTTAAAAGCTATATTCATCTTCTCTTTTTCTTTTCAGGATATGGTAACTCAGAAAAACACAGTAAGTATGATGTTTTCAGATTTTTAACCTGTAAATGCGTAAGAGCTTGCCTGAAAATCCCACAGATAGCAAACTGATTTCTGATTGTGCCTGTTGGTGTGTTTTTCAGGGGGATGGCTAGAACCCCTGTCCTTCAGGCTGCCCGGTAGCTTAGGCCCCACTCCCAGCCAGGGTGCAGGGTGGAAGGTAAGATCAGGCAGATGGACTTGTTCCTCATTGTGCACTGGGACTTTGAGCCTGGAACCATCTGGCTGTCTCCTCCTGATCTGGGTTGTTCCCACCAACCACCCAGATCCTTTTTGCTGGAGCCATTACCTCCCACATTTGCCACCAAAGCTTCCCTAACAACAGAGAGACAAGAACCTATACCCCAGGTAATATGGGAGCCTAGCCAAGAGTTGCCTGCCACAAGCTGTAAAGAACTAGCACAGAATTCTTCCTGCTCTCTCATATACGTGCTGAAGTCTCCCAGTTTGGCTTCTAAGTGCCTGCAATGATGTAGTGATAACGCCATGTTGGTTGGAATCATGTAATGAAATCCCCACTTTCTTCAAATAAGTTGATGTCCTTGGAAATTGTGCCAGGGTTACCCTGTACCTTTGAATGCCTCTTAAAGCGCCCATCTTCCTAGACCTGCAGCACTGTGGTTTGACCAGTCATGACCTAGATGACAAAGGACATTTCCTTCACCCCTTTCCTTTGGCCCTCAGCCTGCTTCCACTGGCCCTTCTAAAAAGGAAGGGCCTCCTGCCTCTTTTTCTCTAGCGGTTGGAATTCTCAAAGGGAGGATAAAAAGGCCCAGGAGGTAGAGCTTTCCCAGGGGTTCCCTCTCCAGGGGGACGGGAGCTTTGCATGACTTCACCCCCTCCACAGAAGGTCCCACCCTGCAGCTGTGGGGCCCAGTCTTTTTTTTTTTTTTTTAAGATTTTATTTATTTACTTGACAGAGATACAGCAAGAGAGGGAACACAAGCAGGGGGGAGCGCAAGAGGGAGAAGTAGGCTTCCTGCTGAGCAGGGAGCCCAACGTGGGGCTCGACCCCAGGACCCCGGGATGATGACCCGGGCCGAAGACAGATGCTTAACAGAGCCACCCAGGCGCCCAGTGGGGCCCAGTCTTATCTGGAACCCAGGCAAAGCTTCTTTCCTGAGCTGGAAGCCTTGCCTCTCCTCCTCCAAGCCAGAGGATGAAGTTCTAGAAACGAAACAAGTGATGTCGTTTATGTAATTACCTCTGGAGCTTGGATTTAACAGGCTGACCTGTAAAATTAAGGCATCAGGATGGGTTTGAGTCCTTTTTAGGAAAAGAACTAGGAAGACCTGTGGCTTCATTTTGTCCCATTTATGTCCTCATACTGTCCACTTATGGGGGTCTGTCTTGTTCTTTCTAGATCTTGATTTCTTAAATTACCTCTTTGATGGAGATAGTGGGGATCCAGTAAAAGGAGCCTGGGCCTGAGGCCGGCAGGCACAGGTTGTAGTCCTGACCTTGTCTCTAAGTAACATTGGCAGTCATCCTCTGTGTCCTCATCAGTAAAATGAGAAGGTTGAACTCTGTCACTTCGTAACTTCCAGCTCTCAGAGTCTGTGGTTCCGTATTTTGCACAAGTGAAAAGGTATAACTTGGATTTAATGCAAGGAATGTCTCAGAAATGGTTATTCCTCCAAACAGGAATTATATTAAGGTGAGGTGCAAAGAAGAAAACTCTTTCTCCATCCTGACTATTGGGTGTTTTGGAGCCTAGAAATACTCTTGTTCTCCAAGAGCCTTAGTGCCCTCTGTTACCATTCCACTAAATACCTTCCCTTCTGGTACATTCTCCCTCCTCTAAACACCCAGAATTCCTTCACATTCCTGGTAATTGTAATTATATCATGGCACCATTTTCCCTAGGGGTGTGTGTGTGTGTAGTGAACTTATTCTAGAGGATTTGGCAAATAATCTTACTGTCATATTTGCCATTACTTTAGAATTCTGTGCTCAGTGCTAGTTGTCACACTTGATGGGGTGTGAAAATTTAGAGCATTTAAGAGAACAAAATAAAGGACCAGAGGTGGCTGGAAGGGTGGGGGAAAAAGCACCTAAGAGGAAAGGGTGAAGGGAGACAAACCTTGAGAGGTATTGTTCATGGTCATTTTCAAATGATTTCTGTTTCTGGAAAGTAGGGAGACACTACTACTCCGGGTGGCAGGGAAGCAGGGCAAACTCAGAAAGGGCTGGGATCAGCAGAATGGTCATCTCACAGCTAATGGTGATAAAACATTGAAAGAGAATGTCACAGTAAATCAGGTGACTTTTACTGAGAATTTGCTCGCTTGTCCCCTGAATATGGATTGGGCTAATGCTGCTTGGAAGCAGCGGTCTGGACTAACTCCAGAGGTTTTGGGGAAGAATCTGATGAAACTGGGGGTATGTAATAATTGGACAGCTTAAAAAAAAAAAAAAAGGTACAGCGTAGTCCTAGGTGGTGAATTACAAAGTCCTGGGAATCAGGTGTATGGATGAAATTCCCCACACTGAACATGTCGCTGAATGCTTGAAGTGATTTATGAAGAGGTGGAAACCAAGGTGCTTTGAGATCTCTGCCTTCAGGGAATCCTTTTATATTTCTAGAATTGTCCCTATTGGTGTGTTGAACTTGGCTTCATTTGGTAAATGGCTGGTGTTTTAGGGCTCTCCAGTCAAACAGAACCAGTAGGAGATAATGGAGAGGGAAAAGGAGATACTTACTATGGGGAATCACCTCTGGTGATTTTGGGGGCTGAGAAGTCCCACTATTTGCCATCTGCAAATTGGAGACCCAGGAAAGCTGGTGGTGTAATTAAGACCTAAGTCTCGAGGCCTGAGAATTAAGGGAACCAAGGGGGTAAATCCCAGTCCCCAAATCAGAGCAGATGACTGTCCCAGCTCAAGCAGCAAGGGGGCAAAAAGGGTAAATTCCTCTTTTTTCTGCCTTTTGTTCTGTTCAGGCCTCAGTGGGTTGGGTGATGCCCACCCACAGTGGGAAGGGCAATCTACTTGACTGAGTCCACTGACTCAAATTCAGATCTCACCCAGAAACACCCTTAAAGCACACCCAGAACTAATGTTTAATCTGGATACCCCATGGCCAGTCAAGGTGACACATAGAATCAACCATCACAGATAAGCATGCTTGCTTCTATTTCTAGAAGCGTTTGTTTTGCAGTGATGTGAAGGATGGGAAACCAGTTTCTAGGCTTCAGGCCATTCTGGTCTCTTCTGCTCTTTGGAAACATAGTATCATTTTTTGTACCCAGTTCTTTTTCAGAAGATGCTCTTGTTCTCATGTTCCAAGTTTTTTTTTTTTTTTAACGCTTTATTTCGGCCTACTTTACATACCATGAAGTTCACCTGTGTGCACAGGATTCAGTGATTTTTAATAAGAGTTGTGCTGCCCTTGCCACAGGCCAGTGTGAGAGCGTTTTCATCACAAAAACACCTATTTGCAGATAGTCCCTGTTGCCACCCTCAGCCCCAAGCAACCACCAGTCTGCTTCGTCTTATAGATGTATCTCTCCACAATTTTTCATATAATATGGTCTTTTGTGTGTAATTTCTTTCACTTAGTCTGATGTTTTTGAGGTTCATCCATGATGTAGCATGTATCGGTAGTTCTTTTGTATTGCCGAGTAGTTATCATATCGAATGGGTATTCCACATTCTGTTTCTCTGAATAACTACACAACACGTTTACCAGATGGAATGTGGAATACCCGGATGATAGAATACTAGTGAGCCATAAAAAATTTGATGGGCACTTGGATTGTTTCCACTTTTTGGTTATTATGAATAATGTTATAAACATTCAGGTACAGATCTTTGTGTGGAAATATGGCTTCATTCCTCTTGGGTAAAATACCTAGGAGTAGACTTGCTGGATGATCGGGTAAATAAATGTTTAACTTTCAAAGAAACTACCAAGATGATACCAAAAGTGGCTATGGCATTTTTACATTTCCACCAGCAACAAAGGTCTAGTTTCTTCACATCCTCACCAGTACTTGGTATTGTCCTTTTCACCTCCGCTCAAGTGAGCATGAGGTGCAGTCTCGTTGTAGTTTTGTGTTTCCCTGGTGACGAATGATGTTGAGCATCTTCCCTTGTGCTTATTAGCCACTCATAGTCTTCTTCGATGAACTGTTTATTAGAATCTTTGGCTCATTCTTAATTGTTTTTGTTTTTGTTTTTGTTTTTTTGTCTTATTATGGAGTTGTAAGAGTTCCTTGTATATTCTGGAAGCAAAGCCCTTGTCAGAGACTTTATCAATTACTTCTTTTATAGATCGTGCTTTTGATGTTGTATCTAGGAACTCTTAGCCTAACCCAGGGCCACAAAGAATTACACCTGTGTTTTCTTTTGGAAAGTTCACTATATTGGACACTTGAAACTAATACAGCATTGTATGTTAATCATACTGGAATTTAAAAAAATAAAAATTTATAGAAAATTAATTAAAACAAAGTTTTAGAGTTTTGGCTCTTACGGTTCTCTCTCTGATGAATTTTGAGTTAGTTTTTGTGTCTGGTGTGAGCTAGGGGTCCAGCCTCTTTCTTTTGCATGTGGACATCCAGTCGTCCCAGCACCATTTCGTAAAAAGACTTTTCATTCCCTGGTGAATTGCCTTGGCACCCTTGTCAAAATCACCTGATCGTAAATGTAAGGGCTTGCTTCTGGGCTTTAAATTCCCTTCCATTGATCTGTATGTTTACTCTTACTCCAGGGTCATGCTGTTTTGATTACTGTAGTTTTATAATAAGTTTTGAAATTAGGAAATCTGGTTCCCCCAACTTCGTTCTTTTTCAACACCGTTTTGGCCATCTGGGGCCACTTGGAATTCTATGTGAATTTGAGAATTGGCTTTTGCATTGCTACAAAACAGGCCATTGGAATTTTGATAGAGATTGCATTGTATCTGTATATCCCTTAAGTGGTATTGACATTGTGCCAAGGTTGTCTTCCAACCCAAGAACACAGCATGTCTTTCTGTTTCTTTAGGTCTTCTTTAATTTATTTCAGCATTGTTTTATAGTTTTCAGTGTACAAGGTTTTCACCTTCTTGGTTAAATTTATTCCTGGATACTTTATTCATTTGGATGCTCTTGTAAATAAATCATTTTCTTAATTTCCTTTTCAGGATAGATTTTTCTAAGTTTATTTATTTAAAGTAAGCTCTACACCCAACATGGGGCTTGAACTCACGACCCTAAGGTCACAAGTCATCTGCTCTACTGACTGAGCCAGCCAGGCACCCCAGGATAGATTTTTTTAAAAAAAATACCTTTCATAAAAATGTTTTATACCTAACACACTGTACTTCATAATTGAGTTTTTTTTATTAAGTTTTAAATTTTAATTCCAGTGTAGTTAACATAGGGTTGTTTTAGCTCCAGGTGTAGGGTACAGTGATTCTGCAGTTCTAGGCGTTACTCAGTGCTCATCGCCGTATTCATCCCTGGCCCCTATTTCCCCCATCCCCTCCCCCATGTGATGCAGCTTTTGATCCAAGTTCTGTAACAATTACTACTTTTCTGTCTTTTCATCTATTTTCATCCTTATGCTATTTCCTTCTGCTTTACAAATATCAAAGATAGCCATTTTCTGCATTTTATCACTTCAGAAAACCTGTTTATATGATGAAAGATCAAGGTTGAGCCTTTATGGGAACAGGAGAGATGACTTTACCTATTAAACCTTGGAACTTCCTGGTAGTTTCTTCTTAGTGTACATAGTCCATAGGTATTCTTTAATTGTTTTAATTTTCCTTTACAAAAAATAACCATACTTTCAAAGTTACGCTATATTTGGCAGGTTGGTTCCCCCCTGGAAGTGGGCTCTGAGGCTGAGTTCAGTGTGCAGGAGAGGTATTCAGGCCTGCCCTTGGCATCAAGGTTGAGGAAGAGGAGGGAAGGAAGCAGGACCAGGCAAAGAGAAATGAAGCTGGGATGCAGGTTCAGTGATGGACTTGGCTGACCCCGTTGGGGGGGGGGGCTCTGGCACTCAGACGGGCTTTCTGGGTTGTTCTGAGTTGGGATGAGGTGTCCAGGCCTTTACACTCCTATATCCAGCCCTCACTGGGAGCTGTGTGACTTTGGGTGAGGCACTGTGCACCACTGAGGCCGTTCTGGATGGCACGGGCTGGCAGCAGGGGCAGCACCTCCTACCTTGAGGTGGGGGTGGTGTGTGTGTGTGTGCCTGAGTGTCCACCACATTATAATCATTTTATTTGAGAAGTTTATAAATCCTGTATACCCCAAGATTGAGGACTGTATCTCTAAGGCTGAGAGGCACCGAAATCATTTCTTCCCTTGAATTGGTGGGTGAATACCTGGAAGCTGTACATAGCCTCCCCAGAAAGGAAACACGGGTTCATACACCTCCCCTGTCCCCCAGGAATATTACTAGGAGAAGATGAGCCATTCCACCTGGTACTTCTAGAAGGAATTGTTAAAAGTACACAAGACCTTATTTTTCACTTGTCATGTCCTAAAGCCGGAGTTCACAGTTGGTTTTTAAAAAGCAAAGGTAAATTTCCAGGCTAGGATCATGTTATCAAAAAACACCTTATTAAAAAAAACTAATCTGGTTCTTGACCTCTGGACTAGGTGGTTATTTTTTTTCCCCCTGGAAAACCAATGAGATTTAAGAGAAACTCATTGTTCCCATTGAAATAGTTATCTCTGTAATCCCAGTAAATTGGAACTTCTTTGAGAAACAGACATGGGCAATATTGGGTGCATTTTGTACAATATTGGAAGGCTTTTTACCTGGCTCACGAGCACATTGAGGATTCAAGTTTTAGGGTAACAGAATTTCTCTGGATCTTTCCCCGCTTGCCTCCCATCTTCAGTTAGCTATGGCCTGGAATCCACAACTGTCAAAGAAGATGTAGATTGCTTAGGGACACTTTGGTAAAAAGACAATTAAATTTCTTTTCCTCTTTAGATATCCTTTGGGTTTTTGGAGTTCAGATCAGAATTCCTACCACTTTTAGGGCGCCTGGGTGGCTCAGTTGGTTAAGCGACTGCCTTCGGCTCAGGTCATGATCCTGGAGTCCCGGGATCGAGCCCCACATCGGGCTTCTTGCTCAGCAGGGAGTCTGCTTCTCCCTCTGACCCTCTTCCCTCTTGTGCTCTCTATCTCTCATTCTCTCTCTCTCTCAAATAAATAAATAAAATCTTAAAAAAAAATAAAAATAGAATTCCTACCACTTTTATTAGTGAAGAACGAATTTCAAACAAGAAGGCTACGTCTCCTAGCAGACGGAGAGGCAGAATTTTAATTTACACATAGAATGTGACTTTTGCAAAAATCTCTGTCCTTTGAATATTTATTTCATCTGTGTAGCTATTTTTTTTTTTTTTTTAGTATTTCTACCTCATCTTAGATTCTCTTTTCTCTAGTCTTGATTGATTCTTTTTTTTTTCCTCCCTACATGCTTGTGGTCTTGTGTTCTCTCTCTAACTGGAGTGTTCTGGAGGTGCAAACCACAAAACTTGGGCCTGTTCCTCTTGAATATCACAGGAGCGACGTCACATTTCACAGGGCCAGTGTCAGAACCAAAACAGAAATATCTAATTCTGCCTACCAACTGCGTCTTTGGTGTCTGATGATCTCCATTTGTTTTCTTTAAACTGAGAGACAATGCACATAGCATAAAATTCACCATTCACCTGTCTGTTTGTGTTGAGTATTTTGTGTATCACAGAAATATTTTGCTTTATTGAAGGATCTTTGAGAATTAAGATGGAATGGCAGTTATTGACCAGAATCCTGTGGAGGAAGGGAAAGGACCTGAGGTTTTTCTGGCTCTGTGGTCCTCTGTGGGCCATTTGGTTAAGCTTTCTGGGTCTCGGTTTCCTCCTGTATAAATGAGATGATGAATCAGGTGATTACTGAGATTCATGCCAGATCTGAAATAATTCTAGGACTTTATGATAGCCGTTCAGTTGTTCAAACAAAGCAGAGGAGCTATTGCAATAGCTGAGTTGGTGCTGCTTGGCATGTTTCCAGCAGGGATATCTTCAATTACCTTTTAAGTGGCACAAGAGCCTGACAATCCGGTTGAAATAGTTATTCAGCTTCTGTATGTTTGTTCCTTTCCTGCCCAAATAAACAGAGAAGCAGCAATATAGAATGCTATTTTCGATGATCTTAAAACAAAACCCTGCATTTCCCTGATGTGCATTGTGTGGTGATTTAAAAAATTCTGTAATTGACTAGACAAAGAATTGTATCTATTAGGGCTTAAAACCTTGTAATCCTTTTTTTGGAGCAGCACCTGACTTGGATTTTCTTAATGAATTGACTTTTTCATGCGTGGTCACGTTAAATAATTTTTTAAATATTATTGTCCCATGTTCATTTGCTCTGTAAATTTTCTTGGGAATGCTTTTCTGGTTTCCATTTTCACTAAGGACTCGCAGGCTTTTACATTACAAGATAACGAGCTCTAAAGTATGACATTCTGTCAGCATTCAAGATACGCCTTCTTCTGTAAGTGTTCAGAAATCATTTTATCTTGGGTAGTATTTAACCACTTTCCATCTGCCTTAGATCGCCGCCCCCACTTCTGATTAGGTCATTTTGTTGACTGCTTAAATATTTGTATCGTGATGTAAAAAAAAAAAAGTTCTCTAGGAGGTCGAGCTGAAAGTCTCATTATGAAGTTTGTTGGGATAAGTTTTTACACATTGTATTTGCTCCAAAGAATTAATTTATAAGAACCGTGCTGTTATTGACCACCTTGGCCACCTGCTGCTAGCCATAAATAAGAATAAGAGCAGGCTAATGAGGCCCCTTCACGTGGTTCTGTCCTGGCCTTCTTGTATAGAGTACCTGCAGAGGAGCCAGCTGAGGGGAAAGTCCTGGGTGTCCTTGGTTATTGAAACCCGTGGACAGTAAGGTTAAGAACCCCACATGCTCTGCTCACCTGGGCTGTTCTGGAGAATCCAGGCTGCTGTTTGTGGATGGGAATCTGGCTGTTATTCATGGAAGTCTTCATATGTGAAGCCCACTGGAGAAACTCCTGTTGTAGGGCCGCGGGTCGGGTGTTCTAAGTGAAACATCTGCTGGGAGTCCAGTGCAGGGGCTCTTAGATTTTGGAGGGCTTTGGGACCCCTTTGTCAGTCTGGACGAGCCTATGGATCCCTTCTCAGAATGTATCTTAAAGTGCTTAAATATACAAAGGATTACAAAGGAGACCAATTTTACTGAAACATAGTTATTAAAATATTTTTTTAAAGTTGTAATCTATGGGGATGCCTGGGTGGCTCTGTTCAGCTCAGGTCATGATCCCAGGGTCCTGGGATCGAGCCCCACATAGGGCTCCAGCCCCACATCAGGCTCCCTGCTTGACAGGGAGTCTGCTTCTCCTTCTGCCTCTGCCCCCCACTTGTTCTCTCTCTCTCTCTCAAATAAATTCTTTAAAAAAATAAAGTTGTAATCTATGTGCTGCTTTATTAATGTCTCAAATAATTAGATCAAACAGCAGGTCTGAAAACTGTCATAATTTTGGAGTAATAATGGGTATAAAAGTTATTTTGAGATCTCTCTGCCGGAAGTATAATGTGATATGAAAAATTCTATGATTTCTATTAGTGACAAAGTCCCAGGTCCTGCTAAAACTAAGATGTGTTATTACCTACAGTCCTAACGGAAGGCAACATTACATTTCAGTTAAAGGTAAATGGTGACAAAGATGTGATTTTTTTTTTTTTCTCATTCAAGTTCACAGGCTCCCGAGGATGACTAGACTCCAGGTTCAGAACTCCTGGTCCAGTCTAGAACTACTGAACACAGCTAATACTTATTGCATGCCCACTATGCACCATGGCCATAGTTAGGCCTCTGTCACCTAAGGAAGTTGACCGTATTATTGTCCCCATTTTAAAGATGAGACCGCTGAGATTTGGATAGATAAGTACGTGGTCCAGGGTCATTCATCTGGTGTGGAGTGGAGCTGGGATTCAGTCCTTGGCTGTCCCAGTTCTCCACCGTCTTGCTATGCTTGAACAGACGTGATACTTCCTATTTCAATGTTAGTATGGTATTTCGTCTTCCCCTAACTTAGCAAATGTGGAAAAAAAAACCCTCTGCTGAGATGATGATGAAATGGGGATGCCTCCATGCCCTGTGGGTGGGAGCATAAATTGCTTCATCTTTTGTGACAGCAGCACAGACCAAGAACCTTAACCTGACTCTAGTCATTTCATTCTTGGGAAGCTCCTCTTGGGAAAAGACCACAGTGTGAAGACGCAAAGGTGTTCGTCTCCGTGTACAGTAAGAAACTTCCCGGAACGAGGTTAAATAACAGGAGAATGGTCAAGTACACGATCAACGTTCACCGTGTGGTGTATTAGGCAAGCATTAAAAGTTACGGCATTTGACTGTGGAAGTGTTGAATCTCACTAGATCATACACCTGAAACTTAACACTGTATGTTAACAACCTGGAATTGAAATAAAAACTTGAAAAATAAAATCAGTGACTGGCAGAGGGGGAAAATTATGGCATTCGAGGCTGTATAATCAAACTTTTATGATGAGAGCTTTTTAAAAAGCACTTATTCTTTAACTTAGTGGTGTTATAAGACAGTCTGTTCATGGTGGTGAATCTGTACATGGCAGTAGTTCTGGAAATCTCCATCGCTAAGTTAGGAACTAGATTCCTCCACTCCCTAAGCTCACAGAGTCCGAGACCAGTGGCTTTTACTCTGCTCTCTGACCTCACTTTACTGTATCAGAATCTTCCTTTTGGAGATACTTGAAGAGTGTTTGGAATAAGGGTTTACATATTAATGGGCCTAGCGTACTGGTTCTAATGCCCCTTTATGTAGGAAACTAAGCTGCCTTTGTTGAATGTGTTTTAATAAGCTGGATTCTTGAGATGTTTCCATTTATAAATGTAACAATTACAAATATACAAGCTTGGTTTGCTATTGGACATGTGTTATGCTAATCAATGTTTTTCTTTTTAATTTCTGGTCTCCCCACCAACAAAAGTCTGAATGTGCCCCATCATTTGAAGATGTTTGGGCCTATTCTTCTTCTTTGTAAGAACAAAAGAAGTGCACTCAAAAGCCTGTGCTTTCATTTGGAAGTTTATGAATTGCTTTTGTAAATGTAGCCATTAGTCCCAATTGCTTTCTGTAAAATTTCTTAAACTTTTATACACTTCATGAGAGATTTTCTCAAAGGGAGTATTTTTACTTTGCCAAGCCTCCAGATTCCTGCTGTCTCCTCAGTCCTGTTCATTCAGCTCACTCAGTTGTTTGCAGAGGTCACGTATTCCCTCTCTTTCTCCTCATTTTTCTCTAACTGGGGCTGAACGTTGGCCCAAAGGATCAGGTCCCGTCCTGGCTGCGGGCAGGTCTGCACGAGCCTCTGCCGCTCTCGCTCTGCCCACTGGAGCCCTAAGCTGGAACGGCGCACGAAGCCTACATTTGTCAAAGTCCTATTTTTTCACACCTCATTATTGAGGACTTGAGTAGGATGGGGACGGAGTTGACTTTTGTGCTATTTGGAAGGAATGGGCTTGCTGAAGAAAGACTATCGACAAGATTTCAGCAGACATGTTCGTTTCGGAAAGAGTTTTAAGGCTTTAAGACCTGTAATACTTGTATCCAAAGAGGTGGGATTCTTGGACCTTCAGTTACCTGCCTGTTGTGGAGATGCAGGGTTATTTAGTTGTAATGTCGGGAAATCTTTTGTGTCATAATTGTTAGGCTGTATAATGTTCTGTCTTTTAAGCCGAGAGAAGAAGAAAATATAAATTGATAGAGTTTGTTATATTAACGTTTCCGTTGACCACTTCCCGTTCTTTTTGTTGGTTTCTCTGGATTCCAGGTAACAAATGGTGTCATTTCCTTGGGCCATTACCGCCTTGTTTCCACCTGCATCTTTTGTACTGTTCGTCTCAAATAAATCCCATTTCTGTATGTTACAGTCCCCAACATAGGATTGCATACATCGTTTTATGCAGTTGTCTTTTAAATCAGTTAAGAGACGAAAGAAGAGATTGGCAATCCGATCTGTTCCTTTACTGGCGTATTTGTTTTTATCAAGTGAATTAGAATTAGTGTCTGATGTCACTCGTTTTCAGCCTAAAGAACTTGGTTTAGTAGTTTTTGTAAGCCGGGTCTTCTAGGAACAAATTATCTCCATGGTTGTTGATCTGAAAATGTCTTCATTTCACCTTCATTTTGAAAATCTAGTTTTGCTAGATAGAAGAGTCTGGCTAACTTATTTTGTCTTTCACCCCTTTGAATATGTCATCCTGCCACCTTCTGGCTTCATTAATTCCAAAGGAAAGTCAGATGTTGATTTAATTGGAGTTCCCTTGTACGTGCTAAGACATTTTTCTCTCGCTGCTTTCAAGATTTTCTTTTTGTCTTTGAAAATGTTGACTGTGTTATATCTGGGTATGGATCTCTCAGTTTATCCAACGGGAAGTTCGTTAAATTTCTTGGCTATGCAGATTCATTTAATCACATTTAAGAAGTTTTCAGGAATTATTTCTTTGGATATTTTTCTGCTCCTTTCTCTCCTGTCCTTCTGGGACTCCTATAATATGACATGTATGTTGGTGCCCTGGATGGTGTCCCAGATTTCTTTGAGGATCTTTTCCTTTTTCTTCATTCTTTCTTCTCCCTGTTCCTCGGATTGCGTAGACTATTGGTCTTTGTGCAAGTTTGCTGATTCTTTCTTCCACGCAGATTTCCTGTTGGGTCCCTTCAGTGAATTTTTTAATTTTGGTTATTGTACTTTTGAACACCAGAAATTCCATTTGCTTCTTTTTTGTGACTTCTGTCTCTTTATTGATATTTTCTATTTGACAAGACATCATTGTCATACCTTTAATTCTTTCAGCATTTCATGTGTCCTTTAGTTCTTGGAGCATCTTTATAATAGCTGCTGTCTAGTCTTTGTCTCCTAAGTCCAGTATCTGGGGCCTCCAAAGGCAGCTGCTGTCGCCTGCTGTTTTTCCTGTGTATGGATCACACTGTCCTGTTCCTTGGCATGTTTTGTTTCTTTTTTGTTGAAAGGTGGGCATTTTATTTTTTTTTTAAAGATTTTATTTATTTGAGAGAGCAAGAGTGAGAAGGGGGAGCAGCAGAGGGAGAGGGAGAAGCAGGCTCCCCGTGGAGCAAGGAGCCCAACGTGGGGCTGCATCCCAGGACCCCGGGATCATTACCTGAGCCAGAGGCAGACGCTTAACCGACTGAGCCACCCAGGCACCCTGAAAAGTGGACATTTTAGATAATGCAATACAGCAACTCTAGATACTGATCTCTTTCCCTCCTGTCTGTGGAGCTTGTTTTTGTTGCTTGCCGGTTGGTTGGTTGAGTGACTTCACTAGACTAGTTCAGTGAAGTCTCTTTGCTGCTCAGTGTGCAGCCTCTGGTGTCACTCCTTGGCGGGCACAGCGCTGGGCATGTACATGGCTGCTCTGACCCTCCCACCCCCACGCAGGGGTGATGGTGGTTACACGTGGGCTCTCCTCTACTATGTCTTTACCCGATTTCCCTGTTGCCTTCTTCCTGTGTTGATAATAGACCCGAGTTGTCAGCTGATGACTGTGTTTTTGACCATGCCCTGAGACGTAAGCATTCCACAGTCTGAGATCATTAAAGTCGGGCTCCTTTGCAGGGGTAGTCTTCAGGGCCCGTCTTCAGGGTTTTGTCTGACCTCAGGAAGGCTCTTCTTTGCGCTCTCTGCCCTGCTGCTCTTTGTGAAATGAGCTGGTCTGCCTTTGGTCTCCAGCTATTGTGGAACTACCAACTTCCTCTTCATTTCCTGCCACAGAAATCTCCCTGGTCTGTGATAGTGCCCATAAGCTTGACCTTCCCTACTCTGTGTTGTGTGTCCTCTGGTCCACTTCTGGAGAGCTCTCTGTTCTTTTTTAAAGATTTTATTTATTTATTTGGCAGAGAGCGAGAGAGGGAACACAAGCAGGGGAAATGGGAGAGGGAGAAGCAGGCTTCCCGCTGAGCAGGGAGCCCGATGTGGGGCTCGATCCCAGGACCCCTGGATCGTGACCTGAGCCAAAGGCAGAGGCTTAACGACTGAGCCCCCCAGGCGCCCACTGGTCCTCTTGACCACACTTGCCTGGAACAGAGCTGCTCCGGCCCAGGCTGTGGCAAATGGCAATGCTGGTGGGCCTGGCCGAGGAGAAACCGTCATCCTAGACTAGAGGTTGTGGGGTAAGAGGGAGCCGCTGCTTCTTCCCTGTCCCCACCCAGGGTAGCATTTCTGTTACTCTGGGCTGAAGGATAGGGGAGGAGCAGGTTATCCAATGCTAGAGTGTGGCTATTCTTACCAAGAGGAGTTGATTTTCTTGAATAAATGTTTCTCTATTTGCTGTATGCTCTTCAGACAATTCATAGAGACTTAAAATGTTTAATTTTTTTTTTTTTTTCTGGTTAGGGCTGTTTTTCCAGGTAATCTGAGAAGCTTCTCATCCTACCCCTCCAGGTCTAGCTCTAACGTTTTGAAAAAAATAAACTCTGCTTCCTCATGGATATTTAACTTTCTAGACCCCACTGATGCACACAGTCCTCTCCTTCCTCTGTCTGCGGTCAGAAGTCTTTTACCTTGAACTCAGCCGATTGTCGGTGGAAGAACAAGCAGTTTAACCTTCTGATCGCATAAAAGGCATTGAATTTACTTCAACAACATGGCTTTCTGTTATAGATGAGGGAGAAATTTGTCTCTAACCTACCCAAACCTTACTCTGCTGGACAGTATGAGTCTGTCTTTGAGGATTTGAAGATATTGCCAGGAAGGGAAGGGTCTTTGTTCCCCTGGTGCAGGCAGTTCCCAGTGATTGCTGGGAAGTAGCTGGAGTTTTCTCCCTGACCCCAGTTACTACCCACACCCACACACCTGAATTTTTGCCTCTTCTGTTTATAACACACTGGTATGGGTATTTTGAGGGATTTAACCCCAATATCTGGTGCACACAGGGATGGTGTCCAGCTGCTCTTCTGGGTAAGTATTCTCAGAAAACCCTATTTTCAGGAATAATAGAACATCAAGGAGCTTAATGGAAGGTGAGGGTTGGCCTGCCACCTGTTTCTGTGTGACTGGTCAGTTCTGAATGCTTACTACATGTGTAAAGAGTGGGGAGAAGTCAGAAGATGAAGAGTATTGCAGGACATGTGACAACATGAAATTCAGATTTGTGTCCATAAATGAACTTTGGAACATAGTTCTGCTCACGTGTTTATGTGTTGCCTACAGTTGCTTTGATGCTGTGACAGGAGAGTTGAGTGGTTGCAGCAGAGGCTAGCCCTCAAAATCCAAAATCCTTCCCATCTGGTTTTTTACTGAACAAGTTTGCTGACCCAGTCTAAAATATGTCTGAATGGAGCAGCATGAGTGATTTTTTCTTAAGGAAATATTTTAGGGCCTAACAACCATGTCTCAGTAGGACTTAGAGATGCCTGACAAGTTTCAGGACACGTAGTTGGAGTTCAGGTGGAAATAAGTGTGCCACCAGTTCTGTAAGCAAATGTCATTCACAAGGGAAACTTAAAAACCTAGGTCACGTGGGTATTTGAAATGAACACTGCAATGGTGCGGGTTTTCCCCAGCTTCTGTTTGATCTGAGATGGTAGCATTCTGTTTTCTGTAACTACTGAATTTCTTTCTAACTTAGAAGAAGCTATATTCCTTACTTGATTTCTTGTGCTTGGAGGAAATGTGCTTCCCAAGGTTATGTCTGTATTAATTTAAAATACTCAGATAATTCCACTGGCTGAGTTTAAAAAAATTAAAAAATCAGATGAATTATTTCTGGCATGATATAGACATTCTTGAAAATTAAGTGAAGAGCTAGGAGTTAAAAAGTCTGGAATTTTAAGCTACTTGCTTTTTGTGACAGTGTAGACAAAAGCCTGACTGATAGAAGAATGTCCTATAAGAATGTATTTTAACCTTTCAAATGTGCTAAAAATTGAGCATGATTCAATGCTTTTTAGGCTTAGTGTTTATGCTTTGCAAAGGATCATGATTCATAGTCAAATTGTAATTATTTCTTACAAGAAAAGATACAGTTTTACCTGAGCAGTATTTGACTTTATAAAACTTTAGCATCCTTTTTTTTTTTTTTAGATTTTATTTATTTATTTGACAGAGAGTACAAGCAAGGGAAGCAGCAGGCAGAGGGAGAAACAGGTTCCCCACCGAGCAGGGAGCCCAACACAGGGCGTGATCCCAGGACTCCCGGATCATGATCTGAGCCAAAGGCAGACACCCAACCGACTGAGCCACCCAGGCGCCCCTTTAGCATCCTTTTTAAAAACATTTCTAAGATTAGTCATATTTACTGACATCTGTTCCCTGCAAGACAATTTTTACTCAACAAGGTCTACCTATCGTTTACCTGTGATTAAATGGTCAAACAATAGGGCTTTTCCATCTATGCTGAAAGAAAGAAAATCTGCCTTTCCATTGCAGTTCTTGGTTATCACTGGGTTCAAACTCACTCTTATTTGGGGGGCATGTAGTGAAATGATGTCATTTCCATGACTTAAAACCCTAAAAGCTCTGCCAGGGAAGTTCAGAGACATACACAGATCAGTTCAGCATCTGAAACCACATTTTTGTGTTCTGGCTTGTGGTATTGAGTGGTTTCTGGTCTTGTGCCTGAGAGATTCCTCGTCCTATCGCGCACATTGTTAGTCATTCTCAGGCGCTTTCTCCTTCTCCATCCTGCCAGGTTCTGCCTGCCCAAATCCACAACTGTGCTTCTGCATCAATGACTTTGTGAAACATTTTTGTTTCTGTTTTCCAGGCATCTAGTGGAAATTATTATTTCATCCCGTACATCGTGACACCGTGTGCTGATTATTTTTGCTGCGAGAGTGACGCCCAAAGGCGTGCCTCAGAGTACATGCAGCCCAACTGGGACACCATCCTGGGTCCGCTGTGTGTGCCCCTGGTGGACAGGTTTATTAGCCTCCTCAAGGACATCCACGTGACCTCATGGTAATTCCCATTCACCGTCAGCAACCCTGGGAGCCTTGCCAGAATTTTCCCTTCACGGAAGCTGTAGACCCTTAGGAGACCGTAATGCCCAGAGAATGGGGAAACCCAGCCAGTCTGTTTTGTGCTTAAGTGCTTCTGGAATCCATTATTGTTCCTTGCTACCTCACTAAGTTGGGCCATTGAGGTGTGGCCAAAAGAGAATAGAAGTGGAGTTTTAGCAGGTGAGGGTTGAGCCTGTATCTGGCCCCAGCTCCCTGTGTGACCTTGACAAATAATTCTGTGTAACTGTTTTCTCATCTAGAAAATAAGGACGTTAAGTCACTGTTTTTATGCTCTTTCAACCCTAAGATTTTGTGTTTTAAGATCCTTTCCAAACATGATTTTGTCTCCCCCTGTCCCCAACCCCATGCAGCTGTTGAGGTTGTTAAAATGGCTCAACAAGTTCACTCCGATCATTAAGTTCTTGCGTTGAGTCAAGTCACAGGACATCCTGACCCCAGGATGTCTTGGGACGTGTTCTTTGCAGATTTATGTCAGAGAAGGTGGGGAATACTCATTCAGAGGTGAGCAGGTTTGGGTCTGAGTCCTGGGTCAGACGATTCTGCACTTGGCAGCCTCGTAAAAGCTCACCTATCTGAGCCTCTGTGCTCAAGAAGCCATACCTTAAAATGTTCTTATTCTAAAAGTTGGAGGCCAAAAGTTATCCACTAAACCAAAGGATCCATTGATTGTGCTTGCCGCCTATTTAAAGGATCTACTCCTGTAAGCTACCTCACAAGAAGGATCTGTCCTTCCAAAACAAATGAAAATCCAGAGCCCTAGCAGAATTGGCTTTAAATGGAAAGGCCCCCACATCCCACTGTGGCTCAGATGGTGGCTCCCCCAGCTGTGACTTGTGTCAGTCTGAGGTACACACTTGCGAATAGTCTGTTCTTTTTCTATCCTGTCATCTCTTGTTTGGACACAGAGTTTCTCCTACGCACCTTAATGGAGAAATAAGACTAGAAACCCAGGTCTTTGTGACCAAATGCCAGTGTGGACAACAGATGGGGGATCTTTAGTGGGGCATTCCTGCAAAGCCTGACGCAGTCCAACCTTGCTGCACAATGAACATTTTAGTGACATTTAGGGAGAAAGCTCTTCAAATATTAGCTTTTCAGGTCTGACGAGGAAATGGGCTGGCTTGAGTCTGCCATCTGAGCCAGGCCTTCCAAGAAGTGGGCTCAAGTTTGTTTTTAGTGAAAGGAGTGTGTGTGTGTTATCAATAGGAAAGTATCTGTTTTGATTTGGTGTAATTCCAAAGGACTCGAAATACCTGTTAGTCGCTTCTACCCCTTGAATGGTTACTGAGAAGGGTACATGGGGCTTCTGTTTAAAACATCTGTAGGAGGGATGGCAGGTAAGTTTTTCGCTCAGGTGTCAGCTCTGATAGATGGGTAAAGGCTGCCTGTAGCCTTGTGCTGAAAAGGGGTTTGAAACCATTTTCAAGTTCACATCAGTCAGCAGCATCTTCCCTCGTTACCACAGGCAGAAACGTCTACATGTGTAGTACATAGATGATAGCTCCGAGCCATACTCAATTCAGTATTTTGCTTTTTTACTTACAAGTTATAGCTCTTGTGAGGTTTCTTAGTTTATTAAAACTGTTTTTCCGAATTAGCCTTAAAAACAAGACTAAAGTCTAACTTCTCACTTGTCAGGTTAAACCAATAACACTTTAATATCTTTGATGACTTTATAGTCCACCAAACGGACAGTGGCTGTCACCCAACTTAATGGCTCCTAAGATTAATGACAGAATTTTACACACTGGTGGAATCTGCTAATTTGCTCATCGGGATGATAAGCAAGAGACAAATAAGAAAATAAAGAATGAAAGCAACACACTGATAATTTTATGTCAGAGCGCTTTCTGTGGGGCACCACTGCATTCTTTAAATGTTATGAGCATTGGCGTAGGCATAGGCTGTGTCTTATATTCACATTTACTTGGCATAGGTTTAAAATTATTAAAGGCAAGTAACATTCATTCTTATTCTTATGTATTTGTCTTTCTCTGAAGGCTGTTAAATTGAGCCTGCTCCTTTTGTTTTTTTAAGGTTTCTTTTAGAGACAGTGTGGGTGGGAGGGGCAGAGGGAGAGAGAGAATCTTAAGCAGATTGTCCACTGAGCACAGAACCCGATGCGGGGCTCAATCCCATGACCCTGAGATCATGACGAGCCTGCTTCTTCCCCCCCCCCCATAAACATCCTAGTTTTTCTCTCTACAACGAAGTCCTCTCAGCTACTTAACTGGTTGATTGTAGATTACTGCTTGGCAGTGCCCAGTCTCCATTAAAACATTACTTGGAAAGTAGACAACATATTTAAATCAATCTATGGTCACCGTAAGTTGGCCTCTATACGTCAAATTAGATCATTTGTGAAAGTTTTAAACCAAGTACCAGATATTAGCACTGGTTCTCTGAGAGGCTGCAGTAAGAGATTCCAGTGTGGATTTGAACTGCTTTAGATGTTTTTATACATCCCTATTATTATCTAGATGCTCCCAGGAAGGAAGTTTTGTTTTACGTTAGAAAAGCATTCTGGCAGTCGAAAATGAGCAGGGGAGTGGGAGTGAAAGGCAGAGGTTGTCCATAAGCTTCCAGGCACAGCTTCTGGGATTGCTCATGGACGCACCCAGTTTCTGGCTCTTGGCCAACTGGAAAGAGCTTTGTGATTTCTGTCTAGGTGGGGATACCTGATAGATGGACGTTAAAGACGTTCTCATTATACTGTGTTTCATGATTTTTGGACTTGTATTTGGCTTTGTGATAATGTGTTAATAGTGGGGGAAATAAGCGATTCAAGTAAGGTAACCTCTTGCTCTCTCTGTGCTGGAAAATCCCAGAGGGGATAGGGTGGGCTGAGTAGCAAGTCCTATGAGTCATCCAAATACTAACAGGGGTCAACTTTGAAAATACTTCCAAGGTCCTAATGAAGTGAATTTGTTGATGTTGAGTGGTTAGTTGCCACAAAAGGCGACTAGCAAGTAGGACCTGTCTGTCTCTGCTGGTGCAGGGAGGCTCGGGGCTGGGAGATGCCTCCCTGTGTCCAGCTCTGTCATGGCTATGAGAACCAAGGTGGTTTGAGCTGCCGAAGGAAACAGAGTCCCACATGTAGGTAGATGCTACTGGAGGTTTACCTGTTTCCTCTCCAGCGTTTACTACAAAGAAACCTTGTTAAACGACATCCGGAGAGCCCGAGAGAAATACCAGGGTGATGAACTGGCAAAGGAACTGGCTCGGATCAGACTTCGCTTGGACAACACCGAAGTCCTGACCTCAGACATCATCGTTAATTTGCTGCTGTCCTACCGCGACATCCAGGTACAAGCCCCCTTCACAGAAGTGGGTGCATGCAGAGCGCTTCCTTGGCCTGAGGAGTTCGTTCCTCACGTGAAGCACTCTTCTGTCCGCCAGATGGTTAGCTAACTGATTTATGGACAAAAGAGGATTGTGGCTAGGTCATAGATCCCCTAGCATATCTGTTGTGCGGGTAACATTGGGGGTTTTGTCACATCAGATGGCCACTCCCGCCAAACCTCATTCACAGTGCTGCTCGATAAAAGGATCTTAGAATTTAACAGTTTAGATGCACTTTAAGCGAGGCATTGTTTCAAGCTCTTGGCGAGTCCCAGTTCACTTAATCCTCTTCACAAGCTTATGGGATGTATACTCTGATTATCCCCGTTTTACAAATGAGGCACAGAGAAGTTAAGTAAGTTGTCCAAGGTCACACAGCAGTTAACAGATTCAACTGAGGCAGCGTTGTCCTTGCTCTTTACTCCTCGGCTATGCTACTTTCTTTAGGCCCCTGTCACTTTCTTCTTTGTTGACCACGCTGCCCATCAGTGACAGGGAGGGTAGTAGTAAAGGCACATCCAGGACCCAGGCAATGCAGAGGTTTACTCTAAAACAAGCCTCAGAGCCTCATGAGGAGTGCTTGAGACAGAGTTTATGGGATGCGGTACCATGCAGGAAATGGAGTGTTTCTGCCCTCCAAGTTAAATGCTGTCGAGCCATTTGTAAGGATGTCTTGACTTGCTTCCCTTTGGAGGGTACACAGGACAGTGTGCCTTCCATGAAGAATTCTACAAAGCCATATTGGAGGTTGTTGACAACAGGTCTTTAAATCAAATTGAGAGAGGCACCCACTTATGACCTGAACAAAGAAGAATCAACTGCTAAGGAATGCACACCCTGGTGATAAACAGATGCATCTAATTGACTTTAATAGCAGATGCTATTAGGGATTTTGACAATGATGAAATGATGGCCAGGGGACAAGAGAGTGCAAATGACCTGTTTTTGAAGTCTGTCTTCCATTGAGCTCCTTCTGTGCTGGCCTTCACGCCTCTCTCCTTTTTATAACCTTCCATTGGTAGGGCTCAGAGGTAAGCCAGAAGCTTCTTGGAATACACTCCCGCCTTTTCTTGAGCAGCAGCATCAAGGTGCAGAGCCACAGAACAGGCGTGGGATCCCAGTGGGCAGTCCTCCTCAGTGAACTGTGGCTGGCTGGCAGTGAGTTGGCCAGTCACCCTGGTTGGAAGCCTGGCCGAAAGAGTAGTAGATGGCACTGCTCAGAGGGGACCCAGCTGAGATGAACACAGTAGCAGTTTTTCCCTGGGTGATTATGCAGCTTAGGACCCTGCTTCTCAACCAGAGGACGTGTGGCCGGGTCTGGAGACCTTGTTGGTTTTCATGGCTCAGGGGTGAGGGGGAGGTGCTGCTGTCATCTCCCGGCTCCAGGCCCTGGGTGCTGCTTAACCTCCCAGAATACCCAGGCCAGCCCCCACAACCGAGAAGGATCCAGCCCCAAAGGGTCAGTAGTGCCAAGGTGGAGAAACCCTGGTTTAGATGAATTCAGTTCTTTATGGCAAAATGGGAAGGACCTGGCATGTTTGCTCTCTTCCCATGCTAGGTGACTATAAGATTTTGTGTGTGTTTATATCTCGCTCATTTTATTTTTTATTTATTTTTTTATTTTTTTAAGATTTTATTTATTTATTTTGACAGAGACACACGGCGGGAGAGGGAGAAGCAGGCTTCCCGCTGAGCAGGGAGCCCAATGTGGGGCTCGATCCCAGGACCCTGGGATCATGACCTGAGTCGAAGGCAGACGCTTAACCGACTGAGCCACCCAGGCGCCCCTATCTCTCTCATTTTAACCCACAGCTCTGCTGGTGCTCTTAACTCTCCTGCACTCACGGTGTGGGAGCTTTTTCTGGGCTGCCGGACTTGCTTGCTTGCTTTTGTTGCCTTTGGATTTAGCCTCATCCCCTTGATCCGTTTGTGGCCTCTGATAGCAGGGATTCTTGGTCTACCTTCTCTCTCATTCATTTTGGGTTGTTGTTGTGTTTTGTTTTTTTTTAAACCTTATTCCTGTTATGTTACAGGCTGTAAGTAACTTCACTAAATGCTGTCTGTAGGGAAACGCTTAATATTTAAATGCTGAGGCAGTCTTAGGTTGATAACCATTCAGAAGAACCTGAGAAGAGCTGTGGGTCTCCTGTCTTTCTCACCTTGGGACCTCTTGCCAACAGGACTATGACGCCATGGTGAAGCTGGTGGAGACCCTGGAAATGCTGCCTACATGTGACTTGGCCGACCAGCATAATATTAAATTCCACTATGCATTTGCACTCAACAGGTAAGAGTGAGACCTGCTGCCTCTTAAATTCTTCTTTCATTCAACCCTCACTGAGTCTGAGCCAGATCGGGTGCTAAATGCCAAGGTTATGAAAATGGGCAAGGCATCTGGTCTTGGTGTTCATGGATTTTGTCTTTGGAATGTATATTCCAGCCATGAGTTCAGACATGTAACTAAAGCCCTAGAACTCAGAGCAATAAATGCCTTGATGAGGGTTTGCCCCAAATGCTGTGGAAGTCTAACAGAAGGAGGAAGTCCTTCCACTTGGGGCTTTTAAAGAGGCTTCCCTGGGGTCTTTAGGGCTGGGTTTGGAATTCGTAGTAAGAATTACCTCACATGCAGAAGAGAGCGTGGGATGGGGTGGTGAAAAGGCCATTCTACTTGGCCAGAGCAGAAATGGGAGCTTAGTGTTCTTCATGTGCAGTGGGCCTTCAGGGAACATCCAGGGCCTTCAGGGAACATCCAGGGCGATTAGAGTACAGGATGCCCCGGAAGCAAACGCATGCCCTGAGGCTAAGTGTGGAGGCTGGGACTATGTCTTTTTTTTTTTTTTTTTTAAAGATTTTATTTATTTGACAGAGAGAGACACAGCAAGAGAGGGAACACAAGCTGGGGGAGTGGGAGAGGGAGAAGCAGGCTTTCCACTAAGCAGGGAGCCCTATGCGGGGCTTGATCCCAGGACCCTGGGATCATGACCTGAGCCGAAGGCAGACGCTCAACGACTGAGCCACCCAGGCGCCCCTGGGACTATGTCTTGAAAGGACCTCATATACATGAATAAGGGGTTGATAGTTATCTTGTGGACTGTGGGGAATGAGTTTTAGCAACTGGATGACTGTTGTAGGATAGGAGAAGAAGGTGCTGTCTTCATTTACTAGTATAATCTGAACTTTTGAATACAAATTTCTGGGCTAGATGGAGTTTGTGAGACTTGGAAATTCCTGCCTGGAGACCAGGAGCCTCAAAAGCTTGTGTGCTGGGGGTATTAGGATGCTGTAACAAAGAGACCCGGAATGCAGTGATTTGAGTAAAATGGAAATTGCTCTTTCACCTAACAGTGTAGCAGTGAGTGGGCCAGATGAGTGGCTTAGCACTGCTCCAGGAGTTGTTTGGGGACCTGGTTTCTGACCATTTTGTAGCTCTTGAATTTGTGAAAATGTTATCCCCTTCTAGTTGAAGCTAGGTCACTCCTACTCTGTATTCCAGCCTATGTAAAGGGGGAAAGACTGGAAGTTCAGGACAAGTTCCTTTAAAGCAAGTAGAATTAACATGGGGACACTTCTACTCGCATTCCATTGGTGAACGCATACTCACATGACCCCATGTAGCCAGAAGGGCAGCTGGGAAATGTAGTCTCTACCTGGGCAGCCATGTGCTCATTCAAACTCAGCTACTGTGGATTTGGAGGATCATTAGGAGTTGGCCAGGTTGAACCTCACAAAATCCCAGGTGCCTAAATGTTTTAGTCCTGCAGTCTCCCTTCTTCCCCGGTTAAGATACAGGAAGGGGAACACCATTAGGTGAATACGGTGAGAGCCATGCCCAGATAAACTTAATGCTGGGCCTGCTCTCTGCTGGGGCCAGGAATTGGTCATACTGAATCATAAAGCAAAAAACTCTGGCGGCGGGGGGGGGAGGGGGTATTCAAACTTAGCCTGAGAGCCAGAGAGTTCTGGCACCTCCTCATCAACCTTCCGTGGCCAACATCTTCCACAGGGAATGAATAAAGTGAGCGTAGGAGGTGACCTGAGTGAGAGGACTCTTGTGTCTGGTTTCTCAGAGTCTTGGCTTGGCTTCAGCAGCTGCATCAGGCTACACGTTGTGGGCTTGTCCCTGGCAGCATCTGCAGGACAGCTGATGTGTTCAGGAGCCCATGGCTTCAGGAGGCTCATAACACACATGATGTCACATCTCTCTTTTACAGCGAAGCAACATGTACACACAATGAAATGCATAGATCATAAGTATACAATTCAATGAATTTTGATAAATGGACATATGCTGTAAACAACGCCCCATCCGCAATATAAAACATGTCTATCCCCTCACAGTGCTCCTTTGGGCTCCTTTGCAGGCAAGCCGCACCCCTTCGTAGGCAACCACTGTTGTCACATCTGTCACCATGCATGAATTTTTCCTGTCCTGGAACTTCATATAAATGGAGTCACAGAGTGTGTATTCCATCGTGTCTGTTTCCTTCCCTCGGCATCACGTTGGTGAGATTCATCTGTGCCGCTTGGATGTTTCGGTAGCTCCTTGATTCCTGTTGCCCTCGGGTAGCCCATTGTATGGATATACCACAACTGATCTAGCCCTTTGATTGCTGATAAACCTTGGGGCTTGTTTTCAGTTTGGGGGTGCTAAAGAACCGTGCTCCTATGAATATTCTTGCGCATGATTTTTGTATGCATATGGCACATTTCTGTTGGGTACATAGCATGTGTCCTGCCCTCATAGATACTGGCAAACAGTGATAGGATTTTTATTCTTTTTGAAGGGAAGGTTTCATGGTCTCTAGGAAAATGTGCCTGCTCTCTCCCCACTGGTCTTTATTTATTTTTTTTAAGATTTTATTTATTTGACAGAGAGAGACACAGCGAGAGAGGGAACACAAGCAGGGGGAGTGGGAGAGGGAGAAACCGACCTCCCGTGGAGCAGGGAGCCCGATGTGGGGCTCAATCCCAGGACCCTGGGATCATGACCTGAGCCGAAGGCAGCCGCTTAACAACTGATCCACCCAGGCGCCCTCCCCACTGGTCTTTAAATTCAGCGTCCCAGGGCAGGGAGCATCGGGAAGGGCATCTTCATTAAGCCTGAAAAAAAAAGGTCCTGTAACTGTTAGGCCAAAGTAGTGTGTGCCACTTTTATTTATACATAATCATACTTGATTAACCCTTGACTTATAAGGATTAAATGAGTTACCACTGGTGATGTTCCTGGCAGAATGTCTGGCCCACGACAAGTGCTATAAAAAAAAAAAATGGTTTGTTAAATAAAAACTAAGAGGGTCATTTAAGTCAGTCGCCACTGTGTCTTGTCCCAGACGGAGTAGAGGTAACTGTTGTCAAACAGAACAGTCTGATTGCCATCCACTTGAAGTAATAAAAGAGAAAAACAATTTGTGAAATGAAAAACCAGTATCTAAGGGAAATGGGTGTGGCAGGATGAAGTGATCCCAAGACCAGTGCATTTCCAGTTGGGAAGCAGAATGGCCGGGATGCACGCACACCCCGGAACCACCTTGCTCTCTGACGGTGGCTGTTTAACTTCTGGGCCCCTAGTAGACAGTGGCTCTGTATTATGGGCCAGGCAAGGTGTCAGCATATTCACAGTCGAATTTGGTACTATGTACGGTTTTGAGAAACTGGATGGCATCACCTTGTGTCTATAAAGGCAAATACAGTGATGGACAGATGATTTTCCTGCATTACAGTTGACCTTTAACTCTCAGGAAGTGGAGAAATCGTGGCTGTAAATTAGTCAGTAAAGGTTGACAGTTAATGAGTGATGTTTGAGCCTCAGATGGCAAGGGCACTCTGTGACTAGGAAAGCTGGATTGAGCCAGCTAGCTTTTCCTGCTAGCTTCCACTTCAGCTGCATTCAGAAGCACGTTCAAAGCTGCTTCAAGTTTGCACTGCGCAGTTAAACTGCTTGCCACTCGGTGGCATGGGACCCTGTATGAGGAGCTTTCATTTGCTACTGTTTTTACAGCCACAACTTTATTAGATATGCAGCCAGAAGAACCTGCCCAAGGATCCAGGCAGCAGGCAGAAAGATAGTCCGGAAGGAGGAGTACTGGAATCAAAGTAGTAGGTTAGGAACAAGACGTGCCTGCACAAAGTAGGAATGTTCTCATATTCTACTCCCCGTGTCTTCGGGGCAAGACTGCCAACTCCAGAGGAAAGTACTCCGTGGGGCCTAGAAATGCATGCAGGGGCGAGAGATGAATGTTACAGAATCCAGCCGGTGCCAGGGAGGCTGCAGTCTTGTTCCAGAACCTACAGTGGTCACCTCGTCCTCAGCCGCTGGGACTGTCCAGCCACGTCCTTGCTCAGGTGGAGGGACACATGCCCCCAGGAGGGCAGTGTGGGCTCCTTGTCTCTGCCATAACCGCCAGCGTCCTTTTGTTTCTTCTGTTTATGTTCGCTGTTCTCTCTCACCATCTTAATTCATGCATTTGTATAACCATTCTTTATTAGGCGTTTGTTAAAAGTAGAAAAATGATGACCTTTCCCCACTTGTATAGTGCATTGATCTCCGGGTCACTAAAATCGTGTTGCCAAAGGAGGACCCATGTTTGTGGTGATCATTTTCCTGTGAAGACAAACACGAATCCTGTGAATTTAAAAGGAGTCACTTGGTCCAAACCCTTCATTTTAGGAGGAAGAAAGAAAGAAGGGCAAGGGCCCAGGATATAACAGCTGACCAGTAAGAGATCTAGAGCCAGAACTCCCCAGCTTTAGCACAGTGCTCTAGATACCCTCATTTAATAATGTCACAGCGTTATCTGTGAAACTCTGCCCAGAAAGCTTCCTCTTATTTTCATTTGCCTGAGGGACAACCAAAGGAGCCCTGGGCCTCTGGGAACTGTAGGGCCATCCTTTTATATGTTCCGCTCTGTCATCTATGATGAGAACATTAGATGGTAGCTGAAGATTGAAGCCACTCTCATATACTTTTTATACCAAAAGACCAGTTGCAGTATTTTTCTGAAAATTGGACCATCTCAGTATGTTCTGAGCAGTGGCCTTGCCAATAATACATATTTTCTTTTTGAAAAATATTGACCCAAAGGACTTAAACCACTTCCATCAGTCCTCTCCCCAGCCTCCTTGGGCCTAAGAAATCTTCCTTTTCTATCCAATTCCTGCTTCGGTTCCCTCCCTTTTGTCCCCACATCTTCTGACTTCTCTGTCGGGGAAGGCCTTTGTGCTGAAGAAGACCACGCGTGAGGGTTTCCTAAAGTTAACAAGTGATGGAAAAATACAATCACGTGGGTTATATGTTATACCCACACACACTCTCTTAAACAATTTGAGAGGGGCGCCTGGGTGGCTCAGATGGTTGGGCGTCTGCCTTCGGCTCAGGTCATGATCCCGGGGTCCTGGGATCGAGCCCCGCATCAGGCTCCCTGCTCAGCGGGAAGCCTGCTTCTCCCTCTCCCTCTGCCTCCGTCCCTGCTCATGCTTTCTCTTCTCTCTCTGTGTGTCTCTGTGTCTCAAATGAATAAATAAAATCCTTTAAAAATATTTAAAAAAAATTTGAGAAATATTTCAAAACCACTCTGCTATTGACAACCCATGAAACTGGACTGCATTGCCGTGGAAGAAATGAGGATAATGGTAATTAATGGGATGGGTTTTTTTTTTTTTATTGCAATTCCAATATAGTTAACATACAGTGTAATGTTAGTTTCAGGTGTACAATACAATGCTTCCACACTTCCATACCTCACCCGGTGCTCATCAGGACGAGTGCCCTGCTTCATCCCCATCACCTGTCTCCCCCATCCCCCTACCCCGTCCCCTCTGGTAACCAGCAGTTTGTTCTCTAGAGTTAAGAGTCTGTTTCTTGGCTTGCCAATCTCTCTCTTTTTTTTTTTTTTCCTTTACTCATGAGCCAAATTATGAAAGCAGCCTACGTGTCCATCAACAGATGAATGGATAAAAAAAGATGTGGGGGTGTGTGTGTAATGAAATATTACTCAGCCACCAAAAAGAGTGAAATCTTGCCATTTGTAGTGACACGGACGGAGCTAGAGAGTATAATGCCAAGTGAAATAAGTCAGTCAAAGACAAATACCATATGATTTCACCCATGTGGAATGAGATGGTTTTAAGGACTAAATAAGACTATCTTAAATAAAAAAATTAGCACAGTGCCTGGCACATAGAAGAAGCTGAGTGAATGTGAGTTGTCCTTCTATTTCCTGATGGAGAATCCCAACCACCAGTGTTATATCACCTTTAACAATAGTATTTGAGGAAGGCTTCTTAAGAAGAACTGGAATCTCGAAGGTCATTTGGAGTAAAATGTGAGATGTAGTGAATAGCTTCTGAGCTCTTCCACGTAGAAGTTCTTCCAAGTAGAAGTCCTTTGAGAAACTTTGCATAAAGTTATGGAAATGGTCCCACATGACCTGGGTCCTTCCTTGCCTCCTGTCCTGTTCCTGGTTCACTACCCTGTCGCCACCCTCACCTACCTTCAGTTCTTAAGAGGGGCAGGCTGTTCTCCTTGTGGATGTTTCCTCTGTCTGGAGTGTTCATTGCTTGCCAGACTGAATCTGATGATCCTTCAGTGCCTAGCTAAATGTCCCTTTCCTTAGAGGTTGGGGTTGCAGAGAATACCGTATCTAAAAACAGTGTCCTTGCTGTTACTCATTGTCATAGCACCTGTTCTTTTCCCTTGTAGCACTCATATTTCTTTGTTACTTTCTAATATATATCATCCCTCCCACTAGACTAAATTGGGGGGGAGGGCTGCAGGAGCCACGGTCTACCCTGTGCCTAAGACCATTGTGCCACCCAGTAGGTATTTTTTGAATGGGTGAATGAATGAATGACTCTGTGATCTGCCGTGGTCTACAGTTGGAAGAGATCTATATGGTGATATCTGCATTCTTACAGTTAAGGGCTTGGTATAGTAGAAGGCAAATTTATTGAATTTTTCTTTATATGTGTGAAAACAAAAATATCTAAGTCCTACATATTCAGTGCATCCAGAAAACTACAAAAGCAGAATTACTGGTAATACCACCATCAAAGTAGGGCTTGGCCCAGAGCAGGCAATCCAGAAAGTGAAGGGCTGCATAAGCTAGGTCAGGGTCAGCAGCGATGGGTGTTTTCCTAGTGTGGGATCCCAGGTGTCAGTGAAAGTGGGGTATGATACGAACTCAGAGGGGAATTGGTCGGTATCACCAGGGAAATCTATGCCGCCTTGATGTTGGTGACTTGTATGTTAAGGTAGGGTAACTGCTATAACAAGTAGCATAACAATTTCGGTGACCTAACATAATGAAATTATGTTAATTTCATAATTATTTTCACTTATGCGTCATTCCAGTGTAGATGTATCGTGCTTAGGCAGTCTCTTCTCCAGGTGGTTGACAATCCACTCTCCTCCCATCCTGATGCTCCATCCTTTCTTCGATTCTCAGCTCTCCTTTCAGCTGGATGATAAAGAGAGAGACCATGGTGAATTGCCAGGGATGGGGCATGTGTGTGTGTATGTAACAGCTTTGCTGAGACATAATTCACATACCATACAATTCACCCATTTAAAGAGTACAAACCAGTGGTTTTAGTATACTCAGTGTTGTGCAACCATCACAATCAATTTTAGAATACTTTCATCATTCCTTCCCCCAAAACCCTGAACCCATTACCAGCCACTGCTCCCTATTTCCCCCCTAACTCCCCTCCCCGGCCCTCAACAACCACAGTTCTACTTTGGCAATCCATTAGCAGTCACTCCGTATTCCCCACCTCACTGGCTGGCCCTAGGAAACCACTCATCTGTTTTTTGTCTCTGGATTTGCCTATTCTGGACATTTCGTATGAATGGAATCCTATAATAGGGGAGCTTTCCTGGATGGCTTCTTTCACTTAGCATACATTTTCAGGGTTCATTCATGTCGCAGTGTGTCAGTACTAAATTTCTGTGGCTGAATAACATTCGATTGTACTTATATAACCCATCTTATTTATTCATTTGTCAGGCGATGGACTTTTGGGTTGTTTCCACTTTTTGACTCTGCCCGGGAGGTTTGTCTGAGCCTGGTCAGGAAGTGATATTCGTTACTCAATGGCCTATTTCACTGGCCAAAATTCAGTCTCGTGGCCCAACCTAACTGCAAGGGAAGTTGGGAAATGTGTTCTGGCTGAGGGCCCAGGAAAAAAAAAAAGGGTTTTAGTGAACACATCCTAGTCTCTACTGCAACTTGCAAATAAGGGGTAGAGTTGAAGTGGATCCATCCACGTGGAGATCCTTGAGAGTGTGTTGTCAGAACCAAGAGTGTGGGCAGGAGTACTCCTCATCTCCTGTTGCTTTTGTGAAAAGCCACCCTCAGAAGTGCCCAGCTCCTCATCAGGGCCTACCAGTTCACTGTAAAGCCCAGCCTTTATAGATGTTGCTTGGTGGTCTCAGGGGACTAGAAAAAGTTGCAATGACGGGGGCAGGGACGGGATGATTTAATAGTGGTTCCGCCCTGATACATAACTAGGTCCTGTTTGTAGAGTCAGAAAACAACCATGCTGCTTCATGTGTTTCTTTGGCTCTGGGCATTGTCTACGCTCAAATACAGGTTGCCTCTAACTGTTCCTTTCTCCTTATGTAAATATGAGGCATCTGGCCAGACTAAGGCACCTGTTTCCTGGTGGCAGGTGTGTATCTGTCAAGATCCAATCAGGAAACAGAAACCTCTCTCAATATTTAAAATAGAGGAAATTGACTATATGGAATTGGTTACACGGGTGATGGAAGAGCTGAGTAGCCACACAGGGAACTGAGGCCCCTCAGAATTAACATCAGCAAGAGGCTGCTACCATCCTTCCTTTGGCTGAAGGGACACAGGAAAGAGGTGAGGTGATCAGAACCTAGGAGCCAGGACCCCTTGAAACCATTACAAGCCAGCTTGTTGGCAGGTAGGTCTACAGAAGAGACACAGCTATGGCTAGAGCCACTACCCAAAACACGCCAAAATTGGGAGAACGTACTCCGGCTACTTCGTTCTTGCCCTCCAGGTACCTGTCTGCCATGGTCTTCCATTGGCTGCTCACGGCTGGCAATCAGGTCTGGGAGCCTGGGAAGCGGCCCGGAGGAGCCCACTCCCCTGGGATGCAGAGCAAAGCAGGTGGCAGAGGAATGTATCTGAGGGCAGAGAGCGGTGATTGGCCCAGCAGAACACTTAACTTTCGGAAACCCTGATCAGTTTCTACATCTTTTTAAAACCACCTTTATTAAGGTATAAGAGAAAACTGACATACAATAAGATGCACCCATTTAAAGTGCTCAGTTTGATGACTTTAGCCAAGTAAATACACCCGTGTAACTACCACCATGATTAAGAGACAGAAGGTTCTATCCCTCATAGTTCCCTTTTGCACTTTGTCACCCCCGCCCCCTTCATGCCCTTCCAGCCCCAGTTTGGATAAGGGCGATTGACCCATGTTCCAGGTCACTGATCCTTTCTTTCACAGTGTCCAAGTCTGATGTTAGGACCTTTCAGTGCCGTTTTTTTAATTTCAGTTTTAAGATTTCTGTTCATTTGTTTTTTGAGATTTTCCATTTCTCTTCCAAAATACTTTAATTCTTCACCCATACGTGTTATGTAAGTATAAACGGTATATTTATAATAGTTGTAAGTTCTTGTCTGTCAGTTTTAGTAACAGTCATTTCTGGTTCAGGTTCTATTTTTTATCCTGATTATGGGCCACATTTTCTTCTATGCACATCTCATAATTTTATTGTATTCTAGACATTTTATCTAAAAGAACCGATGAGATTGAAGTATAATTTGTTTTATTATCCTGAATAACTGAGCCCTTTCTTAGGTCTGGCAGTTAGCATGTATGACTGATTTTTTTGTGTTTCTCCTAGAGAGTGGCTGGGTTGACCCTGGACTCCATTAACTCTTCTCTCTCTACGACCTTTCTGGTCTTGTCAGTATTTGAGCAAGGAGGATCTGGGGTTGCTGTTCCTCATGTCTTTGGATTCCGTTTTGGCAGGGACCAACGTCCGAGTGCTCTGATAACGTATGTGGTATCTTTCTACTTTGAGCCTCTCCTGCACCGTGGCTTTCTTGGCAAAATATAGGGGGCGAGTGTGCTGCAAGAGAATTCTAACACAAAAGGTTTTTGCTTGGGGACCCTTCCAGATGCCATTCTGTCCCATCAGCCCATGCTGTTGTCTAAAACTTTGCTGATTTATTCCTTGTCCCTGTGAAGTTTCTCTATCAAAGACTCACTCTTCCATTTGTCAGTACCTAGAGCAGGCATCCCAGCGTGGAAGCTGTCCTGGCTCTTTGCTCACCTCTGAGAAGCTCTTTGTTCTTTGGAATGAGTTAATCAGGAAGTTCTTCCTCCCCTCTGCACAGTTTATGTATTGTCTGGGCTTGGACTATTGCCATGGGAGTGGAAGGACTTCCTCAGTCTTCCAACTGGAAACAGGCATCTCTTAAATGGTTTTTGATGGGCCACCTAAGACAGTGTTGGTCCTAAAAAGGGCTCTGGTCTAGTGAGACGTTTTGTTTGTTAATTCTGAGTGCTTGCTTTGGAGAAAGATTTTTTGGAACTCTGTCTCCCACCCTGTGAACTTTTTCTTAAAGACACACGATATAGGAAAGACAGACAGACAGGATGCTGAGTGACCGATGAAAGCCCTGGCACACTGTAGCTCACAGTCGCCTTGTGAGGTAAGCAAAGTCAAGCATACTTTACACATGAAGAACTGAGGCACAGAAGGGGTAAGCAACTTGCTCGAAACTCAAACAGGTAGTAAATGGTATGAAAATAAGCAGAATCTAGCTGTAAAGATTCCCAATCCAGTGTTGGGTTTTTTTTTTTTATTCTGTGTATCTTACTGCAGAAATAATAAATACATTTATATATTTTTGTGAAAAACAGGGGGTCAAATGTTTAAAGCAATTGTCCCTTACAGTTCTATTCTCTAATCCCACCTGTATTCCAGAAGTAACCTCTCTCACCACTTTGGTGTATAGCCTTTCAGTTTTCTGTGCATTTACATACCCTTTACTATGTCACAATGCAGGGTTTCTAAAATACAGGACCATATAGGAGCTGCTCTGTCATTGTGTTCACTCGGCAGTCAGTGGATGAAGATCTTTTCATGTTCAGTCATCCATATAACAGACATTTGTTGAGCAACTACTGTGTGCTAGACCGAGTTCTAATCCCTGGGCCATAGCAGTAAACAGACCAGACAGAAAAATTCCTCCCTCTTGGAGCTTACATTCTTAAGTGGAGAGAGACGATAGAAACTAAGTAAAATTATTAAAACAGGTTAGGGTGATAGGGAGGCTGGTGGGGCAGATTATAGTTATAAGCTGAGTGCTCAGAGAAGACTGGACTTAGGAGAGAGTGACATAAAGAAAAAATGAGAAAGAGATGAGGAAGCATACCATGTAAATATATTGGGGAAGAACGTGGAACAGCAGGGAGGTTTGTGCAGCTGGAGCAGAGTAGGTGATGGGGGTTGGATAGTGAAATAACCGGGAGCCAGATCTTCTAGAATCTTGCAGGCCACTGAAAGAAAATAGGCATTTGCTCTGAGATGGGAGCCAGCCCCTGGAAGGGCATTTTGTTGTTTCTGTTTTTGAGATATAATTGATACATAAGATTTTATTAGTTTCAGGTATATAATGTTCTGATATACGTACGTTTTGTGTAATGATCACCACAATAAGTCTAGTTAACATCCATCCGCACACATAATTAGAAATATTTTTCTTGTGATAAGAACTTTTAAGATCTCTCTTAGGAACTTTTTTTTTTTTTTTAAAGTAGGCTCTGTGCCCAACATGGGGCTTGAACTCGTGACCCTGAGATCAAGAATCACATGCTCTACCGACTGAGCCAGCCAGATACCCCATGGAACTTTCAAATCTAGAATACAGTATTAACTGTGGTCACCATGCTGTGTATTACATCCCCAAGACTCGTGTACTTTATAACTGAAAGTTTATACCTTTCGACCCATTTCAGCCACCCCCACCCCTGGCAGCGACCAGTCTGTCCTCTGTATTTGGGAGCTTGATGTGGTTTGGTTGGGTTGCTCTTTTAGGTTCTACATATAAGTGAGATCATACAGTGTTTATCTTTCTCTGACTTATTTCACTTAGCATAATGCCTTCAAGATCCATCCATGTTGCAAATGGCACGATTCCTTTCTTTTTAGGACTGAATAATATTCGGTTGTATATGTATACCTCATTGTTTATCCATATTCATCCACTGATGGACACTTGGGTTGCTTGCAGGTCTTGGCTGTTGTAAATAATGCTGCAGCAAACATGGGAATGCAGATATCTTTTAGATGAGTGTTTTTGTTTCCTGTAGATAAATACCCAGAAGTGGGATTGCTGGATCATATGGTAGTTCTATTTTGAATTTTTTTCAAAAATCTCCATATTGTTTTCCACAATGGCTGCACCAATTTGCATTCTCATCCACAGTGCATGAGGGTTCCCTTTTCTCCATATCCTCATCAACATTTGTTATCTCTTGGGTTTTTTTTTTTTTTTATCTTGGCCATTCTAACAAGTGTGAGGTCATGTTTCAATGTGATTTTGAATTGCATTTTCCTGATGATGAGTGATGTTGAGCATCTTTTCCTGTGTCTGTTGGCCATCTTTACTGTTGGCCATATTTATGCCTTCTTTGGAAAAATGTTTATTCAACTCCTCTGCCCATTTTTTATTTTTTATTTTTTTTAAAGATTTTATTTATTTGACAGAGAGATAGCAAGAGAGGGAACACAAGCAGGGGGAGTGGGGGAGGGAGAAGCAGGCTTCCCGCGGAGCAGGGAGCCCGATGTGGGGCTCGATCCCAGGACCCTGGGATCATGACCTGAGCTGAAGGCAGACGCTTAACGACTGAGCCACCCAGGCGCCCCTCTCTGCCCATTTTTTAAATCAGACCCTTTTTTTTTTGCTAATGAGTTGTATGAGTTCTTTATATATTTTGGTTATTAACTCCTTATCAGATATATGATTTGCATAGAGAATTTTGAGTAATGGAATGACATGGTCTGACTTAGTGTTTAGCAGGATCACTCTGACTGCTGTGTGGAGAACAGATTGTAGAGGGGTGAGGGTGGGAGCAGGAAATGATGGTTACTTGGACCAGGGTAGTAATGGTGGGGGTCATGAGGAGCAGGCTATTTTTGGATATCACTGAAAATAAAGAATTTTTTGATGGAATAGAAAATGTTAGAGAAATGAGGTGTGACTCCAAAGTGTTTGGCATGAAAAACAGGAGGAGTGGACTGAGCATTATTAAATAAGGTGGAGAAGAACAGCTTTGATAGGACAGTCAACAGTTGAGTAAAGTGTTTGGCATGAAAAACAGGAGGAGTGGACTGAGCATTATTAAATAAGGTGGAGAAGAACAGCTTTGATAGGACAGTCAACAGTTGAGTTTTGGACACATCGAGTTTGAGGTATTAGACATGCAAGTGAGATGCTAGGAAGGCAGTTGTATATGTAAACCTGGAGTTTAGGGGAGAGCTCTGGGCTGGAGATAGGAATTTGGGAGTCATCAGAATATGGATGGTTTGGAAAAGCAGGACCCTAGATGATACCACCAAGGGATCTAGTGCAGTTACTGATAAAGAGGCAAGGTCTAGGGGTTGTGCTAAGGACACTCCAGTGTTAAAAGACTGGGGAGATGAAGAGAAGCCAGAAAATTAGACTAAAGTAGAAGGAAAATCAGGAGTGTGTGGTGTCCTGCAAGCCAAATGAAAGTGATCCAAGGAGGAAGGAGGAGTACTCAACTGTCAGGTGCCACCGGGAGGTCAGATAGGACAAGGGCTGAGAAGTGGTCAGTGCATTCAGCAGTGATGCAGACCTCCTGAATCAGAATATCCAGGATAAGGCACACTGATGCCTGGATCCCATCTCCAGACCATGATTTAATTGGTCTCAAGTGCAACCTCAAGGCAAAGGTTGCCGAGGTGATTCTAATATGGAAGCCAAGGTTGCAACCCCCATTGCCTTAATTCATATCTCTCTCTTAATGTGTGAAATGGCTTTATTGTCAGAAACATGTTGCCAGACTGATTAAACATGGGAGTTTTTATCTATAGACTTGTTCATGTAAACTTTGGGATCTGAAAATGATAAACAGATCTGAAAACTCATGATTAACCACTAAAGGGATAAGCTATTTAGCACCTGTCCTAAAGTGGCTTTTAAGCCAAAAATTGCTTTGCTTTTCATTTTTTGCAAATGTTTGTTTTTTGGGTTGGTTTTTATATATCCTAAGAAGACCTTTTGGTTTGAGTAACAAGGGTAAGTTTCAAGTTAATGAAAAAAATTCAAGGGAAATGTTGCTGTAAATGGTCCAAAGGAAACCAAGCAAACGAACCCGAACCCGGATCAGTAATGAAGCATTTTAAAAGTGTTAAGTACATTCTTTTCAGAATCCTGAATATTTCACATCTCAAAAGTTGGCTCATAACAGATGGAGAAATTTTGTACCTCATTAAAGTTTTAATCTTTTGCATTTTCCTGCCACAGACCGTAGAAATTATTTAAATGCTCCAGTAAATTTGAATTGGGTTGGTGTCTGTTGGCTCTTAAAAATGAGAAGGTATCATGGGTGGGCTCTTCATTAAGAGATCTGGTTTACAGGCTGGTAGAATTGGATTCTGTGGACAAAGAGAGTAGAGATCAAATATGTGAGAACAAGACTAAGGTAGAAAATAGAAAAAGTTAGAGTTGTAATACAGGCTTAATTATTGCAGGCTTCCAGAAAATGCCAAGTGTCTAGATTAGCACTTCTCAACCCGGTTTGGGTTCCACAGAGAATTAAACCCTAATGCCCTAAGGCATCCATTGTATCAATTGAATGAACTCTCTTACTCATCCAGAATGGGGTTACCTAAGTCCCATACTTGGGAGAAGGGAGAAAATAGTCACTCAGATAATCAAATAATTTTCTCTAGGGCTTAATGCGCTAGCAGATCCCCAGTTGAGAAAAGCTGTTTGAGGTACTAATCTGTGTCTCGAATGATGCAGTAGTTTTATGAGGTACAGGTCCTTTGGAAAGAAAGCATAAAAGAGCCTGCTGTAAAATTGCCAAGAAATTAAAAAGAATAATCTCTTTATTCATTTATTAGAATAGTTACTGGTAAAACATGCACAAGAACACCTTGTACAAATCCCAGCAATGATTTTTTTTGAACAATCTAATGTGTATCCTTCCAGACTTTGTCTCTGCACACAAACTGTATGTGAATAGTGTTGAGTGCAAAGAATAGGGTTGTGCTGTTCATTTTGTTCGGCAATTTTTTCCATGAGCTTTATGGAAATTCTTCTACATAATTACATACAGACTTGCCTCTTTCTAAGGGGGGTTGCGTGATACTCCATAGTTTGGTTGTTATGAAATATATTTTACCATTCATATGTTAATGGGCATTTAGGTTATCTGCAGGTTTTCATTGTTAGGGGCAAAACCATAATAAACATCTTTGTTCAAAACTTCTTGAAGATAGATAGGAGTTTTTCTCAATGACAGATTCTAGAAGTAGAATTGTTGAGTCAGGATGGACTTTTTCAAACACAGCCGAAAGTGGGAAATAATGCAGTGAACCCCCATGTAACCCTTCTCCACTTCAATAATTACCCCTGCACGTCATTTTTGTTTCCTGCTCACCCCACCCACTCCCTCGTACCCTAACACCAGATGCATTATGCAGCCAAGACGTGCCATTTTATCCACAGAGATTTCAGTGTTGTCTGAGGGACACTTCTACAAAACAGAGTCACGATTGTGTTACACCTCAAGATGAGCAATAATTCCTCAGTATGAGTGTTGACATTTTCCAGTTACCTCTCTGTCTTTAGTTTTATGTTTACAGTGGGTTTGTTTGAGTCGTGATCCAGACAAGGTCTGTACATGGCATTTGGTTGATAAGACGCTTAAGTCTTTTTTGGTAGAGAGGTTTCCCTTTCATCATTTTAATACAGTTGATACGTTTCAATCCTTTATAGTTATTGTTCTTCCTGACGCTCACATTGTCCCCTCTTTGGCCCAAAACTGATTCTTGTTGGTTCCTGAGTCTTTTTCATATGAGCTTAGTAGCTTCTTTGTGTCTTTGTATTAAGATGTTCCAGGATCATGTTAGACCTATCTGGAGTCAGCCATTCCTCTGCGGAGTCCTGGTTCCGTGTAGTGAGACATGGTATTTATAGACCCTGATCAGGGCTTGGGGGTTCTCGTTGCTGCTGAGTTGGTCATTGTTTTGGTCCTTTTCAGTAGACAGAGCTAGGGAAACCACTTGGTGAATTCATAGTGATGTTCCAATTCATACTTAGGACCGTAGGATTTTTACTGAATTTCTTGGATTTTATTTATCTTTTATGCATATCTCTGGTTCCTAATGATACTAAAACCTCATTATTTTGTTGTATTCTGCACTACAAGTATGTAATATTTTCAAAATACCGGTACCATTATCATCACTAACAATATGATTATTGGAAACTATTTAAGATTTCTTGGCATTTATATTTCCTCCTTAGGTTATATCCTCTTAAGAAAATATGGTCAAATTGCTGTGTTTTAAAAATCATGTGAATTAGTGTCTCTTTGGTGGGTAAGCCATCAGCCACATGCAGAGGTTCATTTGTTTTGCTGCAGCCACAAACTCAGATAGTATTTATTGGCAAATGGTGTTTTTAGGGAACACTTAAATTTTTTTTTATTTAGTTTTCTTTTATAATTGTGTAAAAAACTTCTGTAGTTTCAGTCAAATTACAAAAAGTGAATTTCTTTTCCTGTCCCATTCATCCTGTTTTCTCCCTCCACCTGTTGGTGGGCACTTTCGTTACCTTTGGGTTTATCCTTTCATTTTGAAAAAATAAAAGCAAGTACATATCTGTATTCACATCACCCCCCTTTGCTTAAATAAAAAGGTAGCTTTCTGTGCACAGTATTCAATACATAGCCTTCTTGTCTTCGTAATATATTCTAGAGATCGCTCCGTAGCGGTACTGTATAGAAATTACTTCTTTCTACAGGTGTTTAATTTTTTATATTATAAAATGAACATCATTAGCCACAGTTGATTTCCTCAGTCTCCACCACTGCTGGGCATTTGCTTCCATACCTTCACAGGAAGACATAATATTTCACAGTCACAAACTCAGGTTTTTTTGTGGCAAATATTATTTTAACAACGGTCTAAGGAATCCACTACCTGTGTGGAAAATGAAAATTTTTACCATATAATCTAGTAAGAGAGAAGACTGATTTATGAATATAGAAATAATTTTCTAAATTTTCTTCTCTGGTGGTTATAACATGAGACCGGAAAACAGGGATTGCTAGGGTCTTGGCCCATTTGAGGACTGCAAGGCATCACAGATCAAGAAATAAATTTCTCTTGGCTTTCTGAATTTGCAGGCCCTGCTGCTTTTCCAGAAGAATCTTTTGTCAAACTGTGTGATCACCATGATTCAGGCTTAGCTTCTGAAATCCTTGCTGTTCGTCTCGCTACAGGAGGCTGCCGTGTTATTTTTTCTCTTTGCAGACACATCGGTCTGCAGTTGCTTTCATCCACAGTCTAGGTCTCATTGAGAGAAGGGACCAAGTAGGGACTGTTGACAGTGTGAGGTTTTGTGGTGTGGGTCTGAAGCAGTTGTTACATTTGAACATGAAAAAATGAGTTAGATTTTGTTTCCTGCTAAAGCACAGCATCCTTTTACCAGCCCTTCACAGAACAAGCACATATATACTCCCGCGTCTTAATTCAGACATGTGTGATCTTACCACACAAATATTTCAGGAGAAACAATGCAGGCGACCGCGAGAAGGCTCTGCAGGTCATGCTCCAGGTTCTGCAGAGCTGTGACCACCCGGCCCCCGACATGTTCTGCCTGTGTGGGAGGATCTACAAGGACATCTTCTTGGATTCTGACTACAAAGATGACACCAGCCGAGACAACGCCATTGAGTGGTAAACCCTCCATCCTAGTCAGTAGCATGAGCATCTCTGCAAAGAACAGAATTGCAGAGGCTAAGGATCCAGGTCTTGTCCCTGTCAGTGTATTTGCCTGCCTGCCTGTCTACTGGCAGTGGGGGGGGGGAAAGGCATAAATGTGGTGTGGGAATTTCCAGATGCCTTTTTCTGAAAGGAAACCTTTAGAAACAGGTTTTTGTAGTGGTGACTTTCTTCCCACAAGTTCACTCATTTATAGGGGCAGGAAGGAGGATCAGCATGCTCCTTCCCTGCTACTCCTTCCAGAATTTTGTTCTCCCACCATCAGGGCATTATCTTCTGAGTGAGCTGTTCATTCCTTCCTTCCTTCATTCATTTAACAAATGTTGATTGAAGGTTTACTGTATGCTGGTGCCACAACCCGGAGGGGGAAGCTTGCTGGGCATGTTCAGGATGGTGAGGCATAAGTGAGGGGAGAGAGGCAGGAAAGGGGAGAGGAGAAGACCCTTGGACTCTGAGCGAGATGATAGAACATTGGAGTGCTCTGAGCAGAGCAGTGACAAGATCCAATGTGTCTTTCACCAGTGTGCTCTCACTGTTACGCAAAGAATACATTTCCGGGGGCTGTATCAGCTATCATTTGCTGCATAACAAACAAGTCCAAAACTTAGTGGCTTAAGAGAGTGATTTATAGTTTTTCATGATTCTGTGGATTGGCCAGGCCACTCCTCGGCTGGTTCCACTCCTAAAGTGCTGGGCTCACTCCTAAAACTGAGGTCAGCTGAAGGCTCAGCCGGACTGGAAGGTCCAAGATGACCTCATACAGGTTTGGCAGCTGGTGCTGGATGTTGGTGGTGCACTTCCGTTCTCTGCCTGTGGTTGTAATCCTGGCCAACCAGCTTTCTTACATGGTGGGCAGCATTCTTAGTAAAGGTGGAAGCTGCAAAAGCCTCTGAGGCTTCAGCTCCAGAGCTCCCAGGAGGTCAGTTCGGCCACATGCTCTTGGTCACATCACAAGCAAATCGCATGGTTAGCCCAAATTCAAGGGGGTGGAGAGCTGGACTCCAGCCACGGGTGGGAGAAATGACAAAGTCACATGTGTAGTGGGATGAGGAGGATGTGTGGCTATTAAAGAACCTAGCACAGGGGCAAGGGCAGAAGTAGGGAACAGCTAGGAGACGACTGCAGTAATTCAGGGAAGAGCTGGTGGTAGCTTGAGCCAGTGTGGTGGTGATGAAAATGAGGAGGTGTCAGAAGCTAGACATGTCAGTTGAAGGCGGAGCCAACAGCTTACCTCATCCATCTCTGTCGCAGGAGCTCTTGACACGACTGCTCCGCCCTCAGTTCTAACTGCCTCCCCTTTCCCTCTCCTCCTCTAGCTCTGTCCCGCTCTGTCCCGCTCCCTCCAGCTCTCTCCTCGCCCCTCTTCTCGCCATCCACTTTTTTCCCTGGTGATCCCCGTCACTCTCACACCTTGCAGCCATTAGCCTATCTCCAACCCAAACTGCGTCCTGAGCTTTGGCCCCACATCACCCCCTCTTTGTTTCACCTGAAGGTGGTGCTGCTCCTTAAGACGCAGTGTATCCAAGGCTAACGTCCTCTTCTCTCCACATGGGATGGCTTCCAGTGCCTTGCTTTCTTACTACCATTCCCCGGCCTCCTACACTTACACTTTTTGTGAATGTTTGATAACTCACTCACTTCCCAGCATGGTCAGGTCCCAATTCCAGCCCTTCTCCGCATCTTCCCTCACTCTCATCTCCACCACCCTGGGTTGGTGCCTTTTTTTTTTTTTTTTTTTTTTTTTTTTTTTTACTTTCTTGCCAGGAATGTTCTCACAATATCCCAAGTAGACTCTCTTTTTAGTGTCTCTAAAGTCAATCCTTCATAGATTGAACCACCATTCCTTATTCCTCCTAAAGCTCAAAGACCCCTTGTGGCTCTCCATTCCCCATTAAACAAAAATTCAGACTCTTAGATCACCATTCTGGGTGCTCAGCAGACTTTCTCCAACCCACCCTGAGCCCCAGTTCCCACTACCTGATCTATGTCCAACTGAACTGAAGTTTCCTGGGAGTTCCGCAGGCTCCCATCTCTGCTCCTGCCTTTTTCTGTGTTGGGTGTTTCCTTTCTGAATCACTGCAGCTGTATGCCTGTCCATCTTCATGCCATATCTCAGGCTTCTGGGGGGGCCCCCACATATCTTCTGTGAGTCCCTCTAGACTTATGTTTGTGTGGTTTCAGGATACTTACCACACTCAGGTTTGTATTTTCCCTAATTTCACTAGTTGTGTGTGGGGGTCTTAGTACCTCCCACCATAGTATAGTTTTGTGGAGGGCAGGGACCCCATCTTATTCTTAGTAAATCCCCAGTGGTACCTGATGCGCTGTTGTGCTAGGAGTCACTCAGGGTGTTGAAGGGAAGTTAATGTTGGGTAGGGCCAAAATAGGAAGCTGTGTTCCCACCACAGTGGCCAAGAATTCAGCCCCCAGGTCAGGAGATGACTACCTGTGCCTCCTTCAAGAAAGTTCTAGGAGCCTTTCTCCATCCACGTCAGAAGGTGATGGGTCCAGGGGGCAAATGAAGCCTAGTCTTCTGGGATGTTAGCTCTGGTGAGACCTTGGGATCATCTAACCCAGGCTCTCCAGTACTGAGGTAGAACCTGTGGCTCAGGGAGGCAGGGGGCTGGGAAGAGGCAAACCTGGGACTGCAGTCCTGACTCCACATTCAAGGCTTGTCGGCCCCTAAGCTGGGCCTATTGGATTTATGGATGAGAGGCAGAGAGAAGTCTGCCCTCTTCCCAGATAACTTTTGATGGTAAAAGAAGGTGTGGAAAAAAATCAAATACCATATCCTATGGTATTGAAAATCCCCAAAACATCCTGGGGTGGGGTTCAATTTTATTGGAATTCTGTTGGCTGGGATTGAAACAACTTTCTTAGCATTCTCTGGTCCATCTGAGCATACTCAGTGTTATGCCCCAAAGTTCATAAAACTGAAATTTAACTGACTTAAATAATAGGTTCTCCCTTCCACAATGAATATTTTCTTGGTTTTTAATTCTCTTGCTGTTGCACGAGTGATCAAATTCCTCCTAGTTTACAAGTCTTTGCTCTGAGCTGTGCCACTTAAAGACATTTCATTGTCATTACTTCATTGATCAAATTCTTTTTTTTCCTGGTTATGATATTCCTACTTGCTTATGGAAGGGAAAGCAGCTTTCTATGTATAGAAAAAAAATAGTAAGAGAACTAAAATAGCACTCTTTAAACTTATGGAATAAAAATGGTATTCTCTGTTTTGGATAGAGTTCTTTACCCCAGGGGAATAGATCCCTGCTCCTTCTCCCACTTGATGCCACAACTCTCCGAGCAATCTGGGGGTCAGGGTTCTGTCAGCACTGCTTCCTACAGGGAAAACTGACTCCATTTTGTGATAAAAGCAAACAAACAGCCTGCAGAGTAATAGCCTACAATTGATGGAATTGCTCTGTAATAAAAAATGCTCCACGTACAAATGGAGTCTCACTTTTAAAATGAGATTTGGACATCCAATTGTGGTCTCCTTTTGTGGGTAGGGTTATAAAAGGTTTTACATTTCTTTTGTGCACTTTAATGTCCTCATTTCATACAGTGATCGTGGTTTTTCATAAAAATATAAACCTGATGAAGAAAAATTTAACTCCTTAGTGTTATGATGATAACATTTTTAAGAAGCTGTTTGAGTGCTGGATGTAGCTGTTTGTAAAGGGGGAGGGGGCCTGGAAAACCATAGTGGTGAAAGAGCTCAGGAGAAGGTCGGCTTGTGCTATTATTTATCATTTTTTCCTTCTACCATAATAATAAGAATCTGGCGGGTCTGTCATTATAGGTACCGCAAAGGATTTGAGCTCCAGTCATCTCTTTATTCAGGAATCAACCTGGCAGTTTTGTTGATAGTTGCTGGACAACAATTTGAAACTTCCATGGAACTAAGGAAGATAGGTAAAGCTATTTATGATCATGGATCACTGTCATCTGTATTTGGTCACCCAAATTCAGCATTAAAAATTATCTCCAAATAACTAGCATTTTATTTCAAAAGGAACAGTTATTCTCTGATCACACTCCTGAGACAGTAACCAATATAAAGTGCGTGCTTTTTTCTCTCTCTAAAGGCTTGCGTAATAGGAGAGAAGCTAGAAAGATTTTGCATAACTTCATCTAAAATTCAAATTCTTCAGGTGTCCGGCTAAACAGTTTGTTGGGAAGAAAAGGGAGCTTGGAGAAAATGAACAATTACTGGGATGTGGGTCAGTTCTTCAACGTCAGCATGTTGGCCAACGATGTCGGGAAGGCCGTCCAGGCAGCTGAGAGGTTGTTCAAACTGAAACCTCCAGTCTGGTGAGTCGTGCGCGCGCGCGCGCGCGCGCGCGCGTGCGTGCGTGTGTGTGTGTGTGTGTGTGTGTCCGTGTGTGACCTTGTTCTGAAGGGAGAAGAGCTATAATTGCAAAAGAGATATCAGTTGCTGTGTTTTTCCTTCTGACTCCTTCATTAACGCAAAGTTAAAGCAGCAAGAACAGCTCTGCAGGCTCACTTGGTTTTATGGGACAGGAGGGAAGGACAGACAGACGAGCACATACATGTACAGAATATGCCCCTATGTGCTCGATCTCCAAGATGAGACTTGTGATCTTATTAATTTCTTCAGGTCCTCTCGGTCCTCAAGAACAAAACATTCTTTGGTACTAGTACGTATTTGTCAGAAAGCAGGTAGTAAAGCTGAACACCAAGAAAGTGGCGTGCATCACAAATGGAAACGAACTAAAATAAAAGACCAAGATATGGTCAAGAAAGTGGTGCCACAGCACTGGCCCCAGGTTAGCCCATTATGGAGCCATTAAAATGTGCCAGAAAGAACACTGGGCTACATGGATGTGTGTTCATGGTCTGTCCCAGAATAAGAAGAGCCAATGGCAGGGTATAGTGTTCTCTGTTAGTGGTTCCCAAAGGTTGGCATGTATCCGAATCAGCTATATTGATTAAAACACAGATTGCTGGGCCCCACCCCTATGATATCTGGTTCCAAAGGTCTAGGGTGGGGCCTGGGAAATTGCATCTACAGATGACAAGCTGACGCTGCTGGTCTGGGAAACCATGCTTTGAGAACCACTCTTCTCTGTGGACTCCTTTTGATGAAAAATCTGTTCGGTATGTGACTCTGGGCAAGGTCTCTGAGGGGTGGGCAACAGCTGACTTGCCAGTAGGCATGAAGCTCCGTGAGAGTTGTCAGTCTGTCATTGCTTCCTGTAGTCTCAGAATAGATGCTCATTTGATACCTGTGTAAGTAATCAACGAATTTTTTCCAGAATATTGACAGTGCTTATCTCGGGGAGGTAGCCTTAGAAGTTTTTAATCTTTTTTTCCCCTCATCTCTCTTTTTCTTTTTTGTCTAAAATGCATTTGGGTTACGTGCATAACTTAATACTTTTTACTTTCAGTGACCCATGTTCATCTGCCCCCTGTTCTTTCCCAGCTCAGTGGGCCAATCTGGACTCCCAGGGGTCAGAGCCTCTTCAGTTGTTTTTAGTTGGACCCCATTTCTTCCCAGTCTGAAGGACCTAAATTTGATCCCCAAACCATATCAACCTCTTGAGATCTTTCTGAAGCTTCGTGAGCAAGGAGGCAGGCAGAGCCTCCAGCCCTCATGGAGCGGCTGCTTTTTCCAGAATTCTACTTTTAGGGTGCCCTGCTGTATCCGAGCCAGACAGAGCTGACTCCATGGAGGTGACAGCTGAGCCTTGAATACATTCTCATTACATCAGCACCTACACTGATTTACACTGTTGGGACCTAATATTGTAGGTCCAAGACCACCCCGAGGTTCCTATTTGACTAGAAGAACTCACAGAACTCTGAAAAGCTGTTGTATTCATGGTTAAGGTTTATTATAAGACACATATACAGCTTGAAATCAGCAAAGACAAAAGGCACAAAGGGCAGAGTACAGGAGAGACAAGGTACCAGCTTCCAGCTGTCCTCACCCAGTGGAGTGACAGAGACAGTGTTGAGTTTTCCCCGCAACAATGTATGGCATCATCCACAAAGTATTGACAACCGGGGAAGCTCACCAACTCTTGGTGTCCAGGGTTTTCTGGGGAGGTCGGTTGTACAGGTATGGAGCAACTGCATAGTTGACCTTAGAGTCCCCAGCCTCTCTGGAGATGACACTGATCTAGCATGGCCCAAGGCCCCCACCATGCACCCTGTTGTTAGCATGAACTACCTGGCATGGCCCAAGGCCCCGGTAAACAAAAGCATTCTTACCAGGTTGGATATCCCAAGGCCTTAAAGGTGATGTTCCAAAAGCTAGTCAAGGGCCAGACCTTTCTCTGGAATGTTAAGAGTTGGGACAACCCAAGCCTAATGAGTGACTCCTTCAGTGCACAGTACCCAAGCAAGTCAGTCAGTCTAGCTGACCTGCCTTCCCAGGACAGCTCCAGACTTTATCCTCAAAGGACAAAATAATACTCTGATGCTTTCAGCTCAACCATCCCCATTCACTACCAGAGAGAATGTGACCACCACTGCCTGACAGCTGTGTTTCAAACACTTCAGTTTGCTTGAAGACGGTAAAGATGTGATGAGATTGAAGACCTCATAACTTGAAATTCTACCTGGTCAGATCTAATTAAAAAAATACATAATGAGTTTCACATTGAGGATTGGTAGGGGTCAAGGAGGAGAGGAGAGAGATGGGAGGGAAGCGGCGTGGCTGTAGGAGGGAAACATGAGGGATCCTTGTGACAGTGAAAACATTTTCTATCTTGGTTGTATCCATTTCAATATCCTGCTTGTGATCTTGTTCTAGAATTGTATGAGCTGTCCTCATTGGTATCAGCCAGGCCAAGGGTACATGAGATCTCTCTGTATCATTTCTTATGACTATATGTAAATCTACAATTACTTCAAAGAAAAGTTAATTTAAAAAAATATTAAAAAAAAAAATTTAAAAAGACTGAGTTTGAAATCTTGCCATTTTGGAATTGCTTTGAATTTCAAACTGCATGCTTTTGTTTTTAAAACCGTTAGCATATGCTTGCCAGTGTCTACACTTTGATTACCATTCGCCCAATGTTGGTAAAAAGCCATGTTGTATGATTTTGTTGGACAAACTTATTTTGCCCGCTCTTTGGGTTTCTTTTAATTAAGTATGTGGCTGCCAAGGGATTAAGAAGCACTCACTACACAATATGAATTTAAATAAATGAAGCTTTTGGGAAACCTCTTTTAAAGGGAGTAGAATGGAATTCCGTTTCTTGAAATCTAATTTATCGATGCTGGTGATTTTTCCAGGTACCTTCGATCGTTAGTTCAGAACTTGTTATTAATTCAGCGCTTCAAGAAACCTATTATTGAACATTCACCCAGGCAAGAACGGCTTAACTTCTGGTTAGATATAATTTTTGAGGCAACAAATGAAGTTACTAATGGACTCAGATTTCCAGTAAGTTATGCTTTATCCATTTCTTTCGGGTAGAACAAAAGAAACTGGGGGTTGGTGCTATCTAATTATTGAATACGCTGAAAGGTAGAAAACCTTAGAGTAATTCAAAGTGTTAGGATACCTATCTGTCTTAGGTAAACTCAGCCAGTGATAGATCAACTCACTAGAAAAAGTCAACTGTGACCTCTAAGATAGTGGTCTCAACTGGGAGTCATTTTTGTCTCCCAGGGGACATTTGGCAATATCTGGAGACATTATTGGTTGTCACAACTGCGAGGAAGGTGTTGCTCCTGGCGGCTAGTGGGGTGAAGGCCAGGGGTGCTGCCAAACATCCCACAGTGCACAGGACAGCCCCATCCCACAGTGCACAGAATTACCCAGCCCTAAACCTCAGCAGTGCCAAGGTGGAGGAACCCTGTTCTAAATCACTGCAAGAGTAATAGTAAAATTTTGGAATTTAGCACTGTTCCCTGTTGAGCTTTGGTTTGTCTCCAGTGCCACTAATTAATTTTTTTTAAAGATTTATTTATTTATTTTGAGAGAATGAGAAAGAGAGAGAGAGAGAGTACATGAGAGGGGGGAGGGTTAGAGGGAGAAGCAGGCTCCTCGCCGAGCAGGGAGCCCGATGTGGGACTCGATCCTGGGACTCCAGGATCATGACCTGAGCCGAAGGCAGTCGCTTAACCAACTGAGCCACCCGGGCGCCCGCCACTAATTAATTTTTAAAACATTATTGGAAAGCAAAATGACTATTAAATTTTTATTACGTTTTTGTTTGAGTTTTATGACCATCTTATAAGGAGTCATAAGTAAGATATCTAAGCACCCTAGATACTGAACTTCAGATCATTATATTTCATATTTCATCACAAAACCTCACGGTTTTGTGAATGTGCCATGTTGAGGAATTTCATTAAACTTCTAATGGAGATTAAGTTGTTTGAGATGATTATGATGATGATTTTGTTCTTGGGTAATAAGTTTTAAAATCTTTTAATTATGAAATATTTCAAACCTATTGAAAGGTACAAAAAATAATGGAACAGACACTTGTGTAATGTCTACCCAGATTTAGTGATCTTAAATATGTTGTTTTTTTTTGCTTTGGAAATTCATTCATTCATTCTCTCTTCCCCTCTCCCTCTCTCCTTTCTCCCCTTCCCCCCCTCCCTCTCCGCCAGCAATAAAACATCAGTGATGGAATGTCACCTCACTTTTCATCCCCTTGTATTTTCTGTAGACTTGAGTACCTACCTGCTGATCATCCAGTTTGCTTCATTTCTCTCAAAAACTGTAGCCTCCCTGTTTCTTCTCTGTCACCTTCTTGGGCAGGCCTTTCTGGGCCACCCTGTCTAAAGTGACCCCCCAAACACACACACACACCTTTATTCTGTCGTACTCGCTTCAGAGCTGCATAGGGGACCATATTCCCTATCCCTATGTGTGTGTTTCTTGTCTGCCCCATCAGAGCATGGACCCGCCTGGAGGGAGGGGACTTCTGTCCTGACTGTGGTATCCACAGGCCCTGGGGCGTTGTTGGCACACAGTAGGTGCTCAAGTATTTGTGCAGTATAGCGCTTCCCACTTGCTCATGGGGCAGAGTAACCTGTCTGGTTTATTCCTGTACGTCACAGAAATCTGTTCTTTTAGGTGCTGGTGATAGAACCAACCAAAGTCTACCAGCCTTCGTATGTCTCTATAAACAGTGAAGCTGAGGAGAAGACGGTTTCTCTGTGGCATGTCTCACCCACAGAAATGGTAAGAAAAAAATCAGACACAGCTCTCTCTTTATTCTCTGCTGTTTAATCAGAAATTCAGTGTTCAGATAGGAGAGTCTGTGTTGTACTTGAAAGAACAGGCACCTGTGCCTGACTTCTAAGGTCCAGGAGTGTATGAGAGGGTATAATCACAGATGGGGGAGAGGACGCTGGTTGGCCCATTTTATATGGGTTTATATTATGTATTTGTGTGTGTGTGTGTTTGTGTGTCTGTACGAATATGTGTATATTTATGTGAATGAATACAGGCTTGTTGAAAAAAGTTAAACCATGAGGAAGTGGATAAGAAGTAATGGGAAAGTCCCACCAAATCCCCCAAACCTCGCCCCCATTCCCCTCCCCAGTGACTTGGGTGGATATCCATCTTTACCATTCTCTGAACTCCCTTATGTATGTGTAAGTGTGTGTATGAGTGCATACATTGTGTGTGTGTGTGTGTGTGTAGACAGAGAAGCATTTTCATTAAAGTGTGATCATAAGTATATATTATTTTGCAACTTTTTTAATTGATTCATACATCATAGACAATTTTTCAAATAGCACACAGTGATCCACCTGATTTGACTAAGATAGAGAACACAAGTAGGCAGAGCAGCAGGCAGAGGGAGTGGGAGAAGCAGGCTCCCCGCTGAGGAAAGAGCCTGATGCGGGGCTCGATCCCAGGACCCTGGGATCATGACCTGAGCTGAAGGCAGATACTTAACTGACTGAGCCACCCAGGAGCCCCCACCTGATGTTTTTAAATGTAGTATTCCTGTATCATGGTGGTACATCTCCAAGTATGGATGAAGCATAATTTATTTTCCCACCTGCCTGCAGTGAACATTTCGGTCTCACTTGTGCACTCTATCTAGTGGTAGATACGTCAGTGCACACCCTGGTGGTTACACCCTACATGCTCCTCTATGTTGTTTCAGGAATAGAGATTCCCAGAAATGGAACTACTGGATTTAAGACTACTTTCATGTAAAATTTGATAGCTACAGGGCCCCTGGGTGTCTCAGTCAGTTGAACATCTGACTCTTGGTTTCGGCTCAGGTCGTGATCTCGGGGGTCGTGGGATCGGGGTCCACACTCAGTAGGGAGTCTGCTTGGGATTCTCTCTCTTCCTCTCCCCCTGCCCCTCCCCCTACTCATGCGTGTGTGCGCTTGGATGCGCACTAAGATAAAGAAATCTTTAAAAAAGAAAAAAAATCTGATAGCTACTAAAGATGAAATAAATAAAATGTGATAGCTCCTGTCACGTTTGCACCACTTCAGTTTATGTTCACACCAATAATACAGGAGAGGGAACATTTTAGTTGCCCACTAAAGAGATCACAGAAACACTGGGCTGTGCCTGGTGTGGTAGTAACTATTTTTTTGGTCTCTGTGTGTCTAAAGTACTTCTTCAGCTTCTTTAATAAAATATTTTTAGTAATAAAAGATCTAGTGCCTTTGACAAGTGCATTCACTAGGTAGGTCTGTTTGCTTTGTATATGTTTTCATGGAGTGTGGGGAGACTTCTGCCATTACCCTGGTGAAGAAGGATTTTTTTTTTCCTGGAAATAACAGTGTGAGCAATTATGTCTTAATCAGGTAAAAATAAACAGTATCTTCAAAGAATGAAACATAACATTAGAGAATAAGCAGAGGCCCAAAATCATGCAAGAAATTCCTTATCAGAAATAGTCATGACACAGCAACTCCCCCCCGCCATTGTCCAACGGTTACGGAGTGTGACTTCTGCTGGATAAACAAGTCGCAGATGTATGCTCTACACCGTGGCACCCATAGTTAACGGTATGGCATTGTGTGTTTCGTAATCTGTTGAGAGTTAATCTCATGTGTGCTTACCCCCCCCACACACAAAACAAAAACCAAAGGACACTTTGGGAGGTGTTGGTTATGGCCATTACCTTGATTGCGGTAATGGTTCCATAAGTGTCTGAATATGTCCAAACTCCTCAAATTATGCACGTGAAATTTATGCAGGTCTTTGTCTATTATATCTCAATAGAGGTATATATATATAAAAAAAAAAAAAACACGAAATCTCAAGTTGTCTTCCTCCACTTGAGCTGCTGTAACAGAATACCATAGACTGGGGGCTTAAACAACAGACCTTTCTTTCTCCCAGTTCTGGAGGCTGGGAGTCCAAGGGCCGGCTGCCAGCATGGTCAGGTTCTAGTGAGGGCCCTCTTCCCAGCTCACAGAAGGCTGTCTTCCTCGTGTCCTCAGATGGTGGAGAGATGTTTCCCTTGTGTCCCTTTTAATAAGGGCACTAATCCGGGGGCTCCAGCCTCATTACCTAATCGCCTCCCCAAGGCCCCACCTCCAACAACTGGTTTGCAGAGACACAAACATTCAGTCCACAGCACAAGTGTAAGGCAGTAACTTTGTCTAATATTTAACAGAGAAGCGACCTTCTTACTTATCAGAGTCGGCAGCCATTAGTGAAGATGAGTTGCCCTAACGTGTGCTTTTCATTTTTTTTTGTTATCGTTTTGTTTTGCTGCACTTGTGTATTAATTTAAATATTTGAGTGCAAAAGAAAAAAATCCACAATAAAATACACATGGTGTTCAAACAGATATATCTCCTTTGAAGAATGCATAGGTTTTCTATTAAATTTGCCTCTTGAGCTTTTAACCTTTTATGGAAGTATGACCTACACACTGAAAAGCCCATCAGTCATAAATGTACAATTCGATGGATGTTTGTCAAGGGAACATACCTAAGTAACCAGCATGGTCAAGGGAGAGAACATCAGCAGACACTCCCCTTTGTGCCCCCCCCCAGGTCCCATGCTTTCGATGTTGCAATTCTTGTACTCTAGAGGCAAGCCTTGCTGATTTTCTTTGTGTCATTGATGCCACTGTGATGCAAGAGGATTTTCAAAATTCTGATCTGTAACCTCACTATTCCATCGATGTAGATACACAACACCTCATGTTTTGACAAGTACTTGGAGAAAGAAACTAACCCTACTCAAGTGACTCTTGAGACTTTTAGAACCAAATGGTTTTGGTCTCATGGAATTCTAAAACGTTTCCCATCTTATTGACCCCTGTAATTGTTGCTGGCCCTTAATAGACATTCCCATGGGTACGTACACTATCTCCCTAGTTGTAAATGTTTTACTTTGTATATAGTCTGTAATAAGAAATGGAAAAGAACGATATAAGCAGCAAATGCTAGTTTTGCTTGACTGATGAAATGTTTTGCACAAGTGCTCATAGTTGTCAGAACAAACGTCTGAGGGAAATATAAATTGCCTTTTTTGCTGTGAGAGGAAGCTTTTGCTTTTGCCTTCATTTACATTTTTGAAATTCTGCAGATCGCGAAAGCAAGCAGATTTGCCTGGAGTGAGATGACATTTCTCTACACAGTGTTGCATTTTTTCCTGGTGGGCTGAGGCGGCGGGGGGGGGGGTGCAGATCACACGCATGCGTGTGTTCACTTACATGCAGCACTGCTGTAGGAGGAGATGAAGTTTTGGTTTGTTAGGCAAGGATTCAGAAACTTCTGCTGGTCAATGCTTAACTCGAGGCACGGGGACATGGGAGCAGAGCGTGGACTTGTAGCGTTTGCTGCTTTCTGCAGTATAACTGCTCCCACCATGGCCAGTTTCAGGCAACCTCCAGCGCATGTTCAGATGTGGGGTTAGGAGGAGATGGGCACGGTTGGCCTTCCTAAGCTGGCACCATGGCCCCCGGCACAACAGTGCAAGTAGACTGCACAGAGCAGGGTCAAACACAGCCTTGCTCCCTCAGCAACTCCTGTGCCCCAGAGTTGCCAACAGGCATAGAGTAGCTGCTGACGCCAACCGCACAGGTGGGGCTGCTTGTTTGGGAAAGCTCAGTCGTTGTTGCCTTTTATGCTTATGTTAGCAATGGGACAAGCACATAAAAAGTCTACAGAATTGTCACAGACGCCCAGGACTCCTCCCCAGAGGCGTGCACTCCGGGACCTGGAGGGCAGATGCTAAGTCGGCGCCCCGGGGACCCTGGAGGTGTGGCCCCACCTCTGGCTTCCTGGCCCATTTCTCCGCAGCCCACCCTGGCTCTGCTTCTTGTGCACTCCTACTGGGGGCTTCTGACCCTGACGTGAACAGCTAGAGTCTTGAGTCCATTTGCTCCTCATGATTTAGATGTGGTGAAATAGCCCCCCTCAGAAAGGGTAAGGTCACTGCCTGACACGGGAGGAGAGCAGCCATCGAGTTGACGATGGAGGAATCTGGGTCAGTTGACCCACCAGGACACCAGATCAGAAGCCATAAGGCCAGCCCTGACTTCCACCACCAGATGTTTCACGAAAAACCCCACTTGGCAGATACAAGAGTGTGTGGACTTCACGATTTCATTTACATATTCTTGCAGAACAGGCAAAACTCTCGGTGGTGGTGAAGTCAGAATAGCAGTTGCTGTTTCCACCCTTGGATGATTGGGCATGGTGGGGGCGGTTATGAGGGAAGCTTCTGGGCTGCTGTTCATGTTCTGTCTCTTGATTTAGATGCTGGTTACAACGTGTCTTCATTTTGTAGACATTTACTGCGATGATCACTGTGCCCTTTTCTGAACATACGGTATACTTCAAGTCAGAAGTTTAATAATAATTTTAAAACACCTGTACTGGCCCTCTTGATACTCCCCCAAACCATGACTGAATCCCGTGGCTTTCCAGATTAAAACTGACTCTTACCGAGTGTCAAGGCCCTGTATAATCCTGCCTTCTCCTTGTCCCCTGAGCTGGCCCTGCAGGGGCTCCTGTGTGCTCTTCTGTCCTCCTCACTCCCTGCAGTTCTTCTTCTAGTCATCTGAGCCCTAACTTCTGCAGAGGCGTCTCTAACCACCCTCCCACCCCTTTCACTGAAAGTAGGCTACCTTCTTCCCTGTAAAGTATGCGCAGTATTTCTCATTGCTCTCGGATCACTTTTTGAGAATGTCTCCCCAAGTGCTCTGCAAGCCCGAGTAGGACTTGTAGCTTTTTATATCCATAGTATCTACAAAGTAGGTACCCCCCAAATGCCCATTGACTATGATATAAAGGCAAAGAGGGGAGTCCATGTTGTTTACCTTTTAGCCCGCATATCTTCCTCCCAACTCAAGAAGTTCCCTAAAGCTACCCTACAGTAAACCTTCCATCTGAGAATACTTTGAAAACTCCTGTGGTTGGCCTTTTTATATACATGCAAGCTTCTTGCCTGTAGGTGGGTTGGTCAAGGTGCTCTCGAACTTGCCCTGGTTCATATTTCTGTACCTGAATCCAAAAGCAGGTTCCTGCTCTCCATGACTGCCGCCTTCCAGTGACTTTGAACACAAGTCCTCTAAGATATGCTCAGTCTTTCTACATGGTTTGGTCCAAGGTGGTGGCTTTCACTTTGGTGTATACTTTCATCTTTCAGGGCCCTCAAGGGTTCTCCTCTTCTCCAGAGTAGAAGAGGAGATGATGATGGTCTCCAAGGGCCTGCATGACCTTCCTCATGAGCTCTCCAACCTCTTTCCCACTCCCCTTTGCCAGTTCCCAGACGTGCCCTGGGGACAGGATTTTTCCCGTCTGCCTGGGGCTGTTGTCCCTCCCACATGTCTGGACAGCTCACTCATTCACTTGCTTTAACCTTCTGCTGAGAAGTCATCAGAGACCCCTTCCCGGGGCATCCAGCCTAAATGCCATGATGGCCGCTCCACCTTAACGCCCTTCCCAGCTCTCCGGCTTTGTATTGCTTTTTGTCCTCTGTCATGATGTTAAATTACCACTTAATTTGTTGCTCCTCTCTTCTCGCATGTAAGCTCCATGAGGGCACAGGCTTTGTTCTCTGCTACATCCTCAGTGCTGGTACCTTGCCTGGCACATAGTAGGTGCTTAATTGACACGGATGAATGGATTTTTTCCCATTGAGGGCCATCCTCCCAGGTGTTCATGTTGTCGTTTCTCCAGGATGGCAGGAAACTTGTCACCCAGCTGCTCGTGGCTATTCTCCTAAGCCATATGCTCAGTCTTCTGGCTCTCACACTTCTCTGGGGGGCTTAACTGGTCATTTATGCCATTTTTCAGGCCAACCACGTGTGCTTTCTTATTTTAAATGATTTTCTGTTACGATGTATTGGTATTGTAGCCTATGGCTCTTCTGGAACAGATTTCAGATCTTTGTTCTGAGGCTTAGCTTTGTGCAGTGTTTATTAAGTGCGGGCAGTGGTGGTGGAGGGAGGGAACAGTTATTTTTTTTTTTTAAGATTTTATTTATTTGACAGGGAGAGAGAGAGAGAGAGTACAGGCAGGGGGAGGGGCATGCAGAGGGAAAGGGAGAAGCAGGCTCCCTGCTCAGCAGGGATCCTGATGTGGGGCTCGATCCCAGGACTCTGGGATCATGACCTGAGCTGAAGGCAGACGCTTAACTGTCTGAGCCATCCAGGTGCCCCCAGAGTTATTTTTAAAAATGCACATTGTACAAAATGAAATCCAGGTTAGTCTTTGTGTTAGTTATGGCAAGCTATCTGCTAAAACAAATAGCACCCAAATATCAATGTCTTAACGTGATAAAAGTTTATGCCTTGTGTCATAAACTTGCAGTAGGGTCCACATTCCCTCTTGTAGTGGAATAAAGGATGGCTGGGGAGGTTATTATGAACCACGCCCACAGATGGTGCACATCTTTCCTCCTCAAATCCCATTGGTCAAAATTCCATCACATGAAAAAAAAAATTCCATCACGTGGCCCCACCTAGCTGCAGGGGAGGCTGGGAAATGTATTCTTGGCTGTGTGCCCAGGGGAAAAAAGAAAGATTGGAGAACACTGATTGGTGGCTGCCACATTTTTCCTTCTGCAAATATTTTCACAGGTCATTCAATTTAGGTGGGCTGTTCTCAAACTCATTTTAGAGTTTTCCTGATATGTTGACAGAAGATGAAAGTCCATTCAGTGTGTGCTTATTCTCTGCTTTTTCTGTTTCAACTTTAGATCATTTGCTCTAAACTGGAGTAGAGATACAAATGAATTTTTGTAATACATGAGAAAATGTTTCTGGTCTTCCAAGTTATATAAAATATATTGCTCTAACTCCTAAATCTCTCTTGAAAGTAAAATAGCAGAAGTGATTGACCAGAGAATGAAACCAAAAGTTATTTTTTTGCATGGAAAAAATCAAGCTCTACTGACTTCTGTTTTTAAAACCTCCAGAAACAAATTCATGAATGGAATTTTACAGCTTCTTCCATTAGGGGAATAAGGTAAGAACATAAGGGAAAATGGAATTATTGTTTTAATACAAATAATGACAGCGTTTTAGTTTAATGTTTCCACTTATTTATAAGATGTGATATTCTCATTTTTATCAGAATCCTGAGCTTGTTCATGTGCTGCTAATAAGGGCTTCTTGGCTTGTTGTAACAGAGAAGCTTTTTTTGGTATCCAATAGACTAAACTTTCTCGTCTCAAACTTTTTTTAAAAAATGAAGTTAGATCGGTAGAAAGAGAAGGCGTTTCTTCTTTGAACCATGGATGTTCAAGTGCTCAGGGAACCCCAGAATCCCAGTAACTGAAGGAATTACTTGGTAATGACACTCAGTTGGGGTCTCCTGAGTACAGTAATGGAGCCAAGGGCATTGTTCTCATTTGGGGAGCAGGTGGTGTAGTCCAAGGAGAGCTGTGGTGCTTGCTCTTTGGATCAGGGGTGACCACCATTTGGCGACCCTTGTGGCTACACTTTGAGCCTCACCCTGCCAGCACATCCAACGGTAGGAGCAGCTCTGAAGCAGATGTGAATTGTAATCCCGCTTTCACTGTTTAACCTTGACAGAATCACTTAGCCTCCCCAGGACTCGGTTCATAGTTTCCATTAAATGAAGGGCTTGGATTAGAACTGTATGTTCTTTATCTGATTGTAAGACCACAGGCCACTGTTGAATCCCCTTTTACCTTCAGACATGGTATGATCCTGTTCTAGACACAGCACTGTTTAAATTAGAATAATATTTTTCTCACTTTAAAGGGAGGGAAATAATTTAAGAATAGTAGTGTATTTGAGTAATACTGATGCAAAACTATAATTCAGTGTTGAACATTTTCAAAAACTGAATACTCCAGAAACTAAGTGGTATGAGAATATGTAGTCAAGAACCTTTTGTTTGTGCCTTCTCATACAGCTACCTCTTGCTGCCGTTCAACCATCAACAGGGACGTGCAAAGGACCTGGGGTGAATCAGACCCTGGAACCAATGTGCTATAAAGAGCACATGTTGAACAAAGTGCTACCCAAATAACCGTGATAGTTTCTTTACAAATTTGTTTCCAAAACTTATGTATAACCTAGTTTTCATTATTTTTAAATCACCCTGTTGCTCTTTCAACTAAGTATTTGTCATGTAATCCCTGACACATGAAGAATGGCTAAAGAAACTATGGATCTCAGGGAGAGATGACTTAGGGGAAGATAAAGTGGCATCATTTGTTTGAAGGGAATTTAGGCTTTTCCGTGGTGCCACTTGGCAAAAGGAGGGCCATCGTGTAGGCTTGGCCCAGTGTAGGTAAATAACTTTCGAGCAGTAAAATCCATCAGCAAATGGAGTATGGTGATTTTCTGTCTCCAGGTATGTCCAGGAAAGCGGAATATTGACTGAGGTGCTATAGAGTCAGATCCTGACCTTAGAGGGAAAAGGACCAGATAACCTGTAATGGCCTTTCTTGAGCTAAGATGCCATGTGTATTTCTGCCTCCCTTGTGTGGCCCCAAATAATGTGTCCTGATATTTTTCAAGTCTTGAAATTCCTTAGATACCATAATACATTATTTCACAAATAAGCTTCCTGTCTTGTGTGTGAAATTATAAATTCTTGAGGACAGAGACCATATTGATTGCCCTTTCTTGCTGCTCTAGGCTTTGCTTAGTGCTGTACCTATGGTAAGTTCTCCATACAAATGAAAGTCGTTTGATGAATACAAACTCAAACATACGCAAGATAAATGTCCCTGCTATTTAAATTTTGTAGAGAAATAGAAGTCAAATTTGGGGAGTAGTGATTAAAACATTAATGAATCTTTCAAATTTGTAAAAATGGGAGAAAATCTATGACTAGATTTTTCTCAAAAATGTATAAGTGACATCATAACTTATATGTAAGCTGCCTTATGTTTTTCCAATTTTACAGCATATCCAAGTTTGATGAGCGGTGTTGTTTTCTTTATGTCCACGATAATTCCGATGACTTTCAAATCTACTTTTCTACTGAAGACCAGTGTAATAGGTGAGTTACAGCTGATTCAGGGGGTTGTGATGTAATTATGGCAAATCAATTTTTCTTTAAAGATTTTATTTATTTATTTTGACAGAGAGAGAGAGGGAACACAAGCAGGGGGAGTGGGAGAGGGAGAAGCAGGCTTCCTGCCGAGCAGGGAGCCCGATGCGGGGCTCGATCCCAGGACCCAAAGCAGACGCTTAACGACTGAGCCACCCAGGCGCTCCCATGGCAAATCAATTTTAAAGGGTCTTTGTTGGGAAGAATATTTATTTGATATGCTGCCTTTCCTGAAATTTTAACTTATAGAAAGTTACTTTTACAGCTTCACTGAGGTATAATTCACATACCATGCAGTCCACCCATTGAGAGTGTACGATTCAGTCTTTTTTAGTATATTCACGGTTTTGCAACCATCACCACAGTCTAACTTTAGAATATTTTCATGACTCCCAGAAGAAGCCCAGTGTCCATTTCCAGTTACTCCCCATTTTCCCTCAACCTAATCCCCCCACCCCAGCCTTGCGCAAAATCTAATCTACTCTCTGTCTCTCTGGATTTGCCTATTCTTGACGTTTCATATAAATGGAATCATACCATATTTAGTCTTTTGTGTCTGACATTGTTTAGTTGTTATAATGCTCTCAAGGTTCACCTGTGCCGTAGCTGTATCAGGACCTTGTTCCTGTTGTGGCTCGTCACCCTTCCGTTGTACAGACAGATTTGATTTATCTATTCGGTTGAGAGGCATCTGGGTTGGTTCCACTTGTTGGCTATTACGAATAATGTTACTAGAACGTTCACGTGCCAGTTTTTGCGTGGCCCTATGTTTACATTTCTCTTGGAGCTAAATTACTGGGTCTTAGGTAACTCTGTGTTTAACCTTTGAGGAACTGCCAGACTGTGGTCCAGTTTTACATTGTCTGCAGCAGCATATGAAGGTTGACTTCTCCCTGTCCTTGCTGCACGCGTTACTGTGTGTCCTTGTGCCTCCAGCCGTCCTAGTGGGCGTTAGGTAGGATCTGACTGTGGTTTTGATCTGCATTTCCCTAATGACTGATGATACTGAGCATCTTCTCATGAGCTTACTGGCCATTTATATATCTTCTTTGGAGAACTATCTGCTCAAATCCTTCACCCAATTAAAAGAATTTTTTTAACCTCTTATTTTGGAAAATATTCAGAGCTACAAGAAAGTTTCAGAGGGGCACCTGGCCGGCTCAGTCAGTAGAGCATGCAACTCTTGATCTCAGGGTTGTGAGTTTAAGCCCCACAACAGGTGTGGAGCCTACTTAAACTTTAAAAAAAAAAAGTTTTTAATTAATAAAAAATTGGAGAAAAACAGTACAAAGAATTTCCATGCGTGTTTCACCCAGAATTCCCCAGTGTTAACCCTTTACCACACTTGACTTACCTTCACTCCATATGCATATGATTATTTTTGTTCTGGACTCCTGAGGAGTGAGTTGTAGACATAATGCTTCATTACCTCTCACTACTTGAGTGCATATTTCCTAAAAACAACATTCACTTACATAATCACAGCACAGTTATCTAACCAGGAAATTAAGACTGATAAGGCTCTGTAATCTACAGACCTTATCCACATTTGACTTACTGTCCAACTAATGTCCTTTACAGCAAAACACAAGATTTTTTTCTCTGCCCCACCATCCAGGCCAGGATCATGTGTTACATTTAATGGTCATATGTGTGTGGTCCCCGTTTATCTTCATCAGTGCTGCTTTGTCTGTCTTGACTCAATGCTTTCAAAGAGCACAGGCAATTAAAGTTGTGTAGGCTGTCAGTTGGGGTTGGTTTGCTGTTTCCTCCTGATTACATTAGCGCCATGCATTTCGGGAAGGAACAGCCCAGAAGTGATACCTGTCCTTCTCACGCACCACGTCAGGATCCGTATGGCATCTTTGTCTCGTGCCTGGTGAAATTAACTTGGCTCAGCTGGTGAAGGTGGTGTTTGCCAGTCTTCTCCAAACTGCCCATTTATAATTGGGTTATTTGTATTTCTGTTAATGGTTTTGAGAAGCCTTAATATATTCTGGATACAAGCCCTTGATCAGATGTGTGGTTTGCACACAACTTCCCCCGCCCCCATTCTGTGGGTCGTTTGTCACTGTCGATGGGGCCCTCCGCGGTACATAAGCTTTATATTTTGATGCAGTTCGGTTTGTTTTTTCTTTGGTCATTTGTGTTTTGGGGGTCACCTAAGAAGGTGTTGCCTGACCCAAGGTTCTGTATGGTGTTTGTTTTCTTGTTAAGAGTTTTAGCTCTTAGATTTAGGTCTCTGGTTGATTTTTTTTTTAATTTATTTATTTGACAGAGAGAGAGAGACAGCGAGAGAGGGAACACAAGCAGGGGGAGCGGGAGAGGGAGAAGCAGGCTTCCCGAAGAGCAGGGAGCCCGATGTAGGGCTCGATCCCAGGACCTTGGGATCATGACCTGAGCCAAAGGCAGACGCTTAATGACTGAGCCACCCGGACCCCCCCTCTCTGGACGATTTTGAGGTCATTTTTGTATATGGTGTGAAGTAGGGGTCCAGCTTCATCCTTTTGCATGTGGATATGTGGTCGATGCAGCCCATTTGTTGAAAAGACTCTTCTTTCTCCTGCTAAATGGTCTTGGCACTCTTAGAAAATCGGTTGACCATAAATGTAAGAGTCTATTTCCAGAATTATACTTCTGTTCCCTTGCTCTGTATGTCTGTCCTTACACCAGTACCACATTTTTCTTTCTTACTGTAGCTTCATAGTAAGGAAATCAGGAAATGTGAGTCCTCCCAACGTTGTCCTTGCTTTTAATAGTTGCTTTGGTTAGTGTGTTTCCTAGCATTTCCATGTGAATTTTAGAATCTGTCAGTTTCTCCAAAAAAGGCAGCTATGATTTTGACAGGGATTGCCGTGGAGATGTAGACCAATTGGAGCAGTAGTGTCGTTCTAACCATAGTAAACCTTCCATCCCAGAGCACGGCATAGCTGTCCATTTGTTTAGGTCTTCTTTAATTTCTTACAACGGTTTTTTGCAGTTTCAGAGTACAAGTTTCATACGTCTTTTGTTTCAAACATAGACCTAGGTATTTTTTTATGCTCTTATAGAGTTTTCTTAATTTCATTTTCAGAGTGTTCATGGCTAGTATATAGAAATATGCTTGATTTTTATATATTTAGTATCCTGCAATCTTGCTGAATTCATTTACTAGTTCTAATACTTTTTACTAGTATTTTAAGATTATGTTTTTTAAGTAAATTCTCTGCCCAGTGTGGGGCTCAAACTCATGACCCTGAGATCAAGAGTCACACTACCAACTGAGCCAGTCAGGCGCCCTACTTCTCATACTTTTTATTGAATTCCTTAAGATTTTCTGTATATAAGGTTATGTCTGCTGCCGACAGAGATCATTAAAGTGCTTCCTTTCCAGTGTAGATGTCTGTCTTTCTTTTTCTTACCTAACTGTCTGACCAGGCCCTCCTGTACCGTGGTGAATAGAAGTGGCGAGAGCAGGACGTTGTGTCTTGTTGCTGATCTTAGGGGGAAAGCATCCAGTCCGTCTTTTATCAGGAAGCATGATGTTGCCAGCAGGTTTTCATAGATGGCCTTTATCAGGTTGAGGAAGTGCTCTTTACTACTAGTACTAGTAGTAAAGTACTAGTACTTTAAAGTAAAGTACTAGTACTACTAAAGTACTAGTACTACTACTAGTGTTTGTATCATGTGGTTCGAGAACGTTCTAATTCAGTACGTCTCAGGCACTCATTATGACATCATATTTGGAAATCGGACAGGATATCAGACTAGGGGACCGTTGGATCACAGTCTTCAACTTAGAAAAACTGCTGCCAAAGATGAGGCAGAATATCCCTTCACTACAAATTTGACCTTTCTGACCCTCCCTCAGTCCTCAATGCCTTTCTTTTTGCCATACGCCTAAATAATTTTCTGAGGTGTAACATACATACCAGTGAAGTGTGTAAAGTGCAGTTAGGTTTACCCCCACCCCAGCAGGTGCCTCATGCCCCTTTCCAGTCATTCACCCCCTGCAGTGCTAACTATTTCGATTTCCATCACCAGTGGTCAACTTTACCTGTTCTTGACCTTCAAATAAGTAGAATCCTGAAGTATGCACTCTTTGTTTTCTCACTCACGTTTCTTAAAATAATATCCATTAGATTTAGCCATGATGTATGTATCAGCTCATCCTTTATATTGCTGTGTCGTGTTTCATTATGTGGAAGTATAGCAGTGTATCTGCTCTGTTGGTGAACATTTGGGTTGTTTCCAGTTTGGGGCTATTTGGAATAAAACTGTGAACATTCTTGTACATGCCTTTTGGTGAGCATGCACATTGATTTCTGTTGTGTATATACCTAGAATGTGGGGTTACTGCAATTGGGGGCAGCTCTCCGTTTCCCTTTGCTTAACTCCACCAGTAGTTTTCCAAAGTGGCCGCATCACTTTCCACTTCCACCAGTAGCGTATGAGAATTCCACTTCACATTTTTAACAACAAGTGATAATGTCCCGTAAATTTTAGTTATTCTGGTAAGTTCATACCACACGTCTCTTAAGAATCCTGACTGTTGTGTTTCACAGCTTTCAAACGTGAAAAGAAGCAAAGGTAGAATGGATTAGTTACAGAAAAGAACATTTTAACGTTTTGTGGGAATTATCTTCAAGTGTACAGTATTCTTCCCTGCCATCTTGCAGGAAAATACTGACTAAAGATTTTGCGAGTCATGGGGCACCTGGGTGGCTCAGTTGGTTAAGCGACTGCCTTTGGCTCAGGTCATGATCCCAGGGTCCTGGGATCGAGCCCCATGTCGGGCTCCCTGCTTGGCAGGAAGCCTGCTTCTCCCTCTCCCACTTCCCCTGCTTGTGTTCCCTCTCACGCTCTCTCTCTCTCTCTCTGTCAAATAAATAAATAAAATCTTTAAAAAAATGTTGTGAATCAAATCGCTTGTATGTAAAACAACCTCACGAATCTAAGAAGTGGCTGATGTAGCCCAGCAGCATCTGTGAGAAAGACCTGTGGGTAACAGTTGATAGTAAGCTTGATCTGTGTCAACGGAATGACGAGGCCACCTTCTTCATTTCCTCCCCACCTCCTCCTTCCACAAGACCTTATTTTGCACTAAGCACGAGAGTGTCTACAGCTTGAGAGATGGGTGTCCCACTCTCCTTAGCACCGATGAGATCACCTCTAAACACCGGTCGTAGGGCCAGACTTGAAGAATAATAAGGCAACACCTTTCAACAATGACCTTTTAGTGGAGTGACTTAAAAACAAGTCCTGGAGGAAACACTGAAGGAACAAGGAAGAAAGATTTATAGGGTTTAATAAAATTATGTACATTTCTGGGTGCCTGGGTGGCTCAGATGGTTGTGCGTCTGCCTTCGGCTCAGGTCATGATCCCAGAGTCCTGGGATCGAGTCCCGCATCGGGCTCCCTGCTCCTTGGGAGCCTGCTTCTTCTTCTCTCTCTCTCTCTCTCTCTCTCTCTCTCTCTCTCTCTCTCTCTCATCTTTAAAAAAAAATTATTTTCTAACGGGCTATTCCATAGAAGAGGGATTAATTCTAAGCAGTCCATGGATGGAACCCACGTGAATGAAGTCTTAGTTCGATATAATAAAGCATTTCTCATCAAGTTGTCCACAGAATGAGCAACCTTGTGAGGTAATGAGTTCTCTGTCACTGGAGATGTTCAAGCCTCAGCTGACCAACCAGTCGATGGGGCTACTGTATAGAGGAGATTCAAGTATCACATGAATATTTGAACTAGATAAGGTAACCATTAAAGTGCTATGTCAAATCAAGGAGTAGATTGATTGTTCCATGAACTTGTAAAAACTCGGGGTGTATTTAATCACGGTTTAATATAATGCTAAGTTAAATGCAGGGAACATGAGTGATGATAATTAGCATCTTTGTGACATTTGCTATTCTAGGTTTTGCTCTTTGGTTAAAGAGATGATAAGCAACTCAGTGGGCAGTACAGTGGAGCTGGAGGGGGACACCGATGGGGACACCTTAGAGGTGAGTCATAGAAGACCTGCAACATGGAAAAAATTACTTGTGTAATTTGTGTCTTTGATGCTTCAAGAAAATGTCCCATTTTTGTGTGTGAAAATATATTTAACAATACTCTTGACCATAGGAAACAAACTGAGGGTTGCTAGAGGGGAGATGGGGGGGAATGGGGTAACTGGGGGATGGGCATTGAGGAGGGACGGGATGAGCCCTGTTCTATACAAATGATGAATCACTGAACTCTCCCTATGAAACTCATGATACACTATATGTTAATTAAGTGAATTTAAATGTAAAAAATACTCTTTCATGGCTGCAGTGCAGGGCGCAGGAGGGGGGGCAGCCGGCGACGTCAGGCTGCCCCCCCTCCCCCCGCTTGGCGCCGCTCTCCGCGGCGTGGGCCAGCGGGCCCAGCAGCGAGCTGACCGAGCTCAAGTTGCCGTGCCAGGGCCACGTGCGCGAGAGGAAGCTGGAGCGCGTGCTGGGCGGCCTGGACCTCTGCTCCGTGCTGCTCGGGCGGAAGGCACTGGGCCCGGCGCACCCAGGGCTGCTGCTACGGCGGTGCCTGCACGACGCCGGGGCCCCGCCGGAGGGGCGAGACCTGCGCGCCACATTTGACAGCATGTCTGATAACGTGGGGTACGACTGGAGAAGACCGGCCCCGCGCCTGAAAAGTGTGTGACGCCACAATCGATGCCGTCACGGGGAACTATCCCCACAACCTCACGGAGTGGGTGAGGGAGTCGCTGAGAGACTGGAAGGGCACCGAGAGGGAGGCCGCAGCGGTGTCCCGCCTGGCGAGGGCACTCCGGGCCTGCCAGCCGAGCCTGGTGGCCCACCGCCTCCTGGAGGATCAGCAGGCCCCAGGGGCCTCCAGAACGAGCAGTAGAGGTGGCCGCAGCAGCAGTGCTGTGTCCCAGACGTCCTGGGACTCGGAAGGGCCCGCCTTGGGGGCTCCTGGTGACTCAGCTGCTCTCCTCCAGGGACCCGAGGGCATCTGCACAGCCCGAACTTGGGTTCTCCCACCAGGGTTGACCCAGCATCTTCCCTTTGCCTGTGCTGTGAAGACCTAGCAGTGAGCCAAGACGAGGGGCCCCAGTGCTCAAGGCATGGCTGGCTTCTGAGAGCTGGCAGTCATCGAGCACTTACTCTGCACCCGGTGGGGCTTTGGGCGCCATACACATGCTCTCATTTATTCTTCCTGATCACCCTTGAGAGTGGGAGTCTGTTGTCCCATGAAATGCATCTGTGCAAGAGGAAATTTGGGACCCATGTCCAGCATGGAGAAGGAACATCCAGATCAGCGGTTATCAGTGGTGGTGTTCTACGGGCGGGGAAACCCGGCTGAGGTCAAGAGCTGGAGGAAGTCCGTAGCAGTGGGAGAGCTGGGCAAAGAACCAAGGCTGTCAGGCTCCACAGCCCACACTGTGACCACTGGATCATTCTTTTACTCCCACAGTTGGCCAGAGGCTTAGAGGCCATCAGTATAGACCTGTACACCAGGGCAGGTGGCGTGGGGAAAGCTGGTGGGCTCACGGCCCTTGAGTGTGTTAAGGGACAGTGAGATTTGTGAGGACAGCCTGCAGTCACACCGTTAAGTGCTCACGGGTGGCTGATACATGGTCAGTGCTCTACAAATGTTCTTAGAAATATTATGACTTCTGTGATGCCACAGTTGTTAGTATTTTGTATCAAAATCACCATTCTCATAACAGATTTAATAAGGGAGCTAGATCCTGTAATTTTAAAAAAGTGGTCTTCCTGCTTCTAAGGTAATCCTATTAAAGCTTATGCCTTTAGAGTGGAGAGCTCCATAATACAAAGAATTTCCCATTCCTATTGAGGAATAATTCATTTCTCGTATTCTCGTAAGTCCCATCACGGTCAGTTTCAGTATCTCTTGCAGCTTCCCTTAGGCTGAACTGTGAACAGGGTAGCTGGACTTCATAACAGAATCCAGGAACCACTAACAAGGGGAGAGTTTGCCCTCAGCAAACTGGTCTGCTAGAGGCTACCTTTCACCAGCTTTGGGCCCACCTGCCGCTGAGAGGCAGCAGAGAGCTGAGTGGCCATCCCTCGTTCCGGTCTTCCAGCTGTGACCTTGGGAAAGCCACACGTGATGTCATACCATGCCACCTGGACCTTAGGTTGCTGAGCTCTTGCCCACACTGTCCTGCTAAGCTGTGGACCAGCCTTTGAGCCCCTGCACGCCTTCAGCAAGTACTTGATGATGCCGGGCACTGTGCTGGGAGCTGGGGCAGTAGCAGGCAATGAGAGAGAAGTGGCCCTGCTCTGTGGACCCCGCACATCTGGCCAGGAACACAAGTATTAAGCAGCTCAAAACCTAAGGGTGCTGCCGAGGCGCTGAGCCAGTTGCAAGCCCATACCGGTGCAGCCTGGCCTGTGCCGTGCACTGTGCATTTCCCCTCCTCGCCCCCCACCACCCCGCCAGTGTACCTGCCTCTTAAGGCCTTGGGTCAGAGCTAGTTCTGTGGCTAATAGACATGTCAGCACTTTCAATAAATGGCAGTGGTTTGGCTATTGGTTAGCTTTGGGAAGTAGGTTTTCTGAAAAATGTGTCCCTGTTTCTTGAACAGAGGCAGATTTCAGAGGTTCTTCCATTCCCTCATGCTTTATGACCTAAATTCCTGAAATGTGTAAATGCCAAACATCCTGACAGCTGCCCTATATCCCCCTGCATGCTCTCACACCTGGAAGGAGCCCCCAGCCCTCCATCACACCACGTGTTCTGATAGAGCCTTCAATGGCCTGTGATTTCTGCACCTGAAATTTTCCATGGCTGGCAAGCAGACAGGGCTTGGTCCCCAGCTCTGCCGCTGGCTTGCTCCTGGGACCTGTTTCTCAGCCCCACATGCCGTGGAGGGCACTGGGTTTCCCCCAGCACTCATGTCCTGACACTTGCAAGGAGAACAGCTCCTGTCCACTCAGGGAGAAGGAGCATGGGCTCTGGAGCAGCCTCACGTGACCTCATCTCAACGCCCGGGTCAGAATTGAAACTCAGAAAAGATGATGCGTGAGAAGAGTCTCCATCCTGCACTGCTGGGCCAAGCACGCTGCCGGCTTCCCGGGGCCTAGAGCTGGCCTGGCCCCGGCGGCTGGGCACCACCAGGGCAGAACCGTAGAGCCTGGTGACATGGGGTGAACTTGCACAAGAAGCTGCCCCCAGGAGATGGTGGCTCAGAACCAGGTGGAAGCACCCACTTGTTGAGTTCACACATCAGCAGTTAGGAGGCTTCTGCCGTGACCAGCGCCATGCCAGGCATTGAGGCATGACAACGGGACAAGCAACGTGCCCTCGGAAAGCACACGATTTCCCCTACTTGGTGAAACAGGAGGAAAAGTGTAGTAAAAGTAAACATACGTGTATGGCAAAAGCACAAATACTTCTATGGTCACTGAAAACAAAGATACACCATAAAAAAATAAAACATAAAATACTCTTTTATGAGCAAGCTAGCCATCATTCTCCGTGACCTACAGAGATGAAGTTGAATAGGTCTCTATAGAAGAACCTCATTACTTCAGTATCTTCTCAGCCAGAATATTTAAGAAAAATTTGGCGACTGAAGTAAAATTTTCTTTTGTGTACAACATATAGAAGTTTTTTTCTCAGATTAAGAATGTTTGTGAGCCTACAGGAGAAATAGTTGGCCAGCTCGTGGTACCCGTTCGTCTGTGGATGGACACTTGGGTTGCTTCCATAGCTTGGCTGTTGTAAATAATGCAGTAAACATAGGGGTGCACGTATCTCTTTGAATTGGTGTTTTCATTTTCTTTGGGTAAATACCCAGCATTGGAATTGCTGGATAGTAAAGTAGTTCTATTTTTAACTTACTGAGGACCCTCCATACTGGTTTCCAGAGTGGCTGCGCCAGTGGTGCATTCCCACCAACAATGCACAACGGTTCCTTTTTCTCCACATCCTCGCCAACACTGATTTTTTACCTTTTAGATACTAGCCAGTCAGACAGGTGTGAGAATCCCAAGCTCTTGCGGATAGTGCAGCTCTAGTCCAGTTATTACACCGTTACACCTGTGTGTCTTTGCACAGCTGTTCAGATTTGCCACTAATTCTGGTCCTCCCATTGATGACAATTTAATGAGATTTTTACTATCAAGTTAGCTTGAAATTCATTCTTTGAGGTTTCTTTCAGAAAGTATCAAAAATTCATTTTAACAATTGACTCAGGTACTTGAATTCTTAGTTCAGAATCAGAGTTTGTTGTGGAAATGAACTGAATGTTGCACTTTGAAGGTAACATGAGCTGGCCAAGAAATGTGTGAGATAGAAGCCTTTTATGGAGCAGGCTGATGTCTGGTTCAGTCAGACATGACGGGGACCTCTTAGTGATCTTCACTGTCATGTGCATCCTTGGAAGTACGTTGGAAGGGACCAGCACACGTTCTGTGCATTTCTATAAGTAGGCAGAGTAGAGCCTAGAAAACAACAGGAGCAAGAATGGCTCAGCCTAGAGTTATATTTGTTTTTATCCTCGAGAAGAACCAACTAGAATGCAGCTATACAGCAACTTTTGATAATCAGATTGCGGCAACAGAACAGCAATGGCGATTATAGGTGGAATGTGTGCAGTGTGTTTGATGCTATATCTGTCCACCTAAAAGCGGGGAAGCCCTGCCATGTGCTTTGTATTAAGAACATTTTATTGACCTTCGGTTCTCCCATGGGCTATAGAAGGAGGTTGGTTTCCTGAGAAGCTAATGAAGGATCATGCAGGAAGGCAGCTCTTTGGGGTACTGGACATGGCTTAGAAGCCTTTGTAAATTGCAGCATTAAAGTGGGACAAAATCTCCAAAAGCTGAGGCCACTAAGTTCCATATGAGCTGTATTTTTAAATTTTTTGGATTCCATTTCCTAAAATCATGTTGTGAATGTATGAGTAACTGAGATTTCTACCCTTTGAAAGTAATTACTTAGGGAAAATTACATAACCTAAGGAATGTGACCTGCCTGGCTCAAATAATGTTATTTACAAATAAAAAATGGCAGGACAACGTTTAGGCTCTTAGGGGCTCCCCCACAAGTTGTGTGCTTTTTGATCCTGTTGCCTTGCCTTTTTCAGTACGAGTATGACCACGATGCAAACGGCGATAGAGTTGTGCTGGGGAGAGGCACATACGGGATCGTGTATGCCGGAAGAGACCTGAGCAACCAAGTGCGAATAGCCATCAAGGAAATCCCGGAGAGAGACAGCAGGCAAGTCAAGGCGGGCCTTCCTTGTTCTCAGGTGCCGCCTCTACACCCAAACCCCGTGCCCACCACTGACGGCGCAGGGGACTTAGGAATGAAGGCATTGTGTCATCCAAAACTGTAACATTCTCTTGTTAGAATGGTGATTTGCTTTTGTTCTTTGAGTGTTATAAATAGATGGGGAAAACGGAACAATTTTACTTGGAGGCATGTGGATTGCCAAAAGTCCTATTTTAAAAGAAAACTGTGGTTTTATTTCCACTCATCAACTAGGTCTAAAGTTGTACATTTTTACATAGATAGACGGCAATTTTTTTTAAATGTGACTCTGCTTTAATTCATAATCTAACAATTTTAAAGGGCTATGATTTATTCAGATGTATCATTACAGAAAATTAAATGTGGCGAAAAGAAAATTAGCTTTTGCAGTATAGACTTTTTTTTATACCCTGCCCTTTAACCTCACCCTCATACATTTGGGGCTATTTTATTTTAAACCACCACTGTTACTAACTTAATATTTTTTAGAGTCTAGTAAATATTTATTTCTTTTTAAAATTCACACCGCCCCCCCCAATTCTAAACAAGAATGTTGCAGTGTTGAGTGCCAAGTATTTTTGTAGAGAAGCTATATACAGGGTAATGGCCACCACATACGAAAGAATAGCTCTGTCCTCCACAGACATGTTCAGACGACATCTGCATATTGCTCTCAGTGCTGACACTGATGGACACGTGCAAACAGCCCTCCATCCTGGTGGTCAGTGAATTGTTAGGGATGGGTTACAAGTCCTTTCTAGCAGCTATGAGACCCTTCATCATTCATCCGTTCATTTAATCATTCATTTGTCTGTCTTTTCATTTATGATATTTGAGCTAGAAGGCCAGTCCTGAAATGAACTCCTCTAGCTTCTTCTAAGGCTGGGAAAGATTAAATGACTTCTTCAAGGATGTGAGGAAACAATACTGGGATCCAGTCTCTTGAGTTCCTTGTCCAGTATTCTGTCTCTTATGCTCATGCTGGCTAAGGTGGTGTGGTTGTATTTTGGGGGGAAATTGATGGCATGTACCATCTCCTTTGACTGGTTGCAGTAGTTAAGCTTTTCATTGTCCATAGGTTTTCGGGGAATTTTAGAGCCAGAGGGGACCTTAGAGACTGTTTTTGTCCCATTCCCTAAATGTATAGCTGAACTTATGACGTTGGGCACCTTCTCTTTGCCAGTTTCAGGACTGGCCCTGGGGACTGACAGGTGCCTAGGATACTGTCCTGATGTCAGGGTGTTCCTGGTTTGGTAGGGAATGCGGATACCTTGCCTGGGGATCAAAGTGATGAGTGCCACAATGGGGGGGGCGGTGCACAGAATGTTTGTGGAAGACAGGAGAGGAATCACTTTTCCTGAGTGAGTTGTGGTCAGTTTGAGGAAATAAATCCTCTTTGAGCTGGTCTTTGAGGGATGAGTAGCAGTTCATCTGGCAGAAAAGAAGAGGCCAGAGCATTCTATGCTGAGGAAAGAACAGAGCTGTTAAAGCACAGAGTGTATTCAGAGAACAATAAATTATCTGTTGTGACTTGAAGGTAGGATGGGGGTGGGGGCGCTCCTGAGATGAGGCAAAATTTTCAGTAGATGTAGTCTGACTTGAATTTGAAGTTCCTCCTGTGCCGTGTTAAGCAATATGGTCTTTGTATGCACTTGATGATCTGATGAGGTGTGTGTTTCAGGAAGAGGAAATATGGCAACCAGAGGAGAATAGACTAAAGAAACCAGACGCTGGGCTAGGAGGTCCATTAGGTAGCTGTTGTCATAGTGTAGACTGAGTCTGTGGAATGAGACTAGAAGGCAGCTGAAGACAGAACCTTCTGCAACACGATTCTTCATGAGAGGCAGAGGAAGAGGGCCTGCTCAGAGAGGCAAAGCATAGTTGGAGAGTTGAGACCCTAACAAGAGCCATCGTTCATTGAGTACTTCCCATACACAAGGCATGCCAGTTGGTGCCTGAGACACTTGACACGCTTCGGCCTTTGGCAGCCCTGTGTGGCTGGTAGAGCTGTCCCCTATTTTACATAAAGGGAAGCTGCCTACTCTTATGGGAGCCAGGGGCAAGACCATTTCCAGAGGGAAGGGTTGGCTAGCAGCAGGGCAGGTACTGGCACAGTGCCATGCGGACCCCAAGCCCCAAGGATCCAGCAGGTGACGCTGGCTTTGCTTTTCTTACTAGGTACTCTCAGCCTCTGCACGAGGAGATAGCCCTGCACAAGTACCTCAAGCACCGCAATATTGTTCAGTACCTGGGCTCTGTCTCTGAGGCTGGCTACATTAAGATATTTATGGAGCAGGTGCCTGGGGGTGAGTAGTCACTAGTATTCTGGTCTCACGCACTGAAAACCACTGATGAAAATATAATGTGAACATCATCATCCATCTTGCCATTTAAAAAGTGACAGACCTTTTAGATATGGGAGAACATTTGTTTCTCAGAGGAGTTGGATACAAACTTTCCAGTGTCACATAAATAGTCTGTTTCTGGTTTAATTCAGTCATCAAATATTCATTGAGGATCTACTGAGTGCCAGCCGCTGGGCTGAGCACTGGAGACAGATGAATAAAGCATAGTCTCCAGCCTTGAAGCCTTCATGGTCTAGGAGTTTAAAGATAATTTGGAGACGAGGGGACAGAGGTTTTAAAAATGACACTGCAGAAAACATGTTTACTGTGAAATCAAACACCTGTGCCTTATCTACAGACGCAGGCAGTATTGTTGGGGAGAGGAAGAATTCCTCTGATCCGGAGCCAGAGTGTCTAGCTTGAGTTGGTCCCTCCATCTGCAAGCTGTGGGACCTCAGGCAGATTCTTTACCTCTGTGCCCCCTCAGTTTTCTGATTGAATAAATGAATTGTAAAATTGGAGTACTAATAATTAATGATTGGCGTTGTAATAATTATTGGGTCGGTAAGGACCCTAGGTCTGTGGGTTGTTGGATGGATCAAATGAGATCGTGTATGTAAAGCTTTTAAAATGGTGCCTGGCAGAGAGCAAGAGTTCAATAAATGTTCATTTAAAAAATAAAATTAATGATAATTATCTGAGTACAAACAAAAACTTCAGTTTACAAATCTGCGTGCAGGGGCGTCTGGGTGGCGCAGTCGGTCAAGCATCCAACTCTTTGTTTCAGCTCGGGTCATGAGACTGAGCCCTGCATCGGGCTCCATACTCTGCACGGAGTCTGCCTGAGATTCTCTCTCCCTCTCCATCTGCCCCTCCAGCTCATGCTTGCTCATTCGCTCTATCTCTCTAAGATAAATTAATCTTTTTTTAAAAAAGAAGAAATCTGTATTCGTTCATTGCTTTAACCAACAGCTAGTAAGAGCCTACTATTCTATCAAGAACCTAACTGTATATATTGAGAGCTGGGTAGTGGGCTAGGTTTTGAAGGTTACATTAAGGATGAAATACAATTTCTTCTTCTCTCAGGTTGCTCCTAGTCTAGCAGAAAAAAGGTCAGTTGCTGTTTCTGTGAATTGATTTTCCAAGGGTAAGGTTTAAGGATGACAGCAGAATTGGAGAAATGTGCACATCCCCTTCTACAGATGGAGAAAAACTGAGGCAGAGCAGGGTTCCTTCGGCACTGGGTAAGGTGTCAGGCTGAGGCTGGCTGGTGCCCAAGGGCCTGCACAGTGACCCCTGAAACACATGGTCAGAATACAGTGAAGGTTGGTTTTCTTTGGGCCCAAAGGTTCAATATCTAACGTAATAAGGGCAGGGACATTAAGACAGTCCTGCCCCTGTGGCCCAACGCAGGGGGCTTCTCCCACTGAGGATGAACAGACCCAACCTCCTCTGATCCTAGCTCCCGTCTCCCTAAATGGCCCCTCATTCTGGTCCTGTCCACCGCTGAGTTCGGGGCCAGGTATAAAACATGGCTTTGACCCAAGCCGAATGGCCAAGACGTTTGTGCAGCATCTGCCGTGGGGGGCCGGCCCTCCCCAGGCCAGAGCACATCGTTGTGCGCTCTTCTTCTGACTTTGCGCGGCATGACAGAGTCTGTAAAGCCAAAGAGAGCCCTGCTGAATTTCAGAGGTCCCAAGGGACTCCCGTTCACCTTCCCTCTGCGGTGCCTTCTCTGGCCACACAGCGTGCACGTCTGGGAGCCGGCAGCAGAGGGAGGACAGACTGCAGTTAGCCCAGGTGCAGTGATGTTGGCGTGATGGCAGATGTGGGGTGAGATATCACCTCACTTTGTTTCTCTGGCTCTTACGATTGAATCTTCATCGCCCTGATGAGTTTTCTGCTGTGTCCCTTTCCAGGAAGCCTTTCTGCTCTTTTGCGATCAAAGTGGGGGCCAATGAAGGAGCCCACCATCAAGTTCTACACCAGGCAGATCCTGGAAGGCCTGAAGTATCTCCATGAAAACCAGATTGTTCACAGAGACATAAAGGTACTTGCTTGTGTCCACCAACGCGGCTTCGTTTGTGCCTCTGAGACCCTGCCAGCTGCTGGCTGGCCGGGTCTGCAGACTGCCCAGTTCAGAGAAGGGAAGGAACTGCGCGTGGCCGCCCCCAGAGTGCTGAGGCTAGTCTTGCTAGAGACTTGAGACCATTTCTTACGGTCCAAAGCATTTGCTGTTCTTCCTTTTCTACAGGGCGATAACGTTCTGGTGAATACCTACAGCGGAGTGGTGAAGATCTCTGATTTTGGAACCTCCAAACGGCTTGCAGGAGTGAATCCGTGCACCGAGACTTTTGCTGGTAAGCGGGACAGGGCTGGGCACAGGCAGCCGTGCCGGAGTTATGGTTCCTGAGAGCCTCAGCGTGGTGTGGCCAGTCGGTAACAAAAGCTGACCGTGTATTGTCCCCAAGTTCAGATGATTGGAATCTTATAATGGTGCACTGAGCCAGAGACTTGTGGCCACAATCGTGCCTTACTGTCGTTGTCATCTTCAAAGGTTGGGTGGGTGTGGTGCCTTCCTTGAGGTTTTCTGAGGGTTTCTAACCATTCGGCAAAACAGCATCTCTTTTAAGTTGTGAGTAAGTGTGAATCACAGTAGTCCTCAGACAACTCGTGAGGGTGTTTTACTGGTCGGTCCTAAAAATAGCCTGTTCCTGAGTGCGTTCTGGTACCTCGTGTACTTTGATATGGTTGTTTGCAAGGGAAGCTGATGGTTCTGGGGAATATGGTCTTGTAGGTGGGGTCGAGAGGTTGGATTTTCTCCTCCACGTCTCAGTGATGGACTCCTGGAAACCTTGAGAGGGGCTGGATTCAGAGTGCTACGAAATGACCAGCTAGCTTTCCATTTACCAGACCAGGGAGTCAAATGAGGTTCGAAAAGCTACCTGTGGCTTTTTGACATTCCTGCTTAAAAAGAATCGATCCCTGGAAAAAAGTACTGATTTTGAAAAAGTAAAGGTTTTGAAAAAGTAAAGGTGGTCCCCTAAGGTATAATAAAAGGATCACAAAGATCCTGCTTGAAGGAGTTAAGAAACAGGGCTTAGAATATGATAGCTCTGAAGTAATCTATATAAAAGAAGCATAACTGTTCTCTGTCCCTGGAGCACCGAGCTGTGGAGTGGATAGATTTGGCCTTGGCTTTAGTGCATAATGTCTCAGCTTTGAAAAACTTCTCTTCAACAAGAGGGTTGTTGTATGTCGACCGCTGGACACCCACGGTGGAGACACATTCTCTATCTAAAGAGAACTTTTATTTCTCAGGAATGACATCTCAATTGTAACACGAGAGGAGGTACATGCACCTCAAAATGGAAAATATCACACCAAAGACTCCACCAGAATCTCACAAAAAGTGTATTGAATTTTCATTTATTGTTTCTGATATAAATATACATGTATCAACATGTGTGTGAGTATGTATGTATGTATGTATGACTGGCACTTTTTTTTTTATTACCCTAATTGAAAATGACTTATATCCTCCTCTTTGGAAGCCACCAATTAGCTTGGCAGTATGTAGCAAGAGGGTCTCTGATATGACAAGGAGTTATTTCAAAACATAAAACCCCTGACAATTTACCTCGTTATTAGCATCCCCAAGGAGAAGAAAAAATTCACAAAATGCATGTATAATCCATTATTGCATATCACATTTTCCCAAGTAATTGGCTTGAGGCATGCATTTTGCATTGCAAAATAATGCAGGGGTGTTTGGGGGATAATAAAGAAGGGGTCTCATTTTGGGTAGGAAATTCCCCTGCATATCATTACTCTTTGCAACACAGAGCGGTTCTGTAAAGAAGTCTCAGCTGGTTCCTGCAGAGCCCTGCTTGGATGCTTGAGGACGTGGCTGGGCTTTTCCATGCAAAAACCCAGAGGCTGTCAGAGCCTGGAAGGGGAGCCAGAGGCTAAGGCAACTTCTGGCCCTGAAGGCTCCCCTCCTGTGTTCCTCTGAAGGGCTTTCACTGTAGGTATAAGCCAGCTAGAACGGGAGGAAGGGCCAGTATGGCTAGGGTCAGCCCCCTCTGCTTCTGGTTTGTTTTGTTTTGTTTTGTTTTAACAGCTTTATTGGGGTATAAAATGTACCTGTTTGAAGTGCACGATCCAGTGGTTTCTCATAGATTTTCCGAATTTTGCAGCCTTTGCCACGGTCCAGTTTTTGAACATTTCTCTCACTCCAAAAAGGTTCCTGTGCTACCTTGCAGTCCCCGTCCCCACCCCAGCCCCAGGTGACCACTGATGTGCTCTCTGTAGAGATTTGCCTGCTCTGGAGATTTCACACAGATGGAAGAGTGGGTAGTCCTATGTGTCCAGCTGCTGTCACCTCGCATAATCTCTTCCGGGTCCATCCATGCTATGCCGTGTATCAGTACTTCGTTCCTCTTCTGGCTGAGTGGTATTCCATGGTATGGTTAGACCATATTTTGTTTACCCATCTACCATTTAGTGGTCATTTAGATTATTTCCACTTTTTGACTGTTGTGAACAATTCTGCTCTGAACAGTCAAGGACAAACCTTTGTGTAGACCTAAGTTTTCATCCCTCTCAGGTAGATGTCTAGGACTGGATCTTGGGACAAGGGACTCTGTTCCGGTCTATGGCTGTGGACATCTTTGGTTCAAAATCTGGCTCATCCACTTGCTTGCTAGCTGTGTGACTTTGGGCATGTTACTTCATGTCTCTGTGCCTTCATAAATGGAGATGCTCCTAGTACTACCTCAGAGGGCTTTTATGAGGATTAAATAAGTTAATATTGGTGAAGTGCTTTGACCAGTACCTGACTCACAGCAAGTGCAACGGAAGTATTTGTTAATAAAATAAATACTAATTTGCACTTAGAAGTCCCAGATTATTAGGGCTGGCAGGAGCCTTTGAGAGAATCAAGTTTCTGTGGGTAACTAATATGTTGAACCTGTCAGGCTCAGAGGCTGTAATCATAAAAGTCATCTCGGATTTTTTTTAAAAAGATTTTATTTAGTTATTTGACAGACCAGAAGCAGGGGGAGCGACAGGCAGAGGGAGAGGGAGAAGCAGGCTCCCCGCCGAGCAGGGAGCCCAATGCGGGGCTCGATCCCAGGACCCTGGGGTCATGACCTGAGCCGAAGGCAGACGCTTAACCAACTGAGCCACACAGGCGCCCCAAAAGTCATCTCCTCTTTGTCTCCCACTGCCCTCTACGTCCTGTCCAGGACAGGAGTCCTTTCCTGAGTCTTTGCCAGCTACCCTGAGACAACTGAGAGAAAGTCTTAATGGCACTTGGAGAAGCAAACAGTCTGAATTAGGTGACTGAAGGGAGCCCTGCTAATATACTTGTCAGCACTCTGGTCCTCGTTCCGGGGACAGTGCTCTTCCGCTGTGACCGTGGGTCTAGCAGCAGACAGCACGGAGTCTCGCCTTTTCTGTCCCGACTCCCACCTCCTTCCCCGCTCCCCAGCTGGGAACACTTTCCTGCCGGGTCCCTCTGAATGTGACTTCCACGTGCTGGCCAGAGACCTGTCCTTCAGCTGACTGCCCGCTGCCCCCCACCACTTTTATCCCTCACATTGCATTCACTACTCCATTTTTTTTCTCCTGAGGGATTCAGGCCATGGGAGATGGCCTTTGAGCAAGAGTCCTTTTAAAAAGACCCTAGGGGGCGCCTTGGTGGCTCAGTCGATTGAGCATCCACCTCTTGATTTCAGCTCAGGTCCTGATCTCAGGGTCGTGAGATCGAGCCCTGCTTGGAGATTGAGTCCCGCCTGGAGCTCTGCTCTAGGCGTGGAGTCTGCTCAAGATTCATTTTCACTCTTTCTCTCAAAAAAAAAAAAAAAACAACAACAAAAAACCTAAAGCAGTATTTCTGCAATGGGTCCCACATCTGGTGTCCAGAGATCATACATCTTTCACCCACTGTCGAGAGGGCGTGGTGACACCACCAGACCCTATGAGCTGATGCTCTAAGCTGCTTTTCCTCCCATGGGAACCAGTCCTATGTGCAGTTCACCAGCAGGGAACACACACATAGACAGCTCGGGGGGGGGGGGGCAGCCAGGAGCCCTCAGAAGCTTTGGGGTAGGACAAAGTGGTATCCCCTCCTACCACACCCATTCTTGGGCAACCAGAGTGGCCCCTGGGGCCACAGGAAGCACCTTATTTCTCTTTTCTGTACTTCATTAACAGGAAATTTTGAAACTTCGGGCTCGGGCTCGGTGTTTTCCAGAGCCTGTAGAAGATGCTTATTTATGTGGCCTCCCGTCAAGTGCAACAGTCCGGAGTGAGTGTTACGTTGCCCAAGTCGCCATTTTGAGCACAGCCCTTCTGCGACTCCTGTATTGAGAGGGCAGACCTCCCGGCACAGCAGTGTCTAAAGAAGTAGCTTTCAACACCCCCCACCTCCGGTCTCTCCTCTCTCCACCTTTTTAACCCCTTGATCCAGGTGGAAGTCCCCTGGGCTAAGGGCCTGCGTGCGAGGTGTGTAACCAGTTGTATGAGACCCCCTTGGAAACACGGACCCGTCATCAGTCTCTCGCCCCGTGCCTTGGTGTCTGGCTTTTATCTTGGCACCTCGGTCAAAACTTCTAAATTATTGCCCTGTGCCATGCATTTTCTTCGCCAGCAATTTGAAAATCCTGCTTGGGCAATTGTCTAGGAGCCCCCGATCAATTTCATGTCCGCAGGGGGCTGGGTCAGTGCCTGCAGGTCTCCTGTCTCCGTCTTCTGAACTCTGCGCCCCTGCTTGGGTATAGCTACCTGAGAGTCATGGCTGGCTGGCCAATCGAGTGACCTGTGTGTGGGCACCTTGGGGACATGCAGTTGAGAAAGGACATGACGCCCTTAAGAGAACCAGATTGAAGGCAAGCAAGTTTCCCAGCATTTCTGCATTAATCAGATGCCCGCCCACCCCACCCCCTGCCCTGCCCCCCCACACCCCAGCATCTTTACTTGGTTTCTCAGCAGAAGCCATTCTGGTGCAGCTGATGTACACCCACAACAAGCACACCACTTGGGGACAGTCCCTTGACTCTTTGAAATAGTTGTGTGGCTCCGTCTCTGTTGGATGTTTACTCTGAGTGGGTAGTTTTTTCTAGGAACATGGTAGTCAGTAAAACGGAGCACCCAGTTTTCGATTACTGCTCTCCACCTTCAGTGACGTGAGACCAAGTCGCATGATGGCTTTGGAAATCCTTGCATCAAGTCCGCTTTTGTTCAGGCACCATTTGTTTCACTCGGGCTCCCGCTCGATTCTTTGCATCTGGTCGGTGATGTCATGGTGAATAGCTCCAGATGTGGAGACCGAAGACCTGAGTTCTAGCTTGAGCACATTCCCTACCTCCTCTGAACCTCATTTGCCTCCTGTATAAAATGGGAATCACAGTAGATAGTGCCTCTGCCCGACCTTACCGAGTTGTGTCACAGAGACAGTGCTATGTAGTGATGTTTCTGTAAGCTATTGAGTACTTATGGGCAGTCAGGCCAGCAGCCTTCAAGATGGCCACCAGTGGCCCCCCACCTCCTGCCATTCACAGCCTTTTGTAATCCCCTCCCCTTGAATGTGGGCTGGACTTAGTGACTCACTTCTAATGAACAGATGAAGGTAGAGTGGCAGTGTGTGACCTGGAGGCCAGGTCAGAAAAGACAGGGTGGCATCCTTCTTGCTTGCTGTCTTTGGGTCACTTGCTCTGGGGGAAGTCATGTCTTGAAGATCCCATGTGGTGAGAAACTAAAGCTTCTTCCCAAACCCCACCTGAGCTTGGAAGTGGATCCTCCAGCTCCATTCTGGGTTTCAGATGACTACAGCCCAGCAGGTAACTGGACCACAGCCTACCCAGCTGTTCCTGGGTTCTGACCCTTAAAAACTGTCTGAGATCCTAACTCCTGTTTTAAGCTGCTAACATTTGGGGTAATTTATTACATAACAGTAAATAACTGATATGGATGTCATTGCTAAGTTCCTACCTTTATAAAGGGTGATGTTCACTATGTTTCCATACAAAGGAAATCTCCAAATTTAGCACCAAGCAGACTTATCCCCCAGTTTTGAAACAGTTGTGCTGAAGTGGACGGTTATTTGACCAGCGTCAATAAACCATTGCAGTTTGGTTTAGTGATATTTTCTATGTTGCATAACTTTGTAAAAGTTTATTCTCTTACTCTTTTAAGAATTAACTGTTAGGGGTACCTGGCTGGCTCAGGTGGAAGAGCATGCGACTCTTGATCTTGGGGTCCTGAGTTCGAGCCCCACGTTGGGTGTGAGATTACTTAAAAATAAACTTAAAAAAACTAACTTTTAGTGATTGTATTACTTGGCATTCAGTCAGGAAAATCAAAATCACCCCACTTATTTTTACAGAGAGAATTTAGTAGAAAGAACTGTTAACTGAGACTGAATTATCCCCCTAGGGCTTGGCGGGGGCCGAAGGAAGGGTGGAATTGGTACCTTTCAGGAGGGTATTACTGGACTGGAACAGGTAACGGCGGGGCGGGGCAAGATGAAGCTGGTTCTGAAACTATGAGGGGACAAAAAAGCTAGAAACTGGAGCCAAGCACTGCTACTGGAACCAGCTGAGGGTCCAAAGGGAAGCTCCCGCAGAGGAACAGCAGCAGATGTTGGGGAGCAAGTAACCTCTCCTTCCTCCTTCCTTTTAGGTATGCGTGAGCACACCCTGGTTGTGCTCTCAGGTTCTCTAGCGCCTCCAAGTGACAGAGCATAACAGGAAGCTGCCGCAAAGCAGAAATGTGGTTTGCAGGGTCCCTAGCCCAGCATCATAGAGCAGAGCTGAAAGAGAATAGCTTAACAAACCACACCGTGTCAAGTGTTTCCTCGATTAATGGCTTGTGAATTAGTTCTAAGGCACATCCCCTGCCAAGGACTCTCCCTTCACTATTCACAGCAGTACAAACCTGGGAGGGGAGATTGTGTCACTGAAAGTTCCATCCCTGGGGCTCTGGGATTTCCTAACAGTGCAGCAAGTGCTGCCAGCCCATCTTGCCTAACCCTGCAGCCAGCCGAACACTTCCCTACCAGGTTTTCAGCTTTGAAAACCAAAGCCATCATTTGGGCCCTACTGATCTGTTGAGCACACGAACCCAGCCCAGTTTCTGTTGAACCTTAAATTAGTTTGACTTTTTAAAAATTAAAAGAAATTAAAATTCTTTTCTTCAGTCTCACCAGCCATATTTCAAGGGCCCAACAGTTATATGTGGCTAGTGGCTACCATCTTGAACTGCATAGAACATTGTCATTATTGCAGAATGTTCTGTGGGAGGCACTTGGGTGGCTCAGTCTGTTAAGCGACACACTCTTGGTTTTGGCTTAGGTTACGATTACGATCTCAATCTCAGGGTCGTGGGATCGAGCCCTGAGTCGGGCTCCGCACTAGCATAGAATCAGCTTGTCCCTCTCCCTCCCCGCACTTGTGCGCTCGCTCTTTCTCATAAATAAATAAATAATCAATCAATCTTTTTTAAAAAACATTCTGTGGGTCAGAGCTTTTCAAATGGTCACTGGAAAGAAAAATGCTAAAACACATTGGATCTTCAAGAAGATGTAGTAGGTAGTTTCTCCAATTTTTTTTTTTTAAACCAACAAGCCCTTTGTTTTCATTGATTAAGATTCTGGAAACCTGCTTTGATTGCGTGATATTGAGACAGGCACTTGAATTTCTCTGGGCATCAGTGTTCTCTGTTCACGCCGTGGCCAGTGACCGCTGCCAAGTTCACTGTTTGTTATAAACCACTTTGCCAGCACATAGGGTTTGTTGCTGTTGCTTTCCTCTGCCTTAGTTTCAAGAACCTACAATTGTATTCCCAGAGCCCTGATTGACCTCCCTGCCCCCATCTTTGCAATCCCTTCTCTTTCCAGTGCTATACCTGATCCCCCTCACCTTCCCTGTGGCCACCTCTGGTGGCTTGTGACCCACAGGAGAAAGTCCAAAGCCAGAGCCTTCATTATTCACTGCTTGCTGTTCGGGCTTTTCCCAGGCCGCTGCCTCCATAATTTTTAATTTTTAACTTCCTGCCCTGTGTCAGACTTTACTTGTGGTTCCCGGAACTCGCTCTGTACCTCACACCCTTGTGCCTCTGCTCAAGCTCTTCCCTTGGCTTGGGAGTCTGACCCTCCCTTTGTCCACGTCTTTGACCTTCACGGCAGGTGGCGAGTTCACAGGCAGCACCATCTGCCACCTTTTGAGGATTTGCCTCCACTTTCACAGTGGGGCCGTGCTTTACCCTGCTTGCTCCTGCCCGATGACGGCACATGGGGGAGGTACTAGAACAACGTGGGACTCCTCCAGTGGGCAGCTTTTGGTCAGGGACTCCCCAGTGGCCCGGCTGAAGGGTCTGAGCTGCTCTTCTGAGACTGCCTCCCCACCTCTTCGTTCCCCCTCTCCTTTCCCACGTGTCACGTTGGCACTGAGGGTGATGGCTCTCCCTGCCCATCTTGTTCCTTCTCCCTTTATCACTCATATGCTTCTCCCCAGTAAGCCTCTCGTAGGTCTAATCCTGTCTTGGCATTTACCTCTCAGAGAACCAAGTTGATCCAGATAGAGCTTTTCCTGACCGGAAGCAGGCAAAATCCCAGCACATTTTCTATCCACGTTCTCAGACCCCGCTGTTCTAGCGCCTGCTCCATTTTCCCACCATCGCCATCTTGTCTGTTCCCTCCACTTGGCAGCTCCTCAACGTCGGGACTGTGTTTCTCACCTTCTGTGTTTCCCTACATCTGGTGCACCCTACTATGTGCTTGTTGTATTGGATCGGGGCCCGTTTATCCTTCGAGGAGCTGGGCAATCTGTCGATGTGCCTAGTATCAAAGGAAGGCCCGTTGCATGTCTCTAATCAGAGAAAGGATGCAACCACGTCATTTATGCCTGAGAGCAGGCTCCATCTGTCATTAATGAGAGGGTTAAAGTTCACACACTTGTTTACTAATGGTCCACTTACATGTTTGAGCAATAGGGTGCCCACAATCTTTATTATTTTTTTTCCCACAGGCACTCTGCAGTACATGGCACCTGAGATTATCGATCAGGGACCTCGCGGGTACGGTGCCCCGGCAGATATCTGGTCCCTGGGCTGCACCATTATCGAGATGGCCACCAGTAGGCCTCCATTCCATGAGCTCGGCGAACCGCAGGCAGCGATGTTCAAAGTAAGACATGTTTGCTGATTGAGGTTGCTGGTGTTGGGGAAATACTAAGCCAAAAGGAAACCTCCTGCCACTCTGGAAACCTCTCCACGAAGGTGTAGAAGAGAAAACCATTTTATCACTGAATAAGGGTCACAGGCCACCCCCCAAGTGATTGCAAAGACAGAAAGGACCTGTCCTTCTCTTGAGCTCAGCAGTACCGCCCTTTTGTCAGAGGGAATGATGACTAGTCCTCCCGTGCGTGGACTGGAGAGCGCCACAGATCACACTAGGGCGTCCAGGGGCCACCTGGTGATTGGGATAATGGTTTGCATTAGCTAATTGGCTTTACCCAAAGGAAAAATAAATTTCTCCAATCTTTAAGACAGGAGGTAGTTTTGGGGACCCCTGAGTGGCTCAGTTGGTTAAGCATCTGCCTTTGGCTCAGGTCATGATCCCAGGGTCCTGGGATCGAGCCTCGCATCGGGCTCCCTGCTCGGCGGGAAGCCTGCTTCTCCCTCTGCCCCTCCCTCTGTGCGCATGCACAGGTTCTCTCTCTCTCTCTCTCTCTCTCTCAAATAAATAAAATCTTGAAGAAAAAAAAAAGGAGGTAGTTTTGGAGCAAGACGTTACTTTAGTTAGGCTCTTCCCTACCCGCTGGAACTGGGAGGTGGGGACGTCTCCTCCTTGATGTTGACATTTCCAGGAGTTGGCCCCCAGGTCCTTGAGAAAGACATTCTTGCCAAGAGGTTTATTCCCTTTTTAAAAAGATTCAGTGCACCTCACAGAGATCAAGAACTTGGAATTACACGTTTTCTTAAAGTAAGTGCTCTAAGAAAAGAGGAGGGTCTCCCCTTATTTTCATCAGGGAGGATGAAGCCTCTGATTTTGAATGTGTATTTGCCCTTACACTGGGCAAGGCTTAAGGCCACATGAGTCTCTGTCTTTGGAGGGCAGGTTTCTAACTGGGTTTTGAAGAGGTAGGACTTCAGATAGCAGACGGTGATTACTTTGTCATTCGAAAAGCCCTCCCAGAGCTGGCAGACAGGGCACCGCATGTGTTGAGGCCCACTTAGGACTGACTGGCCACTATGGGCAGGGATTTTACCCCCCGGGGCCTTCTTCCTTGGGAAGGGCCACGTTTGCCACCCCAGGGTAAGCTGACGCCAGGACAACCCCATGTGTCTCAGGTCAGGTCTGCGGCTTCTGGCTCTTTGTGCACTCAGAGAAGGTAAAGAGAGGCTGTGGCCTTAAGAGTCCCTCGGCAGCCTTCCGTGGAGCATTTGTGTTCGCCTCAAGGCTAAGAAGGAAGAGAGCAGGTTCACTGCTTATGGCCAGTGAGGTCCCAGGACACCGAAGCAGCCCGATGGAACAGGATCCAGAGGCCTTGCTTCCTGCTTCTCTGCCAGGTGTGGTGGCCTCAGCCTGTCGGCCCCACAACCTTGTGGCCTGCATCTTTGCCGGACGCTCCCACTCACTCTTGGGCAGAAACAACTAAAAGGCACGAGTGCAGGCCGCTCAGCAGACCGAGCACCCTGTGCTGCCGGAGCCATGGCTGCTCCCCTCAGCCGGCCCCTGCAGAACGTTCTCGGGGCCTCCCACCCTCCCAGCCGCTGTCAGGCAGCTCCGACGCCAAGACCTCAAGTCAGCAAGTATCTTCTGGCACCCACAGTCTCAACAAGACCCTGAACACCAGGGCTGGGGGACAGCAATGACCTTCCCCATCCTTAGTGTTGATCCGTGATGGAGCCAGGTGCAGTTTTTTTTTTTAATTTTTTTTTTTAAGATTTTATTTATTTATTTGAGAGAGAGAGAATGAGAGATAGAGAGCACAAGAGGGAAGAGGGTCAGAGGGAGAAGCAGACTTCCTGCCGAGCAGGGAGCCCGATGTGGGACTCGATCCCAGGGCTCCAGGATCATGACCTGAGCCGAAGGCAGTCGCTTAACCAACTGAGCCACCCAGGCGCCCGAGCCAGGTGCAGTTTTTGAAGATCTTACCCGCAGCTTCATCACGGGCCTCAGGATGATAGATAGTAGCCGGTGCTGAGAAAAACATCAGGGCCTGAGCGGTGATGCTGTGAAGAGACACAGCGCCACGTGAAGGCCAAGGTGAGGGTGATGTGTCTACGAGCCGCAACCACCAGAAGCTGGAAGAGGCGAGAAAGGATCCACTGGAGGTTTCGGAGGGAGTGTGGCCCTGTCAGCACCTTGATTTTAGACTTCCAGCCTCCAAAACTGTGAGAACATCAATTTTCCTAGTTTGAAGGCACTGAGTTTGTGGTGCTTGGTGACAACCCCTTCCCCAGCAGACTAATACAGGGACCCCTGGAGTAATAGCAAAGCACCTTTAGAAAGAATGTATTGGCACGGTGCCAAGGTGCTGCCCACATTTGCTGTTTCCTAAGAGTCTGAAGGCAAGCCATTCCTTTCTTATTGGGTTTCTTGTCCTGAATTTCTGTCTAGGGCCCCCTGGTGCCCTTCCCTCCCTGCCCCTTAGGTGAGGGGCACCACCTGTCATGTGTCCTGCATTTCACATCTTAGGGGTTATATTCCATCCAGCCTTTAATGTTCTCAAAATCTAAAACTCGACTTAAAAGCTTGTATTTTATCGTGGTACGAATAGCTAACATGAGCTCTGCCCCCTTAACAAACCTGAAGGCGCATACGACGAAACTGCTGAGTCTTCGTACCGTGTTGTACGACAGAGCTCCACAGTGTATTCATCTTGTTGACCTGAAACCTTGCGCCCTGCGCTGAGTGACTCTCTGCTCCCCTCCCTCCAAGCCCAAACTCTGGAGCCTCCCTCCATGGTGGGCTCGGAGCTCCAAGAGGACTAGAACAGAAGAGAAGCCCCAAGACCTCTTACGGCCTAGGCTCTGAAACTCCTCTAATAACACTTTTCCTGCGATCTACGGGGCAGAGCCAAGTCCCAGGAGGCCAGCCGGGCGAGTCATTGAGGAGGATCTCATCCGCCGGCCTCTCAAAGGATGGCAGGGGTGGGAGCTTTGTATTGAAGGCTTGTACACCTGGGTGTGCCTGAGGCCTCACAGTCACATCGGTCACCTCTCCCTTAAATGCAGGTGGGGATGTTTAAGATCCACCCTGAGATTCCAGAAGCCCTTTCAATGGATGCCAGAGCCTTCATTTTATCCTGTTTTGAGCCTGCCCCCCACAAACGTGCCACCGCTGCCGAGCTGCTCAAAGAGGGTTTCTTAAGGCAGGTGAACAAGGGCAAGAAGAGCCGAATCGCTTTCAAGCCGGCAGGTGAGGTGTCCCTGGACAGCTGGGGGGGAGGGGGCCACCCTGGGCGCGGTGATGCCCGAGCTCCTCTGTCACTGGGAGAAGACCGAGCCTCCCGCATGGCGCCCGTTGCTGTGAGGAGTGGCAGGGTTGGGTACGGCGGGTGTGGGGGTTGTCGGACCCCAGCCAAGGAATGGCCCTTCGTGACACGCGCAGGGAGGCCCTCAGGTGACAGCGGTACACCCCCTTGTTAAAGTCTTTCCTTTGTGATTGTGCCGAGGAGGGAGGCCAGAGGTGCCCTGGCTGGGGTTTTGGGTCTTCCCCGGCCTTTCCCCCTGTGCTGCTCCTGACCTTGATTAAGGGGCACATTAAGGAGCAGAACCAGCTGTCCCACAGGCCACGGGAGCCAGGTGACCCCTTCTAGGGCATTGAGTCCTACCCAGCAGTGACATAAAAATGGCCTCTGAAAACGAAGCCATTTGTTGTCTTGGTCCTGGTGTGGATGGAGTCAGAAGCCAGGACGGGGAGGCTCAGCGGCTTGCTCCCACTGCGGCTAGCTGTGCCAGCGTTTCCTGTGGGCTGCTCAGAAGCGCAGTCTTGCACCTATCTCAGACCTGCTCAAGTGGAACCTGCGTTTCAGGGACCCCTGGGTGATGGATTGGGCTGCCCCGTTAAAGCAGCACAGACTTCGCAGGCCCTTGCGTGGGTCACCTGGCCTGAGGGGCAGGCTGAGACTCCCCTCCCCTCTCCCTGTCTGCCCCCACACAGAGAGTACCTGGGGCACCGCCCTAGCCCTGCCCACATCCGGGGAGCCCCTGGGCAGCAGCAGCAGCGAGCACGGCTCTGTCTCCCCGGACTCTGATGCCCAGCTGGATACGTTCTTTGAGAAGGCCCGGGCACCCAAGCACCGGCTCAGCCACCTGCTCAGGTACGGCCCAACCCTTCCCTCCGCTGTGGGCCTGCGAGGGGGTACTGGCGTTCACCAGGGGCCAAATACCTCCCAGGTCAAAACCAGATGGCCACCAAGGGCTTTTGCTTTCTTTCTGCGCCGTCAGTAGGCCAACGGTGCAGGGGAGGAAGGCAGTGGGCTGCATGTTCACTGTAGTCGCTTACCCCCCTCCCTCCTCCCTCACCCTCCTCCCTTCCTCCCCTCACTACCCCTTCTCTCCTATCCCCTCTGCCCCTCCTCCCATCGTCCCCTTAATTATCCCCTTATTCTCTCCCCCTCCCCCCCCACCCCGCCTTTTTCCTCCCTCTCCCAACACTGGTGCTCCTGGGGTTAGAAAAAAACACTGCATCTCTCTTCCATCCGCCTGCCTTCTGCAATTTCACCTTGAGGGTGGGGACTGCAGGGGGAGTCACCACTTCGCCCCTCCCCCGCGGCGTCGGAGCGTGGAGACTTTGTTCTGGGACGCACAGGGATTGTCGCATGTGTGTGTCTGCAGTGTTCCGGATGAGAGTGCAGCCTCGTCCCCGGAGGACAGGGACCCAGGCCTCTTCCTGCTGCGCAAGGACAGCGAGCGCCGTGCCATCCTGTACAGAATCCTCTGGGAGGAGCAGAACCAGGTGGCTTCCAACCTGCAGGAGTGCGTGGCCCAGGTAGGGCCAGGTCGGGGGGAGCTCCTCATCCCGCCCCCCCCCCCCCCCCGCCCGGGGCCAGGTCCCGGAACAGGTCCCAACGGGACCCCGAGGCTCCTGCTACCCTGGGACATTTGCGCAGTTACGGTAATCACTATAAGTATTTCCCAACGTCCTTCCCTCTTCCAACAAGACAAAAGAAAATACAAAGAAAAAAAAAAAAGACTCCCCCTGAAGCCTGCATTTGCAGAGCACTGCGGTGAACCCAGGCATTTATGGAGCGGTGCTGCCCCCTGGTGGAAAAAGCCAAATGCAGCGCAAAGCTCAAGGGCTCCCCGCCTTTGTCCTTCACTCATGTGAATCTCGTTTTGAAACCCCAGCTGCAGGACACACAAAGTTGCCCTCAGAAGCTGGGAGAGCAGCTGCTTTAGGGACAAAGGTTATGGATAAGAGTATTTGCATTTACTTCTTTTGGAAGTGGGAAGGTCTTTTTAGGAAGAGGCCACTTGCCCTACTACGAATTAGGCCTTCTAACAAGGGGTGGGGGGTGCGCCGGGGCAGGGCAGTTACACGGGATTCAACAGGAGGGCAGAACCGTTCCCAGAGGGGTTTAGTTGTGTGGGGTGGGGGGCAGGGAGGAGAGGGGCCCCCTAACAAAGGATCGGGAGGGAATTGGAGAAACAGACCCCTTCTCACCTGGGGTGTCCACATAATACTTGTCGAATTTCCCCTCCCTCTCTAACTCACTCAGTGAAAGTGATTTTGGTGGGGGGTGGGGTGGGGTGGTGATCAGAGTTCGGAAGACTTGCATCTCTCAGTCGGCCACATCAAGCAAATAATTGGGATCCTGAGGGACTTCATCCGCTCCCCGGAGCACAGAGTGATGGCATCCACGATATCAAAGCTAAAGGTGGACCTGGACTTTGACAGCTCGTCCATCAATCAGATTCATCTGGTACTGTTTGGATTTCAGGATGCTGTAAGTGTTCTGTCTGGCCCTAAAGAACGTGCTAGAAGGCAGGAAGCCCACTGAAGTGGCTCAAAGCCAGGACCATGGAGTTGAGTTACCGTCTTCTCCCACAGTCCCTGTTTCTTCTAACCTGCTTACACGTAAATCCTAGTTTCAGCAGTGGCTTGTAAACACAGAATATGCAAGTGCCGGTGAGTGGGCTGATGGCATTTGGCCCCTCAGAGCAGGAGTATGGGACTTAGAGGACCCGGGAGCAGGGGGCATCTGCGGGCTGAGGAGATACACGGTTTAAGCTTACGTGTCTGTGCAAACAGGTAAGAGTGGCTGCAGGCCTGCTTCCGTGTCTGGTGCAGCTTTGTGTCCCATGGCCCCTGGCGAAGAGCCTGACCTTTCATAGGTGCTCAGTAAACCCCCCTCGAATGAACAATGGAGAGGCCCGGTGTGGGAGATCCGATCTCTGCCCGTCCCCTAGACCCAGCCGGACTCAGGGGCAGCTTGCAGGAAGACTCTGTCTGGAAGGAACAAGTCAGGTAGAAATGCAGAGCAGCGTGGTTGACATTTTCTTTCAGAGTAGAAGTCAACTAGAATGAGTAAGAACTCCTCTTTCTTAAAAGTACAGCGGACCGGAAATCTGGATTTTTGTGACTTGTAGGTAAATAAAATTTTGAGGAACCACTTAATTAGGCCTCACTGGATGTTTGCGATGGACAACATCATCCGTCGAGCGGTGCAGGCTGCAGTCACCATTCTCATCCCGGGTAAGTGCTGCCTGTTTGGTCAAGGTCAGGCTCAGGCTGTGGAAGAGATCGCAAGTATCCTCTGCACTCGACAGCCGTTTTCTCTTTCCCATCTGGGCTGTATACTTCCCTGCGGTTCAGTAAATTGCTAAGAACTTCGGGAGGGGTACTTATGTGCCCTCTTGACACAACCAAGGAGCCGGCATAGAGACAAAGCTTGTGATCTGAGAGGGAGCACTGAGCCTGAGGGCCAGGATCCTGCAGTGCAGCCTCTTACACACTCGGGACCGCCGACTGGAGGCTTGAGTGCAGTGGTTCCACCTCCTGTCAGACTCATCATGTGGTAGCTCTAGAAATCTTAGGCTTTTGTACTCTCATTTGTGAACTGTCAGAGCAGCTTAATCCCCAGGTTCACTCTCCTGTGGTGACTTCATCCTGGGAAGGGAGGCTCTGAGCAGCTTCTGTTGACAGTGCCACTTGCTCTCTCAACTTGGCTCCCTCCCTGTCATGGCGGCTTGTGCCCAGGGGCAGCTTTCCCCAGGAGCTCGTTAGACCCCAGGACGCCCCACTCCAAGCAGGCACCTTTCTTTAGTAAAAAGAACCCAGGCCAGGTTGGAAGTCGGGTTGTACCTTTTCAAAACTGTCCTTGGCTGATTTAACATTCAGCCTCCGTTTTGTCATCTGTAACCCAGGGGTGATCGTCTTTTCACTGCACAGAACGGAGTAAAGTAGTCTCCTCCCCATTTATAATGTCAGCTGCCCCGGTAAGAGCGTTGCATCGGCTGGGCCGGCCGCCGGGCAGTCTCGTGTGCTGGCAGCGGACATCAGCGACGCTACGCCCTGGCCTTGCCTAACCGTGGTCCTTTCTTCTGCCACCCTTCGGCAGAGCTCCGCACCCACTTTGAGCCTGCATCAGAGACCGAGGGGGTGGATAAGGACACGGACGAGGTCGAAGAGGACTACCCCCCAGCGGACGTGCCTGGCCGTGAAGCTCACGTGGCGTTTGGAGGGAGCAGCCTCAGTTCCGCGGGTGCCCCCGGGGCCCAGCCCCAGGAGCTCCACCACCAGCACCTGAGCCTCGAGCTGGGCGAGCTCAGACAGGAGACCAACAGGTGGGCAGGGGTGGGACGGTGACCGGGGCCAGTAAGGGAATCCGTGGCCTTGCAGAGTGTCCCTCCCAGGTCTCACAAGAGTATCTTCACCAAGGCAGTGTGTGAAGGGGGTGTCCTCAGCTTCACCTGGGGGAGAATGCCTCCCTTTCTTGAACAGTAGCGATCAGAGCGGTCTGGCGCCTGGCCACCGGCCACACAGCAGTTAGCCATGCTAAAGGCAGCAGCGTCTCAGGAGGTCTTCTGTCTTTTCACTCAGACGCGGCCGCTGGCGGGGCGTGTGGGTCCAACAGGCTCACCAGTGGGCATCTGCAGCCTGTCTCCATGTCAGTAGCCAAGCCAGGGGTTGGTTGGCACTTCATCTGACAGACATGCAGCCTATGACCCTGACCCTGGGTCAGTTTGCCTTCTCCTCTCGTCACGATTCCCTGGCAGGCGCTCATGCACTGCCTTCGCAGCCAGGGCACCCTAGCATGGCTCTGAAGTCCCCCTCAAGAGAGCTGGTCTGTTTAATTCACTTCCTGGCACAAAGTAGGTGGTTTAAAATTTGTTAAATGAGTAAATCGATTGTCATTTGCTCTGGATAATCCCGTCATCAGTGGACTTAAAAAAAAATACAGCCCCCAGGCAGAGCGAACTTGTTGGTACTGGTTCCAAAGGCTGCCTTGTTGCCCTGTGGTCACTGCTGATGCCGATTAATGTGTAACAGGGAGATGTGGTGCCAGGTATAGGGATCATGGCAGAAACATTGTATACACACTGGCGATCTCTATAAAGTTAGGCAGTTCTAGTCATTTCCTTTTAGAGAGACCTAGAGTGTTTTTTAAAATTTTTGAGATCCGAGTTTTAATTAAAAGGTAGTGGGGGCAAAATTTTGAAAGCTTTTAAAGTATGACAGATGTGGAAGTTGATAGTGATATTTAGCACTTCCTTAAAATATTTTCCGGTAGGGTTTATAATAATCACCAAATGTAGAAACTGTTCGCTCTGAGCTTCATCGGCACTGTCGATAGTCCCTCTGCTTCCTTGGGGTCTCGGGAGGAGGACTAACAGCCGGCGCCGGCTGCAGACGGCTGACAGACACGCTGCTCTCCGCGGCCGCCGGGGCTGCTGTCGTGCAGAGCTCGACGACCGGGCATCCTGCCCGGAGCTGCGGGGCTTGGGCGGACCTGCTCTGTCCAGCGCCTGCGAAGCATTTAGCACGGTCCTCGGTCCCATACACGTTCGCAGGTGTATTCCTCTCGCGTGAGGTCATCTTTCTGCCGGTGCTCTCCCGCCACTGCCCGACACACGCTGGGCTGCCAGCTCGTTGGCTTCCTCCTGAGGAGGAAAAACCCTGAGAGCTCCTTTCAGCAACTTGATGAGACTCCGGGAGACAAGCTGTCATCACCAGCTCCTCCTGGCTGAGTTTACTGATCACCCTCAGGTTATCTTCCGGTTCATGATACATTTTGAGACAAAATACACCCATGTCTTTGTTTTCAAGGGGAGGAAACACAAGGGAGGGGCCCAGGTACAGGTAGACTGTTGGGATTGTGTCATTCCCCACCCCACCCCCAATCTCTAAGGTTCAACCAATGTTTGAGTAGAACTGAATGGCGCTCTCTGAATAATGGCATTTTTTTTTTTTTAACCAGACTTTTGGAACACCTAGTTCAGAAAGAAAGAGAGTATCAGAATCTTCTGCGGCAAACCCTAGAGCAGAAAACTCAAGAATTATATCATCTTCAGTTACAATTCAAATCTAATGGTAATTTTCCACTTGCTGACTTGTGTGTGAGACCACCTAAAATCCGGCTAATGTTCTTAGCCTTGCCACAGTTGCAGTTACTCTCTAGTAAAGCAGTAAGTACTCCAGTATAGTCTGGAATACTCGTCAGTAATAGAAAACCACTGGTACCTTCAAAAAAACGTGGATGAATCACAAACGCATTATGCTCAGTGAAGGCCGATTCAAAAGGCTACACACCATGAGTCCCTCGATATGGAATACTGATGCAATACTCTGTTAAAGGCAAAACTTGGAGGGACAGAAAGCATCAGGATGGGGGGAGGGGATTGATTGTAAAAGGCTGCAAGAACTTCTGGGGGTGATGGAAATTTGTCATCTGGATGGTTACATGACTGCTCATCAAAGTTCACAGCACTACATACCTAAAAAGGGTGACTGCAGAAATGAAACCTTAGTAAACCTAATCCATTTCGTGCCACTTACGAAACAGCTGCAGCCAGCCACCTCTTGGAATGTGGGATGGATAAGCACTGACACAAAAATCTCAGTACTGAGTCCCATGTCCTCATTTGATTTCCAGTGCAGTTAAGGATGGGATTCCTTATAAAAAGCATTTTAAAGACTGGACTAAGCATTTAAAGTGGTAGACATAAAGCACATCAAATTCCCAAGTAAGTAACATTACCCTTACCTGTGGTCCCTTTAATCTCTGGAAAGTGAATCCAGGAACTACGGACTGTGGATTAGAGCAGCTCAGACAGGTTTAACTCATATCCTTTCAAATCACACTTATGTTGTATGTAATAGTTTATTTCATCCAATCTGTTACTTTTGAAGAGTTTTACTGTTAAACATTAATACACAACAAAACAAATTTCTCATCATTGCAGATACTACAGAGAACCCAGCATCCCCTCCTGGGTCTCAGGGGCAAAAAACTGATCAAGAGCTCATAGACTGGTTACAACTTCAAGGAGCAGATGCGAGTACAATAGAAAAGGTAAATCTGTGACCAAAAAAAAAAAAAATTCCTAAGTCATTATTACAAGCAGCTTAGCTCTTCTGTATTTGATATTTGTTTCAGATTATTGAAGAGGGCTATACCCTTTCTGATATTCTTAATGACATCACTAAGGAAGATCTAAGACACCTTAGACTACGGTAAGAAAGGCTTCAAAACATTGTAATAGAAAATGACTTTTTTCCTGTGATTGTGCTTCTAAATCAGAAAACAAAGTGGTGGTCACTCTCCCCCTTCATTGAAATTAATTTTCTTATCCGTGGCTTAGTCAGAAAACCAACTACCCACCTTCCCCTCCAGCTCTGGAGTTTTCTTCCGGTAAAGTTGGGTACCAAAGGGATGTGAAACCCCAGAGCTCCCCCCAACCCCCTCAGCAGTCCTCTGCCCTCCGGACTCTCTCCAGCCCTTCTTTCCTCAGCCTGCCCTGCACACAGCCACCTGGCCCTCCTGTACATGCCTCTGAGGCCATGTGCCACTCCTGCTGGAGCCCAAATACACGGGGACAGAGCTCTATTTAAGTTAGGAACTGCATTTTGGCAATCTAGACAAGTCTAGAGTTATATACTGTAGCTTTTGACATAAGGGCTCTTAAATAAGTATTTGGTGGTGTGACTTTGAAATTCTCTCTTCTTACGACTCTTTAAAGACGACTCTTGATTGTTTCCTAGTGGTGGTCTCCTCTGCAGGCTCTGGACAGCAGTCTCCCAATACCGGAGGGCTCAGGGGTCCCTGGCCTCCCAAGATGAGGCTGAACCAGTCGGCTAGGCCAGGGGACAGAGGGAGCCAAGAGCTGGCATCTTTGGTAAAACTTCTGTTAACATAACACAAATTCCATTGCGTTGACACAAGGAAGACCGCATTATTTAAGAAATTGAAGTTTTAAACAATTACTGACGTGGGATGGGTTTTTTTTTTTAAAACCTGTTACTTAACATGTTTTAAAGGTGAGTAGAACTTTACGTATTGTGAGAACAGTGACTGAACTCTAATTTTGACGTCCCAGAATATTGTGGAATTCTTTAAAACGAATTTCAATGTTGCTTCAGTGGAAAACTCAGTACACCTGTGAAACAGGTGTCTAAAGTAACAGGGTGGGCTGGGCATCACTGTTTTAGACCATAGGTTACTATAAACTGGCATTGTACTTAAAAAGATAAAATTGGTAATATGCCTTGTATTTAATGTTTGATATGAATGTAAATAGAAAACTATTAAGAAAATAGCTTTGTATTTAATGTATAAATGAAGAAAACTTAAGTTATTTGGCTGTTGAAATGATTATGGTCTTATTTAAAAATGGTGGTGTCGGGGCACCCAGCTGGTGCAGTCAGTGGAGTGTGCGACTCTTGATCTCAGCATCATGAGTTCGAGCCCCACGTTGGGTGTAGAGATTACTTAAAAATAAAGTATTTAGAAAAACTGGAATTGTCCTTCTACCCCCCTCCCTGGAGATAATATTTTATTGAGAAATGACGGTCACTGTAAAGAGGCTTCAGCCCCTACGCTGATGAGGGGTGTGCATGGGCCCTTGCAAAGGTCAAGGGAATGCTCACGCTCCCCTCAAAGGTAGGAATGGCTTTTGATTTGTGTACTATTTAGCAAATACTGTTATTAAAAGAAATAGAACCATTTTAAGGAAATAATTTGAAATCTAAAATCTTATATAATATTCACACTTAAGTGTGCAGTAACACCTTTTAATGCACTGTACAAAACACATGCACTTACTATCTTAGCCTACATTCTTTTTATGTGGTTTTCTTCCTTAACAAAGTTGAGAACAGAGTCCCTTACAGTTGGGAGTCCAACAGCCCACTGAAGGTGTAACCATCCATCACGTGCACTCTCCTGTTAACTGATGGACTTAAACTTGATCCACTGATTTGCACCCCGAACTTCAAAAGGTGGATCGCTGCTGTAAATGTGATAGCCTAGTTCTTCCAAAGGCGGTTCAGGATCAGCAGTGGCAAACTGGGCAGCATCCTCAATTTCTTTCCTCACTTCAACATCAATTTCCTAAAAATCAGATTACAGTTCAAGAGGTTTTTGAATAAACAGCAGCTTAGAATGCCAACTAGTTCTACTTGGAACATGTTGCCAGTATGGAACTAGAACTCTTCTAGGACTAGAAGTACTATTTTTGAAGAGGTGTTTAAATGGCAATGATCCACAGGAATATTTGGGGGGTTACCAATGGGAACAATGATGAATACCTAAAGTCTATTTTTAGGAACACAGAATTGTGCTACTGGGTTGCAAGGCTAAGCAAACAGGACTGCTTCATAGTGTCCTATGACACTACAATCCATCCTTTCCCCCTGACCGAGGTAGCTCCCCCAGGAGCGGCAGCTCTCTGGGTGCAGAAACACCGGTTGAGCCTACCTTTAATTCTTCAACACTGGCCAGATTGCTGTTCACCATTCTATCCTTGAGAAGCATAATAGGGTCACTCTTACTTCTTACTTCCTGAATCTCTTCTCGTGTTCGGTAACTAGAGGGAGGCAAACAAGTAGGTCAGAACAGTTTTCTGTGAACTACAGACGGAGGTTTCTGACAGTTTGACACAGAGCCATTATCCTCTCAAGATAGATACAAGAATGCTGCCTCTAACATTCTAGATCTTTCATAGAAAACTCTGCCCTGGCAATTCCTCTGCCTTCTCAGGCATTCTAACAGGGGCTAAGCTTTTATTTGCTGCTTTGATCGAGATGTAGGATATGAAGAAAGTGGTAGAGCTGCTTTATGTGCCATTTTAGGTGGGTGGTGAGAACTGTAGACTGGAAGGTGGCGGAATGCCAAGCAGGAAATAAGTTCTGGAGCCCAGAGAAGTGGGGCCAGCAAAAACTTGGACCGTAGGTTTTCCCATTCGTGATCCTAGAATACAACGTGGGGCTTAAGAGCGCCAACACACCCCCATAAACAGTTGAAAATCTGCCAATTTTGACTCCCGAAAAACAAGTCTTACTAATAATAGATATTTTGTATGTTACATGCATTATATGCTGTATTAACATAAGCCAGAAGTGTTACAGCCAGAGAAAATACAGAATAGTACTGTTTTATTGAAAAAGAAAATCCCTGTGTAAAGAGGACCCGTGCCGTTCAAACCTGTGTCGTTCAAAGGTCAACTGTACATCCTTGTCCTACATCTTTGAAACCTGTTATCATTTACGGAGGGCTCTACTGTTCTGAAAACACCAAGTTATTTTTCCCTGTAAGTTGCCCTTTGTAACATTTTCCCTTCAAACTCTAATCTACTCCCAGGCTTGTTAGGGCTGGCTTACTCCCGACTAAATCTACTTTGGGATGGCAGCATTACATGCCCGAGTTACTAAGGGGACTAGTAAAACTATCTTCCCTATCTTCCTAGTGTAACCTACCATGTTTTGACTGATTTCGACATACTGCATGCTCCAGGTTGCCGGGTGGCCTCACTCCTTACCAGCCAGGTTTTCAAATTCCGACTCTATTGGGGTAATGCCTACAAAAGCTACATGCCCCTGAATATATGTACTCTACACCATCGACCTGGTTTGTGAAACAATTTCTCTCTGCAATTTTTAAAAGCAACTTCTACCCCTAATCTGAGACCTGAATTCACAAATTCTACCCCGAGCCAGCCAGGTGCCCCGTCTCTCCAATTTATTGCTGGTCACGCTAACATGAACACAGTACATATTATAGGGAATTTCAGAATGCTCCCCGGCAAAGAGTCAAATACCTACTCAACACCAACTAATTCACTGAATGAAGCCCACTGGTGTCTGGCTTCCAAAGCAAATGTCGAAATGCTTTGCTTTTTCATGTGAGTGGAACCACACAAAGCCCACCCACTTGGGACACCACACTCTGATTTCCCAAGACCATACCTGACACCGGGGTCGCTCATGCTGTGTCCATGGTAACGGTAAGTCTGTAGCTCCATCAGTATGGGCCCCTAAAACAGAACCCAGTGGAGACACAATGGGCACAGCATATCCTTTCAGAGTCAAAGATAGTTCTCATCAGATTCTAAGTTGGCTGAGGTGTCAAGAATTTCCTATTAGCTAAAACCTATGTATTCCATGTTTCATCGTTCTCATTTAAAATCAAAAAGACATTGAACAAGTTATAGAGCCCACTGATCTTAAATATTTCATCGGCATTGCCTTTGATAAATAATCATCCTATAAAACAGCTGAGATTTAATGCAGAAAAACCTATTAGAAAGCAGGTATTATCTTCAGGGTCAATAAAGCTAGTTCCCCCCGCCCACTGCCTTTCACAGATGAAATGATCTACAAGCATTTGGATCCTTTTAAAAAGCTAGAGAAAAATACCACTACAAAATCGCACAGAATAAGCCTAAAAGCAAACCTCTAGGTGTGCTGGAAAGTGCGGAAGGGTGGACAGGTCAATCTCTACCTCACCCCCACTTCATGCAGTTTCAGAGGGGCTGACACCCCATCCGCCCGCGCAGGTCCGGCTAGCATGTGACAAAGTTGGTGGTCACTGCAACGTCTGAGGAGTAGCCCTGTGACTCTGCTGGCCAGCCAAACCACCCCCAAGACAGCTTCCTCCTGCTATATATACTAGCCCCCTTCCAGAAGACAACTTTGAACACTGAGGCTCCGGAGAGGGGAGATCTAGGACCCCTGGGCAGTTTGGTGCAGCAGTTGAGGGATGGGCGAGGCCTGGCTCTCAGCCCAAGCACCTGGGATCCAATCTGCGCTTTCCTGTACAGTAGCTACATACCCTTAACTGCTCTGTGCCTTAGGTTACTGTTTTACAGGTGAGGGACCTAACTCAAGGGTTGTGCTGATTAACACAGAAGTGCTTACTGCATCGCCTGACTGGCACACGTCAATCCCTCACTAAGTGTCACCTATTTTTCTGTTCTATGCCATCCAGGAGCTACTGGAAAACACAGTGGGTTGGGCTAAGGGGGTTTCTAGACTCTCCCCTAATTCCAAAATCAGGCTGTGAAAGTCAACACATACTATAAACCAGCGATCCTGTTTCCATGTAAGTTTGTACCTTGCATGTTCTTTCAGGAACTGGGGAAGAGGGGAATGACACTCACCGCCCAAGCCTGGACCTCTAGTCTTGGGAGTCCCAGTGTAGACGGCTGAGCTCACTGCCCCCTCAGCCATACTCGATTTCATTCCTCTTTCCTCACATGCAGCCCCTCTCCATCTCCCTCCCTGCTCCACCCCCATTTCCCATTTGCATCACTGCTAGCCAAATCCTACCGCACAGGGGATGTCAGGGAAAGGTAAACCCTAGAGACATGCCTCCTGGGCTGTGAACACCAACTGAGGGAGAACACCATCCTTTCTACTAGCTCTGATGGCACCTAAGCCAACCTCACTGTTCCCTCTCCCTCTACTACTCTACCTGAAAGGTCAAGATTCTCAGGACTGAAACACCAAGACTAAGATGACACTCTTTAACCGTAACACTTAACTTACAGAAGACAAGCTTACACTGAACACCTATCATCCAAGCAAAGTTCTGTGCTAAGCATTGTGGGGGTCGCCCATCTGCTCACTCAAGGGGCTTAGAATTAATGGGGAGGAGGGGTAGAGGTTGGAGGCACATAATTAATCAAACCACAAGGCAAAATGTTAAAGGGAGCGCTCAAAGGAAAGATTCACCCCAAATGGGGGCAACGTGGGATGTTTCCCAAGAGGTGAGCTACCAAGACCAGGGTATTTACAAAGGGACCCGATTCACTGGACTCTTCTTCTACCTTATACACGCCTCCTCAGTTACCAGCCACCCCTGAAGAGCTACAATAGACACATGGAAGGCTTTCTTTTAATGTTAAGATAAATGTCAATAGATTAGCCCAGAGGCCTAAAAAAAAAAAGTCTTACCTTTCCAGATCTACAGTAAGCAGCTGCAAATCTTGTTGCCTCCCGGACACACAAGATATCCATTCCATCCACCTGTTCATACAAAGAAAAGGGCAGAGCATAAATCAAACTGCGTCAAACCATTTTTAAGTTACAGGACCCGTTCGTGTGCTAAGAACAGAGAACTCTTCCATTTGTCTGAGATGGTCAAGGACCCACACAAGCCGCAAAGGGGTAGCCCCAGCCTCACGTCAGGTGTCCTCACCCTCAGCCCAGGAATGAAGTCGCCTCTCTTGTAGTAATCAGTGCTAGCCGCTGCTCTCTCAACAGACGTTCCCATTCCATAGCGGTTATTCTCACAGATGAAAATACATGGCAATTTCCACAAAGCTGCCATGTTGTAAGCTTCAAATATCTGACCCTGGAAGTGTGTATAAAAAGTTCAAGTATTATTTGGCTATTTTTCTCTAGATTTCTCCATCGTCCCCAAAAGCTGCCGCTCTCCCTGGCACAAAAGCTTTCAAAAAACAAGAAAAGCTTCACCTTCCACATCGGAGCTTTTTAAGGCAGAGGACTGTGTGTGTTGGGGAGTGGGGGAGGAAAAAACGACAAGCATCATCTCTTTTTGCAACCAAAGAAAGTGACAAACCAAATACCACTCGTTTCAGTGGGGCCAAAGCAGTGGTATAGAATACATTAGGAAAAGATCAACATGTAAAACTTTGTGGCTACCTACTTTAATGCTTTACTGTAAATGCCATCGGGCCCACTGGATAACCAGAGTGAGCCAATGTCTGAGAATCAGCATCCAGAGCAGGGCCTCGGAGTGTTGTCCACGGACTGGTGAGGACTACGAGCATGACAGGAAAAGTACAGAAAGAGCCAGGCTCAGAAACCACGAGGGGAGTCTGCACATTATAGGACTCATGTAAGAACTAGTTTGCCCTGGGTTAAGATGTAAAAAGGTCCTTCACCCCCAGAGCGTTTGTGAAGTGCTGAGGCAGAGGCAGAGGCGAGCTCCTCCACAGGAGTGCCTGTATGAAGCACTTGTGCCACACGCCACCAAGTAAACCTGTAATGTGGCCGTAAAACCAAATTCTAGCCTGCCCCGAATGGCTCCTTCAACTACTAAGCAACAGACTACTTCTCTACAAATGGAATTATGCCTGTTCAACACTCTGGAGATAAAACCGCAAAGGTTATTCCAAGTCAAGAGACACACACTCACCTGATTGGCAGCACCATCGCCATACAGAGTCAAGCAGACCTCGTCCTTTCCGTTGTACTTACAGGCCAGCGCAATCCCTGCTCCCAGGGGCACCTGGCAGTGAGGCCAACCAAGAAAGCACCACGGAAATCCATGAGGGGAGAAATTAATGCTCTGAATTTTAAGTCCTGGCCAGAATTTAAGACAGAAATTACACTATCACCACAAACTCCCTACCGTGCCCCTACCCCTAACTACCCTACCCCCAATGTTATAATCAAACTGGTAAAGCAACATGAATAATCCTTCTATTTCAACCATCAAACAGTAACACTTCTATAAAGATTCAACTAGTCAAGAGCCAAAACATGAAACCTAGGTGTTTTTTTAACATACAGCAGCATCACATTACAAAGTAGGCCAAACAATCTAGTTATAATTTTATGCCGTTCTTCATTTTTCCTTTCAAATTTTTTTTAACTTTTTTTTAATTAGTTAACATATAGCATAATACTGGTTTCAGGAGGAGAATTTAGTGATTCATCACTTACATATCACACCCACGCCGTTACTTCATTATTCACTAACTGATGAGAACAAAAAGTACTATATAACCACAAAAGCTCAAATGATTTCTAACGTGGCCCCTATGATCCTGATCACCTGCCTTTCCTCCTCAGATACCTGCATCCACAGTCTATAGCAGGGAGAAGAAGGGCTAGGTGGATGTCCCAAAGCAATTAATGTACTTAAATATAAATGAAAAGGTGGAGGTATAGGCCGCTGCTAGGGGCTCTTGCTTACTTATAAAAACATAACAAAAACCTAAAAAGAAGAATTTTAAATCATTGTCCAAATCTATTAACTGATCAAATGGTCGGCTAGGAAGCAATAGGTCTTTTGAAGTACACCAAGCCCCCAAAGGACTAAAATACTTCAGAGGGAAGTTCTCCGGGGTATGAAATGTTAAGATACGGTCCAGGGCCAAATCTAGGAAAGCATGCAATCCCCATCCTCAGCGTGGATCACCTGAGCTCCAACGATGCCATTGCCCCCGTAGAAGTTCTTGGCATACATATGCATCGATCCACCTTTTCCTTTAGCACAGCCTCCTCTTCGTCCTACAGATGACAGCATGTGCACATACACATCAAAAACCAAATATATAAAAGAAAACCACACCCCAAGTGTTTACTTAGAGGTTCAACCACTAGAACTCACAGGCTAATTCAATTCCATAAGCACCCTTCCCTCTATGCAAATACATATTCCACCCTTATCTCCTGGTCCTTTAAATGAAGGTTAATCCAGTCCCATGTCCTTGAGCTTTCCAGCTCTCCAACCACTGAGTTTCCTTTAGATGTTAGTATCATGGTACCCTGGACATTTTTTTTTTTTTTGGCCAGTTACAAACATCTTCCAGTGGTACCAGTTCAAGAACAGTTCAAGAGTCAAGGGGGACAAAGGGAATATTAAAGATTCCTAGAACTGAGATTGCATACAATGAAATGCTCCTACTCTCAATTTACGTTCTATGATTGCTAATTTCTACTGGCATGCTTGAATGACAAACAGTATTCTGATTTTACGAAGCTAACATTTTTAAACTTTCACCTGAAGGGCCAGATGACCTCAAAAATGGTCAGTTCCCTCAAAAGCACAACAGAGGTACCAAAGCACCAAAAGGGAGAGGCGTTTTTAATACTCAGAAAAGTTTTAATATTAAATTGGAACAGCATCTTACTATGAGAAATCTGCATTTATTTCACTAATTTCCCCTTTTTGAAAATCAATAGCAAACCTGTAAGCTCTGCGAGAATTTCTCGGACAGAAAGTCCACGGGTAAAGGTAAAGCCATGAGCCCGGTAGGCTGTGATAAGATGGTCTGTGGGATTTATGCCGGCCTCCAGGCCCACACAACAAGCTTCCTACATTAAAGGAAGAAGCAGTAATGAGTCAATACAATACACATTTCTAGATAAAATCCCCAGCCTATTATGAAAATTTGGCCTAGTAGAACTCTCAATAACCACAAGAGGAGCTCTATTTTTCATCGGAAACAGAACAAAGGGTAAAGTTCAAGCCAGAAACTACAAACTGGAAATTCACAGATGTACTATTTCAAGCCAGTACAGTGATTTGGAAAAAAAAAATCCTGAACTAGATGTCAACATTAATACTGGGAGAATTTCATAGGAAAATAGACACTTCTGTTTTCTCTTGAGGAACCAAAAACAGGAAGCATTAACCTCAGATTTCCATATGGCACCAACTGGCTGGAACCAAGTGATGGTGTCCCCCGGTGGGCCGGGCCTGCCGACGCCAGTCCACTACCAGTCCCGCCTTCTTCACTCATTTATTCCACCCAGCTGGTGCCCACAGGCATTTGAACTTGTAACCCTTGGCCTAAACCCACAAAACAAAACACAAAGTGAAAACCCTTTTGCCCACAAGTAGAAGCACTACAGGTGATCACAAAGCCATCAAGGCGCAGGACACCAGCAACGGGAAGCGTGCGTGACTTCCTTAGCATAAGCTTCGTAGCAGGCCTCAGCATGCCCGTCTTTATTCTGATAGGCCGGCCTCGAATCCTTTAGACGCATAAGGCGGGGTAAAAACCAGTAACTACAAACCATACTTAAATTCCTACATCTAACGTGGTTTTATTACAAAACCACCACTCACCTGACCATCACACAAGTGACAGAAACCACGAATGATTTTCTGTTTATACAGCTGATCTGCCTTTAACTCCATCCGGCGAACAGTCTGCATCATCCTGTAGTACCTGAGCCCGTCCTCCCTGGTGAGCACTGTGGTGACAGGAGGGCCCTCTTCTAGCCGATGAAGATCGCATTTCTGAAATGGAATCAGACAGTTAATTTCCAGTTACTACAATATGAACGCTCACAACCCACTGTAGGATCTATTATCTTATTGCAATAATAATTAACTCAAAAACCAGCAGAGGAGCACATAAGAGATGCCACATATTGCTTCTGACTCCTTAAATCATAAAGCTCACTGTGCAAGAGGATCAAGTTTTAGAGGAAAGAAATCTAAGATGACTTTCACCAAAAATCCATGGAAGTCAAATGAGTTATAGGTTGAAAGACAAACTTTCAAAGAAACGTTGTAAGAAACTTTTTAAAGATTTTATTTATTTGAGAGCGAGTGAGCACAAGCAGGAGGAGCAGGAGAGGGAGAAGCAGACTCCCCACTGAGCAGGTAGCCTGACGCCGGGCTTGTGTACCTGTGGAAAAATTACTAACACAAAGCAAAACACTTCTTACCTTAATTTCAAATGTAGCATCATTTGCAAAATTACGGGAGGCCACGAGCACTCTGCTTGCCTTGAAAGACCAAAATATACAAACATATCAGTACTTTTTATTGTCAGATATTTTTGAAAGTCATTATTATTATTAATCAGTGATAGGATGCAGTTCTGGAATTTTCATAAGCCCCAACATATTCACGGGTGTATCCTCCATTCTCTTTACTGTGTTGGGATCTTGCCTTCAAAATGAATCCATGCTCTGGCCAATGAAATATGATCATACCCACTTCTGAAGGGTAACAGCAGAAAGAGAAAGGAGACAAAAATCAAACCCATCCACGTGGCCATTTTGTTCCCAAAGAAATTACAGTGAAAATAGAATGAAGTTAATGGCCAAAATGGAGAGACTAGATAACCTGTGGGCTTTATTTCTGCTATCTACAGTCATCACCAGACACTGAACAAGCCAAAGCTTTACTTTCATAATTATTCTTCATATAAAACTATGATCCAATTCCTATTTCAGGCCAACCACTATTCTATGAAATGGCTCCATAAGAAACATATTTTAAACTACTCAAAGTATGAGATACAAGCCTCAGAAGGGAGAGATGTTCTCTGCAACCAGCGTTCCCTTCTTGCTGTTTGGGCAGCTGTTACTGCTTGGGTGGTAAAAAGCAGGGGAAATGTTTCCTTTCCACTTTTTCGATTGAACATACCTGCTCACAACAGAAGTACTCTACGTGATGGCTAAGGTCCAGATTAGACCACAAAGATTTACCAATTACTATTACTGTATTATTTTAGCCACATTCTGCCACGTTTTCAAACACTGATATGTAAATTGACATGACTTCTTTTCATGGAGACTTGAAGCATATTCTTCAAATCCCACAAAAAGTACTTTTGATGTACTCCTACAGTGTATTCTTACCTTACCATCCAACCTCTAACACTGGACTTGATCCTGGTGAGAAGGGTTAAAGTTGACCTGCTAAGGGCCCCTCCAAGTGTACAAAAACCTATTATCTACTTATCTCTTCACCCATCAACATACCATTATCTGATAAAGCCAACAAGACAATGACCTTGCTGTAGGAAAAATGCTTAAAGACTAGAAATAAATGCTTAAGTTAGAGGCAGAGAGAATCCACTAGTATACTTAAGAATATGTGAAGAAAACTGAGGAATTTGGAAAGAAGTAAAGCTAAGCAGGGTGAGGTGACAAACTAAAGGCGATGTTTGGCAATCATGAAACAGACCAGTTATTTTTGCCAGTTAACAATTACATTGTGGGGCCAGAAATTTTCCTTGTAATGCAAAATGAATTTCCAGATACAGCTACAAAAACTGTAGTTTTCAGAAATATTTAAAACTAGAGACCTTGCTGGGGCGCCTGGGTGGCTCAGTCGTTAGGCGTCTGCCTTCGGCTCAGGTCGTGATCCCAGGGTCCAGGGATCGAGCCCCGCATTGGGCTCCCTGCTCGGCGGGAAGCTTGCTTCTCCCTCTCCCACTCCCCCTGCTGTGTTCCCTCTCTCGCTGTCTGTCAAATAAATAAATCTTTAAAAAAAAACAAAAAACGAGACCTTGTTGAAACACTAAAATCATACACCTGAAACTAATATTACACTGTATGTCAACTAATTGGAATTCAAATAAAAACTTAATAAATAAAACTAGAGACCAAACCAGCTAGTAACCAACCATAACCGAGAAGAGGTAAATTCTCCATCTTAAAGTTGAAACCAAGAATGACGACAATTCTATATAATAAAGAGCAGAAAGGCAAGGTCAAAGACTACGACTGCCGGAAAGCTACTCACATCCCTTTCTCCCTGTTTCATTACTATCCATCTCAAAAATAAGAGGAATCACTTATATAATGGGTAAAAGGAGCTGAGTTAAGTTAAAGAAGCTAAAAGTCCTATCAAAAGTATGAGTGTATCATAATTTATAACTGTTGAGGTTGTTGAAAAAATTACCTTTCATTTTCTCTGAAGAGCCCTAAAAAGCTTCTCTGTTAAATAGGATTCCTCTTTGAAAGACCATGGACGAACCCATTCACATTTTGAAAAATAAAAACTTTTACGTTCCTAAATACATGGGAACCATTCAAGTCAAAGAGGGAAAACAGTTCAAAAATTCCAGATTCTACCAGTATAAATTAAAAATCTTCCCTATTACTTAAAAAGTCAAAAGTATACTGGTAGTGAAATTCTCAAACGATCATAATGAAAATACAAACAATAACAATTTTAAATGTAATTTCATCTGTGAAATAACTCTGAAAACACTCAACCTCAAAGATGAAATCACAGGTACTTAAGCAACTGAAGTTACACTGGGCCTTCTGCTTTCATTTTAGAGACTGTCATTTTGTAGGAAGTGCATCCAATTTCTAAAGGTTTTGGTGGGATGGCTGAAGGGTGGCAAACCATGGGAGAAAAGAGGGAGACCAAATGTCCCAAGTCTTCTACCTAGGCCAGCCCCTAGTAACCCCTGAGAAGTGAACACTGTAATCAATTACAGGAACATTTTCCCTTAGGTTCTCAAAGATATTAAATACTACACCTACTTTATACAATGAGTTTGTTAAAAGACAAATTCCTTAAACCTGTTTGTATCACCTATGCTTAGAAAGTGGTTGTCCCTGTCTTGATGGTATTAACATCTGACGTGCTTACTTAATTTTTAAAGACACTTTTGCAGATCTATGTGTCAAACCCAGAATCACTGGGAACCTGGCAAGTTATGGAGTATGAAACTTGTCCAGTTCCTGACAGTTTCAAGTGTGTTTTCCTTTATCTGACAATGATCTTTTTTAGCATTAAGAAGTACAGGTTCAAAAAAGAAAGTACAGGTCTCTGATGATTCTAAAACAAACACTTTGAACACTCTAGCCAGTGTTAACACAACTGAAACCTGATAAATAAGCACACTAGACCCAAGAGCCTAAAGTGCGCTAAGCACTCTGGAGACATCTCATCAATAATTACAGTTTATGGAAACACCGATTACCTGATTTGCTCTGTTGCAAGGACGGGGAGATATTAAACAGGGTTTCGGCCCACAAACACACACAATCTACAGTTAATACATAATTCTTCAAAATATTTTTCTGTGCTTTACTATAATTAATGCCACATATGCAAGCAACAGGAAAAACAAGCAAAATAGCCAAAAAAAGAGGGCCGGCTCAAAGTAAGGAGCACTAACTCTGTCTCTAATTCTTATTTTAAAAAGTAATTAAATAAATGTTATATACAGGAATCCATTTCCGTTGTAATAATCTTTTCTCTCAATAACAATTTTTGACTAAATGAAGTTATATTTCACTCTGGTTTTATCCAGTTAACAAATTACTGTAACTCAAAAATCATTTCTATTTGATTTGGGCGATATTATGTGATTTTTGAAGAGGCCAAAGTTTTATTGAGATAAAGTGCAATTTGCATTTCATGCCAACGCATCGCTGGAAGAATGGAAAACACAAGCAGGAGTATTTTGGGCAGCCAAGCAAATGAGCCTTTGATATTAAGTAATGACTTCTCTCTGCTCCTAGGGACACAGAGGTGACAGTAATTTGAAAATGCACACACCAGTTTTCTTACTACAGAACACCACCAATTCTATCAAAGTTTTTCTTTTCTACTGCAGGCCTTTAACTTTAACATGATACAGACCTAAGACCCTCATATAAAGTTGAAAACATGTTTCCATGACTTACATTCAACTAAAAAGCGAAGATGTGGAGATTAAACAGCCTAGTGCCTGACACACATTAAGAGCTCAAGAAATGTTGGATATATCATGTGATATACAGAAATAAAACTGAAATGGGCTTATCCTTCAGGTGGATCTAGTTGCAATTAAATGCTAGTAACTGATGAACCAAATTGTTTTGTAGTTATTTCAGTCAAAGAGATTCCCAGAAGAGTATATACCTCCTTTCAACGATCTCTGCCCACACTAAGCAGAACTGCCCCAAAATCCTGGGAGTTATTACTAGAACTTGAACTGCAAGTCAAGCTTGGCTGCAGTTGAACCCAGTAATACTATCTCCCCATACTTAGAGGTCAAAATGCTTGAAGGCCTTAGGCACATCTACAAGCTGGACCCATAAATAGTGCTAACCTCTAACCCCACCCTCCCAAGCACCACTGCTGTTTTCTTCAGCTACTTTTACCCTAAGCGTGTGTGTTTAAGCGGGAGGGCGGTTTCCTCTGGGTTCTGCTTGACTGCTCTTGAAGTGACTGCCAAGAAAACTCAACGTTGAGGGAAAGGGGGGGGTAGTTTCTGGTGAGCATGACCCGGACTTAACCCTACAGAGCTGGGTGCAGGTGTTCCACAAATGTATACCCAACTGGGCACTGAAATAACATTTAACATACGTGTTAAAAGGTTAACATGTGTCACGCGTTTAAGCTTCACGACACCCCCACGGGGTGAATATTCCTAATTATCTCCTCTTTAGAGAGAAGGAAACCGAGCACGGGAGATTTAAAACAAAAACAAAAACTTGCCCAAGGTGACAGGGCTAGTAAATGGTGAGGCAGGTGTTTGAACAGGACCAGTCTCCGGATTTCACGCTCTTAACATAGTACATGGCCTCTCAGTCAAGAAGAATGAAATTAGGAAGATTTAAAATGAACGGGCAGGATCAACTGGAGACTCGGCGATGCCCAAGGCCCCCTCTTCTGTCCGCAGTAAAAGAACGGGCACTTCTAGAGCACACCTACGTTAGCCGGAGCCGGGAGCCGCGGCTAACCTCCCCGCGGACCTTGTGGAGCTCCCCTCCCCCATTCGCTGCAGAAGGGCCCGGCAGCCGCTCGTCCCGGGGCCGGGAGCGGAGTACCAGGAGCGAAGGCAAAACAAAAGGCCCGCGGCTCTCCGGACGCTCCGCAGCGCCCTAGGCGGCGCCAAACGGCGCGCCCCCAGACTCGGGCCGTCCTCTGGCGTCCTCCGGGATCGGGCCCCGCCTTGGCCCCGGGCCCCGCCTCGGCCCCGCTCGCGCCCTACCCCGGGCCGCCCACGCTGCCTCACCGGCTTCTGGGCGACGCCCGACAACACGCGAGAGACAGCGGCGAGCATTTTCCTCATGGATTGTCGGCAGTGGCAGTGGCAGCAGTGGCGGCGGCTACTCCCAAAGACTCCACCCGCGCGTCCCAGGAATCTTCAAGTCTCCTTCAGGCGCCCGGAGGGGACGCCACGCCTTAACCGCAGCACGACGGGAGGCAACGGAAAGACGTCATGCGCCGCGCCGGGCCGCAGGCCAACCAGGCTGGCTCCCAGGGTGTGCCCCGCCCACCGAAAAGGCCCGCGACCGCTCATTGGGTGTCGGCGCCAGAGACGGCGGGGGCTGGAGGCTCCTTCCGTCACCACGCCACGGAAGGGTGGGGATACCGGACCATGAGTGCGTCGGCCTGGGAAAGTGGAGCCCCGCCTCCAGGGCCCCGCGGGAAAATGACCTTTTCCTTAGGTTTAGCAACTTCGAGTAGGCGTGCACGATCGTGTAGGTCACCTGCCGTGCGCCCAGTCCTGCCGGTGCAGCCTTCGCTCAGTACACGGAATAATGAAGATTTACAGCATGGTCGGAGCCAAAAGACGGAACATCTGGTTTCTTTAAATGGTTCCGCTGCTAACTTGTCTTAAAGAGATCATGTAACAGTTGTAAAATGCAGTCCTGTCTACTTGAGCTACGATCTAAAAATCGGTTTCCCAGGTAAATATTGAGAGATCAGTGGAAAAGGCCTCTAGCTCTAGTTATTGGTTCACAAGCTCAACGTGAGTTAACGACAGCATAACACAGCTGATAATAAAAGCATACACAGGGGCACCTGGATGGCTCAGTCGTTAAGCGTCTGCCTTCCGCTCAGGTCATGACATGATCCCAGGACCCTGGCTGGGATCGAACCCGTCCCTGCTCAGCGGGAGGCCTACTTCTCCCTCTCCGCCACATGTGTTCCCTCTCTTGCTGTGTCTGTGTCAAATAAATAAATAAAAATTTTTTAAAAATAATAAAAGCATACACAAACATAAAAACAACTCTGGGCTCTATTGAGTGACTTCCCAGGTCAAAGGGCTGGTTGTGGGCTACTGGGATTGCACTTGGGGTACAGGGTTCAGATTTGGGCTCCCCATTTAAGGGGAATAGTGTCAAAAATGGGTGCAATCCAGGGGAATGGTCAGAATGGTGAGAGGCTGAAATTACAATTTGTGAAGAATGATTAAAAGAGTTCGGGGAAAAGCCAGACTAACTTGGAGTGGGCTAGGTTATGTTTTATTAATATAACAAACATCAACCTCCACATTCCAAGAACTTGAAGTGATTCAAGTCACCTTGTTTACACTACAGGTCCCTCACTGGTTGGGGCTCTGCTCCATGTCATCTTCACTCTGGCACTCAGACTGATGTAATACCCTCTGTCAGGAACTTACCATGGTAGAGGGCAAAGAGATCATTTAAACTGGCTCTCAAAACTTCTACCCAGAAGAGACACATGTCACGTCTTCTCAATTTCCATAAACCAGAGCTAGTCACCCAACCATATCTGAGCTCAGCAGGGTGAGGTATAATCCTCCACTCAGGAGGAAACCCAGAAAATAGGATGAACAGTAAAACCATAGAGGATTGGATACATCCTTACACATTTTCATGCCAGTCATGTTCCATGAGAAAAAGCTATTGTGTGCATCTGTGTGAATAAAAGGATTTCAGTTAAGTATAACAGTGAATTTCCTAACCGTAAGAATTGTCTCATGAGAAGATTCCCTACCGGTGTCACCAAAAGTATTCATAGCAAAAGTTCAAAGCATGACCAGATGCCAGAATGGCTAGAAGAAGGACTTTGACAGTGGCAGGAGGCTCAGCTGAGAGAACTTGTTGATTCCTCCCACCTCTATGACTAGGCAACTCCTGAGAAGAGCACTCCTCATAGGAGTGAGCAGGGCCATTAAAAGGTAGGGATGGAAGTGAGATGCTGCTGCTAATTGAATGGGAAGGGTGAAGAAAAAGAGAGGCAAAGGGTCAGAGGTCAGATGCCCAGGTCACAAGTAGCAGCTGGCCTGGATGGTTTGGGACATGTTGGCCTGGAGGCGGTTGTAAATCTGGAACATACGGCTTAGAAATAGGAATTTGGGAGTTATTTGCATCGGGGTGATGTTGATTTGCGTGTCCAAGAGCAATGTAGGACATATGGACATAAACAAAGTCATTCATTCATTTAACCCTATATATTGAGCACTGATTGTGTGTTAGATACTGTACTAGGCACTGGGGATATAGCAAGGAACAAGTAGAATATAGGCTGTACCTCACAGAGCTTACAGTCTAATGGGGGTAATTAACAAGTGCACATAAATATTATATGAACACATAATACTAACAATAGATGGTGTGAAGAAAAATTAAACAGGGTGAGGGGATAGAGAATGAGGAGAGTCCGAAAGGCTCCTCTGAGAAGGCGACATGCGGGCAGAGACCTGAATGCGACCAGGAAGCAAGCTATGCCAAAACCCCAAGGAGAGCTTTCCGTACAAAGGGATCGACAAATACAAATGCCCTGAGGTGGAAATAAATTTTGTATATCAGAAGAATAGCAAAAAGACCAAGTGACTTTGGTGGCATAAAACAGTAAGAGGGCCCAAAGAAATGAAGTAGAAAAGAGAGAGACCAGAAAAGGAGGGCCCTAGTGGAATTTTTTGTTTTTCTTAGGAGGAAATGGAATTTTGTTTTGAGTGGGATAGGAAGCTATTGGAGGGATGGGAGCAGGGAAGTGGCCTTGATTTAATTTCCATTTCCACTGAACACTTAAGAACATTCTGGTTGCTTCTCAGAGTCCATAGTCTTCTCTGAGAAACAAACTGAGGGCTCTAGAGGGAAGGAGGGGGTGGGGGGATGCGTTAGCCTGGTGATGGGTATTAAAGAGGGCACGTTCTGCGTGGAGCACTGGGTGTTACGCACAAACAATGAGTCATGGAACACTGCAGCAAAAACTAATGATGTACTGTATGGTGACTAACATAACATAAAAAAATAATAAAATAAAAAATAAAAAATCTTAAAAATCAAATATAAAAAGAAAAATAAATTTGTACATATGTTTGGCACCTTTTTAAATTTAAAGTTTTCCTAAAATTAATTTTTTACAAATTTTCCTAAAAAAATTAAAATTTTCCCTAAAATTGGAAAAAAAAAAAAAGAACATTCTGGTTGCTGAATGGACATTTGAATGGACATTTGATCATGTAGGAACAAGAGTTCCCTTAGTACTTGTTCTTTGAGTTCTGGGTAGCTTCTGCTTCCTTTGGGGGAACTCGTATCTGTAGACAGTAGCAGACTGGATCTAAGTTGTTCTTTCCTTCGTATTTGCAAGAAGCAGATCCTACATCCTCTGTGTGTCATTGTTACCCAAACACTATAAAGATTTAAGACGTAGGATTTTATAAGAATAATGAAGGGAAATGTGTACATCATTGTTTCTCCAAGTTTGGATCACCGCACAAGTCCAGACAGACTGACCAGGTTATGTTGCAGTAACACATGAGTCTCAAGTATCAGTGGATTACTACGACAGAGGTTGATTTTTCACTCAGGGTCTAGGTCCAACATGGATCATCCACGGACTTTATCCATGATGTCACTCAAAAACCCAGGATGATGCTCTAATATTTCAATACATAACCATCATGGTCAATGCGGCAGGAAAGGAGAGGGCGCCAAAGGGTCTCGTGATGGCTCTTAAATACTTTGGCAGAGTGTCACCTGTCTCTACTGCACAGTTCCTCTAGAGATGGTGGCTCAGTGAACTCCTCTGCCATCCAGCAAGCAACACTCTCTCCAACAAGGGGACTCCTCCTTGGGTGCTGTATTTCAGCCCTGGGGGCAGTGGCTGCTTTTCTATCTACTATTCCTGTAATCCTTTATATTTCTCTTTATGTCTTCTCCCTCCTACTCCAACCCCCTATTATTTGAGCAATAAGATAAATAGCGGTAGTAGTGGATTGTAACCCATCGAAGAAAATAAATACCCATGAATCCATACAGACATAAATAGATATTTGAATAAAGAAGTAGGGGAGGGTGCCTGGGTGGCTCAGATGGTTAAGCGTCTGCCTTCGGCTCAGGTCATGATCCCAGGGTCCTGGGATCGAGTCCCGCATCAGGCTCCCTGCTCCTTGGGAGCCTGCTTCTCCCTCTGCCTCTCTGTCTCTCTCTCTCTCTCTCTCTCTCTCTGTCTCTCATGAATAAATAAATAAAAAGTTTAAAAAAAAAGAAGGGAGAAGAGGCAACTTTTCCTTACAAGGTACTAATCACACAGGATAAAATAGTAAATTCCCAATGGAGAAACAGGTAATCCAATTTTTAATAAGTAGGATATTTTCTTTGCACTCCTTTTTTGCCAGAAATTTCAAAGCTAGAGTTGGAAGTGACCTTGAGGGTGAGGGACACTTCAGGTGTTGTATGAGTGGTGACAGGCTAAGGTTGCCGTTCATAGTCATTGGCTATGGGCCATAATAATCTCATCTGTGCTAGAACATTAACAAAGGACTCTTGCCTCTAGGGGAGGAGAGGCCAAGGAGATGGAGAAATAATTATAAAAGGCAGGGACCTGAGGAAGAGAAAATCTTAAGAATAAAGAATAACATGTGGTAGGGAAGGTGTGGAGAAAAGGAAGCCCTCGTGCCCTGTGGATGGGGATAGAAATTGTTGTAGCTACCATGGAAGACAGTGAGGACTCAAATTAAAAATAGGACTACCCTATGATCCAGGATGCTACTTCTGGGCATCTATGTGAGGAAAAGGAAGACACTAACACCCCTATGTTCGCTGAGGCATTGTGCACAGTAGCCATTTACAGAAACAACCTCAGTGTCCATCGCTGGATGAGTGCAGGAAGGAGATGTGGTCTACGGGCAACATGGAAGATCATGCAGCCACCCGAAGAAGGAAATCGTGCCATTTGAGACGACATGGATGGACCTGGAGGGCATTATACTAAGTGAAGTAAGTCAGACAGTGAAAGACAAACACCATATGATCTCACTTACATGTGGAATTTAAATAAAGACAAAAACAAAAACAAAACCCAGGCTTATAGATACAGAGAATGTAACGGTGATTGCCAGAGGTAGTTGTGGGAGGTGGGCGAAGTGGGTGAAGGGAGTCAAAAGGTACAAACTTTCAGTGAGTCCTGGGGTGTCGTGTACAGCATGGTGACTATAGTTAATGCCTTTGGCTGGAGTGTTGATCTCAGGGTCCTGGGATCAAGTCCCACATCGGGCTCTCTGCTCAGTGGGGAGCCTGCTTCTCCCTCTCCCTCTGCCTGCCGCTCCCCCTGCTTGTGCTCGCTCGCTCTCTCTGACAAATAAATAAAATCTTTAAAAAATAAAATAAAATAAAATGCTCATCACAAGGGAGAAAAGGTACTGCGTGGTGCTGGCTGTTATCTAGACTTACTGTGCTGATCATTTCACAACATGTACAAATGTCGAATCGTTATGTTGTACCCCTGACACTAATATAATGTTACATGTTAATTATCTCAATTTAAACAAGAAAAAGAACGCTTTCATTTCCTAACTTACAGGAAAATAAACATTGACAGGCTCTATAAAAATAAAGAGGAGGACTTCAGAGCTTGGGTGGAACGGGAGAGGACATGTCCTTCTGTCTCCAGCACTCCTGCCCACCAGGGCTCTCTGCTCTCTGGGTGAAGCCAGAGGATTGAGCAAAATATGTTTTTGGCCTTTCCTTTGCAAAGTTTCCCCAAAAGTACTCAATCAAGCTGAACTTGAGGGTAAATCATGGTCCTTATGTGCCTCTGGCTTTCTTGGTGGGAGCTGCTTCCGCCCCCCCCCCCCCAACCCCCCCCCCCGTGAGTGATTTACAATAGAATGATCATATACCCAGGTGAAAAAAACTCAGTGAAGGCTTGAGTGTGTTTGATGTGCTAGACCCCATGCTGGCAGAGGGATTACCGCTAGGGGCTATTTTGACTTTGGAACCATATAAATGTTTTATATAAGCATAAAACAAAATGGAATAAAAATGGAAATGAGGAGCAACAAATGCATTTAACCATATACCTAGTTGCTAGAATAATTGCACAGAGAAGGTCTGGAGCTATTGAACAACACAGTATTAAAACTAGAATGAAAATATCTGCCAAAAAACAATCTTAAATCTTAGATTTTCTGCATAAAAGAGACACAAATATAAAAATCAAAGAGGTCAAAGCCTGGTGGTCCTGAATTTGAACTGGAAAGAGCAGTACAAACTCATGTCTAGCTTCCCCTTAAAAGATATACATCCTAACTCTCTCCACTGGAAAGACCTAGAAGCGAAGAGCTGCCCAGTAGTAATTATTCCAAAAACTGGTAAAAGAATCAAGGATTGGGGAACCTGGGTGGCTCAGTTGGTTAAGCATCTGCCTTCAAGTCAGGTCATGATCCCGGGGTCCTTGGATCGAGCCCCGCATGGGGCTCCCTGCTCGGCGGGGAGCCTGCTTCTCCCTCTCCCACTCCCCCTGCTTGTGTTCCCTCTCTCACTGTGTCTCTCTCTGTCAAATAAATAAATAAATAAAATCTTAAAAAAAAAAAGAATCAAGGATTTATCTGGCCTCTCCTGTACAGACTGAACTTCACTGTAAACCAATAGTTGGTGAGGGAAACATCTTTATGGGACAGTTTCTGCTACTAAATACAGAAGGAATCCTTGAGTTTTCATATCCCAGGCATTAAATAATGGATCTAGCCACTGGAAACTTTAGAACCAGGACTAAATTGAGAGCACCCGATCAAGCAGCAGCCCCGTACCTCTTGCCCGAGAGCAGCCCAGGCGCCTCACCACCTGCAGAATATTCTGGCCTCCAAATCCAAGCAGAATTCCAGCAAGCCTCTAGACTTTCTACCAGCCGGCAGGATGCAATCTGTAAAATCAAAAAATGGGGAAAGCATTACAGGAGAGAAGAGCTAGTGTCTTTAAAAACCAAATAGCAAGGGGCACCTGGGTGGCTCAGTAGGTTGGTTGGCTGCCTTCGGCTCAGGTCATGATCTTGGAGTCCCGGGATCGAGCCCCATGTCAAGCTCCCTGCTCGGCGGGGAGCCTGCTTCTCCCTCTCCCTCTGCTCCTCCCCGCCACTCATGCTTACGCGCTCTCCCCCCGTGTCTCTAAAAAAAATAAAAAAAATCTTAAAAAAAAAAAAAAACAGGTGGCAAGATTTAAAAACAGGACAAGGGAGGACAAAGGAAATGTCATATGTTAAGAGATTTAAGAGACTTCTTAGCCAAATGAAACCTGTAGATACTGGTTGGATCTCAAATAAACTAACTGTAAAAAAAAGTAAAAAAGACATTTATCAGATAATTTGTGCAATTTAAACACTGACTGGATATTTGGTGATATTAAAGAATTGTTTAGGTGCATAAACACTATTAAAGTCACTTTTAAAAGAGTTCTCATCTGCAACAGAGACATGCTGAGGTTTTCATGGTTGAGATCATCGGATGTCTAGGAGTAGCTTTCAAATAACTCAGCAACAGTGGTGGCCTCCCTGGGGTACTTTGCAGGGTGCACACGGGAAGCAAGGCGGGCCATCGAGCTGACAATTGTTACACCTAGTGGCGTCTACATGGGCCTTGATTCTTCCCTCTAGTCCTGCGGGTCGTTGACAATGTCTCCTTATTGGAAAGAGCAGCAGAGATGCCAGACATTGCTGATTGCCTACGAAGCCATTATCTTGCATTGATTTAAGAAAATCTATATTTCCACTTTTCGGTATTTGCTGTAGGGCATTGAAGCTCCCGAAGGACTTGCTTATGTCAGGCAAGTGCAAACATTTATAACCATTGAGTTCACAGTACACAGTGCACACCGAGAAACCAGGTGCTGGTGTTACAAGTGTCAGGGACATCATGGCTGTCTTGGAGCTTGTGGTCTGGGGGGCAGGGACGGAGGGACAGGCATTAAACAGGTAAATTACACATATAAGGATATATATCATTAACACAAGGAAAATCCTTATAGATACAGTGGGCTAGCTGGGGGCTGATTGGTTCAGGTGAGGCAGGCACACAGCCAGGTAAAGATGCTTTTGAGAAATGGAAACAAGACAGGCAGTAGGTCATCCTGGTCCATTCAGACCTCATCAAGGATTTAGACATTTGTCCTAAGAACAAGGAGGTGCCAAAGAAAGATTTTAACACTAGTTTTGCATTTTGTAAATACAGAAGGTAAGACATACCCACTTACGACAGGACCCCAGGGGAAATTAACTGAGAGACATGCCACAGTGTTTTCACAGAAACATGGGTTTCCTGAATCCACGGTGAGATGTGTGAATCATAGTGGGTATGGTCACCTGTCTCTAGTAGCCAATATATAATGTGGACAAATGGTCTCCCAATCTGCACTCCAGCCGTGGCCCTGCCTTTGACCTGCACTGTGTGGTCCGACGAGAGCAGGGCGGGTCTTTCTCCGGCTGTGGTTGCATCAGCCCGGGCTGGCTTTCATCAGTCCACAGATTGCATCACATCGCACAGCCTTCCAAGTCCGGCCTCATTCTCCCGCCATGCAGAGCTCTGCTGATCAGCCTGGCCTTAAGTTACTGTCCATTATTTTCAGTGGCTGATCCTCCAACCAGAAGCAGCCTTTGGAAACCTAAGGCCAGGGTGGTGGAGAGGCAGCATTGCCCCTGAGCTCTGGAACCAGTCCCTCTGGTTTCAGATCCTGGCTCAAGCCCTTTCTAGCTGTGTGACGGTGGGCACACGTTCTAACGGGCTTTCCTCAGCATCTGGCTTTCGTCCTCTTTAAAAGGAGCATAGTGACAATATTTCTGTCATAGGGCCGATATGACGCTTATATGGATCAGTATTTGTCAAGCACTTAGAACAGTGCCTGACTCACGACGAGTACTATACTGGAATTTCGTAAATCTTTAAACGTCTTGGTGCCTTGCTGTCTGCATTAGAAAAGCAACTTTTAGAAACTTCTATCTTCCAGGTATGCTTTGAAAATGAATCAAGCGGGGGCGCCTGGGTGGCTCAGTTGGTGAAGCGTCAGCCTTCAGCTCAGGTCATGATCCCAGGGTCCTGGGGTCGAGCCCCACATCGGGCTCCCTGCTCAGTGGGGAGCCTGCTTCTCCCTCTTCCCCTACCCCTCCCCGCCCCCACTCATGCTCCCTCTCTCTCCCTCTCTCAAATCAGTAAATAAATCTAAAATAAATAAATAAATATTTAAAAAGAAAAAAGAAAATGAATCAGGCGGGTACTCAGCATATTTAAGGGGAGACTATTATCTTTATGGTCCATAGTTAACTACTGTTTGGGGACCGCCAACAAGCGCTGTTAAATGAAGGGGCAGAATCCATGTCACTGTAGTACTTGGCCAAAGGTCATTAAGCAACCAGGCCACACAAAGGCAGACTTTCCCATGGCAGATGTGGGGTGCTCAGTGAGCTCTACGCTTGATTTGACAGCTTGAGGCTTCTTTACATGTCAAGTTCTCCCTCACAAAAATCCACAGGGCCTTGTCAAGTGCCTGCACAACTGACTTAATCGTTGATAAATCTTGACAATCTTTTTTCTTTTAAGACTTTTTATTTTTAAGTACTCTCTATACCCAACGTGGGGCTCAAACTCAGGACCCCAAGATCAAGAGTTGCATGCTCTTCCAATTGAGCCAGCCAGGTGCCCCAATCTTGCCAGTCTTAAAGAAACTAAAACCGGGATTTACCAAACACAAGGTAGGGGTAGTTATGGACTTGACCAAACAGCTATAATAGGATTCTTTTATAAAGCATTTTCTCATCATTTTATAACAAGCATTTTTCTTATTGCAAAAAAGCATGTTCAATGAAGAAATTCTGGAAACTAAAGATAAATCATAATTAAAAAAATGAAAATATTCTATAATCATACAGCCCACTAAAATACATTTACATATATTTTATATATATTTTTTATTTTTTATTTATATTTTATATTTTATTTGTTTTAATTTTTTTACTTTTTAAAGATTTTATTTATTTATTTGACAGAGAGAGACACAGTGAGAGAGGGAACACAAGCAGAGGGAGTGGGAGAGGGAGAAGCAGGCTTCCTGCCGAGCAGGGAGCCCGACGCGGGGCTCGATCCCAGGACCCTGGGATCATGACCTGAGCCGAAGGCAGACGCTTAACGACTGAGCCACCCAGGCGCCCCCACATTTACATATTTTTAAAAATGTATAGAAGTGAGATCAGAAGATACCTCTTATTTTATAACCCTTTCACCACAGGCGATTAAATATTTTTAACAACCTGACTTAAAATATATATATATATATATATATATGTATTTATTTATCCTAGAGACAGGGTGTGCACACAAGCAGGGGGAGGGGCAGAAGGAGAGGAAGGGAGTTTCAAGCAGGCTCCAACTCCTTGCCGAGCACAGGGCCTGATGCCGGGCTGGATCTCACCACCCTGAGATCAGACCTGGGCAGGAGAAACACAGGGTTGGCCACTTAACCGACTGAGCTATCCAGGTGCCCCTTTAACAGCTGGATTTTTAACTCTTTTTTTTTTTTAAGATTTTATTTATTTATTTGACAGAGAAAGAGATAGCGAGAGCAGGAACACAAACAGGGGGAGTAGGAGAGGGAGAAGCAGGCGCCCCTGGATTTTTAACTCTTAAAAGTACATTGTATCAGGCACCTGGGTGACTCCGTTGCTTAAGCATCTGCCTTTGGCTCAGGTCATGATCCCAGGGTCCTGGGATCCCGTCCTACATCAGGCTCCCTGCTCAGCGGAGAGTCTGCTCCTGCTCTCTCTCTCTCTCAGATGAATAAATAAAATCTTTTTAAAAAGTACATTGTAGCTACAATTCAACCAATCCCTTACTGTTGCATAATTAGATGGCTTTCCATTTTTACAATCATAAACCATGCTTGATGAGCATATTTGTAGCTATCACCTCATGCAGATTACTATTATTTTTTAGGATAAGTTTCTAGAGGTGAAATTCTGGATCCAACAGTATGCAAACATTTCAGGGATCTGATTCATATTCCTACCATGCCTTCCAGGAAGCGTGAAACGCTCTTCAGAGCTCTGAGGCCCAAAGAGAACATTATACCTATAAAAAATGCATTTTTAGATATTTCAAAATTTTGTTGACTCTAAGGGTGGTGGTAAAAGGGCTAAAAAGTGGGACTTGGACAAAAAGTGAACGGTGTCCCAGGTTCACTTGCCTCCCCGACACCGCGACAGGAACCCAGCGCATGCCTACCCTAGCACGCATGCACCCTGGCTGGCGGACACTGCAGCGCGGCGCAGCTCGCCCCCCCCTGAGCCTGGTCGTGCATTTCTTACTCTCTCCCCCTCACCTACGCTCCTCCCATCCCAGTGATTCTCAGTGGCAGCGGAGCTGTCCCCATGGGTCACAATGGGCACTTCTGCAGGTCGAGGGTTGTCACAATGTTGGGGGGGTACTCTTGAACTTAGATGCCCGACATCCTGTGCAATGAAAACGTTTCCTATCTCTCACATGACTTTCAAATGTTCCTCTGGGCACTCATGTTGGTGAAAAACCCGCATCTAAAACCTGTATATAATATCTTGACCAAAACCCTAACTCACTTTTACAGAGAAATAAAAAATAGTTTTTGAATGAATATTCCAGGAAGACAAATGTCTTTACCAAGTAAATTGAGGAAAGACTATAATAATTTGTTTTCTTCTGGGCTTTTCCAAGACTTGTTTACCATTGCAGAAAAATCCTATCACCAGTGGTAATGCTGCTAGTGGTATCTAAGTCACTGACCCCACTTGAGTCTACACCTGCACCTGTCACAGACACAGGGATTCCACATTCGGGGGCAAACATCTAAACACTCCATTGTAGTGTACTCACGTCCAAGCACACATATTAGTTCATAACACATTACTTTGCTTTCATTTCTTCTTTGTATTATAGTCTTTAAAATATATAAAAATTAGGGCGCCTGGGTGGCTCAGTCCTTGAGCGTCTGCCTTCGGCTCAGGTCATGATCCCAATGTCCTGGGATCGAGCCCCATATCGGGCTCCCTGCTTGGCAGGAAGCCTGCTTCTCCCTCTCCCACTCCCCCTGCTTGTGTTCCTGCTCTCGCTGTCTCTCTCTCTGTCAAATAAATAAATAAAATCTTTAAAAAATTTGCTGTGAAAATGGAGCCTTGTGCATTAGCATCGAGAGCAACTTCCTGACGCCCTCTGGTGGCACACTTTAGCATTGCCTCACTCCGCCGGTGGTTCTTGGGCTTAAAAGCTTGTTGCCTCCAAAATGTGGTAACAAAATGACACTTTTGACAAAACTCAAAGCACAAAATTCCTTGAGTTGTCCTTGGCCATCTCTCTCATTTGTCGTCATTTGGATTCCCACCGCCCCCTGCAACCGGACCACACAGCTACCATTCCCTAAAGTGAATCCTGGTCCTTTCTGGGAAAGAAGATGCCACTGAACAGGATTGGGTGTGCTGGGGGCCGAGCCGGGGAAATGGAGGGAAAAGTCAGGAGCCAAGGGAAGTAATGCCAGCCCTATGTATCTGTTCATAACTAGGAAATTTAAGCAAACGTGCGGGTCGTCCCATCCCATTATTTTTTCCGTCTTACCTGCTGGTGCCGCCCAGCTTTTCCCCTCCAAGCACAGCAAGGTCCCGGCGTGTCCTTTGAACACATGCTTTTCTTAAACCGGGGATTCTCCAACTTAGCATGCATCAGCCTCACTCGCACGCCTCATGGGCCCGGTCCCCAGGCTTTCGGCTGCAGAAGGCCGGGAGGGCTCGATCTCGCAGGTGGGGCCTATTTGCGGAGGAGCTCAGTTGGCCTTGACTCCTTAGCTGCAGTGAGCAGTATTTACCACTCTCATTTTCTGAGACCACAATACTTTGCTCAGTTTCCAGAGTGTCCGGATTTGAAGGAACTTTGCAGTTTTCAAAGGCAACAGAGCGCAGGACTGCCAGACCGCCTCATAAAAAGGGTCTCTGTGAATCCTCTCGGCCAGGGAGAGGGGAGGAATTAGTGATGATCACTCCCCACGGGGGAAGCAAAGCCCTTCCCCCAAATGAGCCTGCATGCCTCTAATAAAATGCCAATTGAGAAAAATGATTTCCTCCTCTTGGCAGCTCTGGGACCTGTGCCTTAAAAGAAAACTTGTCTTCCAGCACCTACATAGATAAGTAGGTATCCTTTCAGAGAGAAGAAATAGAATCTCAAATAGCCAATGGCCAGAGTACTTTTGTATTTGTCATTTCTCTTGGACTTGTTCCTCGGCAATCGCTTGGAAAATAAAAATCTTCCTGGGCTTTCTCAAGAGTGAATAGATAAGAAAGGAAAGGACAAAAGGGAATGGAAAAGAGAAAGATTTAAAGATGGGCGGAGAACCTAGGTCGGGAGGACTGGCTGGAACGGGGTGGGGGGGGAGAGGTGATTTTTCTGGAAAGAAAAATATCAAAAGAGGGAGAAAAGAGAGCCATTGGAGAAAGCCCAGAAGGGCAACAAGGTGGTATCTGCCTCATTGGCAGCGCTTGGCAAAGGCAATGCATGTAGGACTCCCGTGGGGCAGTGCCCGCAGGAGCCCGCTGTGCAGGTGGTGCGTCCCCACCGTGTTCCCCCGGCGCGCGGTAGCCGGCGCTCTGCGTGGCCCACAGCATCGGGCAGAGGCGCTCATCCGTCACTGCTCAGACTGGGCTGTAAAGGCCCCGTGGCTTTCTGTGCCGTGGTTCACTGGCCGTGGGAGGAGGCGGTCGGCTGGCCTGAGCCGGAAACTGCCCCTTCAGGCTCACTCAGACCTTCAGGCAGCCGGTGGCCTGGCCCGCATCCTGGGCTGCCGTCTGGACAGAGACCCTGAGCCCAAACACCGAGCTCAGCTGCTTCTAGATCCCTGACCCACAGAAACCGTGAGATAATAAACGTTTGCGGCATTGAGCACTAACTTTGGGGAACAAGCTAAGGCCCAGAGAGGTTAAGTAGTTTGTCTGAGATCACACAGCTAGTTAAAGGCAGAGCTGAGAGCAGGACTCAGAATTCATAACTTTTAGCCTAATTCCCATTATGTAAGACTTTTAATAAAGAGTGAGGGAATGAATGCATGAACAGAACTTTATATTTCTTGGGTTTTTGCTGTCTGCAATTTATTTTAACATAATGCAGCATAAATGGAGTGCTATAAATGCATCTGTGAATTCACTTTAATCTTCTCTACTCTAGGGGCAGTCAGTTAACCCGTGAAGTGCCGTAATCAGGGAGCCACATTTCAGGGGCAGGTTACTAACATTTAAAGGACCCTAACCAGAAGTCCATATTTTAAAGGACCTGCAAATACCCTATCTAAATTTTCACCAGAGAGCTTATTAATTCACCTAAGAAGTGTTAGAAACGCTTTTCAGTTGGTGAACTGAGTGGTGTTCAAGACATGCTATTGGCTAAAAAGATGATGAGGGACCCCAGCCCTTGCATGAACAGAGTATAAGAATCTGACAAGTTGGAGGTCTAACACTTTTGAAGCAGTGGTCTTGTGGTTGCCACTTACTGACTCAGTTGTGGATCAACATTTTGGGCAGAAGCTTGTGACTGCGCCAAAAAGGACCAAGCAGGCGCACACCTGCATATGGGAACAGGCTGTACGGCAGGTTCTGTGCCTGCATAGGAATAAATGATTTTTGACAGATTTCTGTCTGTGGCTTCTTTTATTGTAACATGATAATGACATTATAGGAAAGGAAGGAGATAAGGTTTCTAACTACTTCAGTTTAGGAAGCTGTCACATTTATCCAAACAATCTGGCAAAGTTGAAGGCCCCAGGTCTTTCATTCATCTAACAGATATTTAAGGAGCACCCATTCTAGGATCTTGGGATACAAAAATAGACAAAATCCCACATTACATAGTCCCTTAGATAAGTTTGCAAAACCATATCAAAAGCAACTGGTAGAAGGGCGCCTGGGTGGCTCAGCCGGCTCAGCCGGTTAAGCGCTTGCCTTCGGCTCAGGTCATGATCTCAGGGTCCTGGGATCCAGCCCTGGGTTGGGCTTCCCACTCAGCTCAGAGTCTGATTCTCCCTCGCCCTCTGCCCCTCCCCTGACTCATGCTCACTCTCTCTCTCTCTCTCAAAATAAATAAATAAAAAGCAACGGGTAGATTTAATCAAAAGGTGTCCTGAGTTCTTTGGAAAGACTCGGGAGAGCAAAGCTTCCTAACATCTCCAGCATTTCAAAAACGAAACAGTTGTAGAAATTATACAAGAATAAAACCATTTATGTGTGAAACTAAAATTTAAAGAGTATTTCAGTCGTCCTCAAAGTGCAGTCCCAGATGAGTGGCATCAACATAAACCAACACCTCATTAGAAATACAAATTCCCAGACGCCATCCCAAGCATCCCCAATAAGAAATTCTAGGGCTAGGGACCTGCAGTATTTCTTTTGAAAAGCTCTCCAGGTGACACAGGCACCAAGTTTTGAGGATCACTGGTATACTTTTTAACAAAGGGCAATTCCACCAGGTGGCACTCTTTCACAAGTAAGAAAAAAACATTTTTTCCCCTGTAGTTGCTGGATAATTCTTGCCAGGTGGCACTCTCACATGAGAAATTGAAAACACACGTGTTCTGTAATTGCAGGAAAATTCCACCAGGTGGCACCCTAACCCAAGTAGCAGAAAAAACATAGCCGTTTTGCAGTTATGTACTTCCACCAGGTGGCGTTCTAACTTGAGTAATAGGAAAAGTACATGTGTTCTGCAATTACATGATAATTCCACCAGGTAGCACTCTAATCTGAATACAGCTTTCCCCGCAGTAACAAGTGAGTTATACCACTTCCTTTTTTCGAAAGACCTGCTTTAGTACCTGTTCTCCCTAACTGAAAGAAATCCGAAGAGGATTTTCATTTTTGTAATAATGCTGTCACTGTACTAATGTAGGTCTTTCCTAAGAGCAAAGTGGTATTACGAACCTCTGGAAGGCAGGGGACAGTTTGCTTTATACTACTTCAACTTAGAAAAGGTTTCATTGGACCGTTCTACTTTTGGATAGCAGGGGAAACTTGTAATAGGAAAAACATGTTATGCAATGGCAAGATAATTCCACTGGGTGGCATTGTAACCTGAGTAATAGAACCTACGTGATCTGCAGTTACAGATAAGTGCCACTGGGTGGCATTGTAACCTGAGTAATAAGAGAACCTATGTGATCTGCAGCTACAGATAAGAGCCACTGGGTGGCATTGTAACCTGAGTAATAAGAAAACCTATATGATCTGCAGTTACAGATAAGTGCCACTGGGTGGCATTGTAAACTGACTAATAGGAAAATATCTGATTTGGAATTACTTGAAAATTCCATAGGATGGCACTCTAACATGGGAAATACGAAAAGCTTCTCTGAGCTGCAATTGCACGATAAATCCACTGGGTGGCACTGTAAATAACTAGCTAACTAGCCAACTTGTTAACTAGCTATCTGAAAGAATGAATGCATGGATGGGTAGATAAACAGATAAATGAATAAACGAATAAATAAAAGGACG